>NW_004524658.1:9571355-9592885 GCF_000260255.1 Octodon degus | reverse complement strand
TTCTTTCTTTCCTTCTTTCCTTCTTTCCTTCTTTCCTTCCTTCCTTCCTTCCTTCCTTCCTTCCTTCCTTCCTTCCTTCCTTCCTTCCTTCCTTTCTTCCTACCTTTCACAAACTAGCTATTATTGTATCTATTTTAAGCACATTTTGAAGATAAGGACTAGGATGTAAAGTTACATGTGAGAAATCCAATGTAGATTAGACATTTACCTCAATTTAGGTGACAGCTACTTTTCCCTGCCCTGCCCAAGAGCTTGTGTCTGATGCTGCCTAACTGCTAGCCAGCCTCAAGCACAGTGCTGCACCCACTGTGACCACCCATTTCATTTTCCCTTGTGCTCCATCTTTCCACTTGACTGAACACCTCCGTGAATGTCTCTGATGCGACCTGGGTCAGGGCAGAGCACACAAGTCTCTTTCGCATGTTTCTGCAATGGACTCAGTCTCCGGAGCAAATATCTGGACTCATTCTATAAAACAGTCTCTAGGAAAAGAAATAAACACTTGCAGCATTGCTCTGGGTTTTTCATTGAAACAGATGAATCCATGATGCATGCAAAGGCTGTCAGGCAGGCCGAGAAAGGCTGAATGCTGGTATAAAGCTGGGCATCTGCTGCCCCACGCCCCAGTGTGAGGTCTGTTCTCCTGGGTGAAGCAAGGCTTGGCCAGACAAACAGTACCATTGTGAAGTCCTGACAATAGACAAGCAAGAGGCCCTAGCTGTGGTGAGGAAATCTCCACCCCCTTTGAGCTTTAAAGGAAAGGAATTGGGGTCTGAAGCCTGCCTTATTAGAGAGAGACAAATCACCCAAACCAATCTTTATTATGAATACTGAGCTATTGAATTTCCTCTGCTCTGTAAAACCTATTGATTTTGTGACAGTCAAAGATAAGTTATGCTCTCGAAAGCTTTTTTTTTCTTCCTTTCCTTCACAACTTATTTTTTCACATATATTGGCATTGTAGATTGTGACTAAAATTTTTATTGGTTTCTTTTGATTTAAGGGTAGGTCAAAGCTCAAGCAAAACTAAGGACTGTTTTTACAATAGTTTCCAGTACAAAATAAATGAGCCAGGAATCTCCAGAGCTGGGGTCACTCTGTTGTGTTATTTCAATCTCCAGCAGGAATGCTCCAGGCATCCCAAACATTCCTGGAATTCTGACATTAGCAATGATCCCCCCATTCATGCTTTGTCCTCCCTACACCACACCACTCTTCTCTTATTGACCTCTAGTCCCTTCTCACCAAGCCATACCATAAGGTCACTCAACCAAGACTGTGAGAAGCAGCACATGAAAGAGACACTTGGCACAGGGTAAATGGCTGTGCTCTGTCCACCCACGAGTACATGGATGGTGTCTTACACTCCGAAGTGTTTCTTTCTTCAGTGTGCAAATATAATTTCCACACTTTACAAAATAAGTAGTTCTTCTCTTGATAATTTATGCAGAATTACATCATGTTATAAAAATATTTTGGCAATGTATATGTCAGGTGTAAAAGTAAGCCATCGTAACTCATGTTTAGTGCCCTTTAAAGAAAACTGATATCAGTGTATCGAAGTTATAATAGAGCTTATGATGGTATAGAGGTTTTAACTCATGAAATAAAAATTATAAGTAAATCTCTGAGTGGGCAAAAATTGAATAAACACAAATAGAAGTTCTCTAATAATATTTAGTAAATTCTAAGACCTGATTGGTACCCACCAACAAAATAATTAATTCATTCATTCATTCATTCATTCATTCCCTTCCTTAACAAATAGACATTGAATGCCAACTATGTCACAAGAAGAGCATTACGGATTATTCTCTCTTTTTAAAATTATAGTAAGCCTGCTTTTGTAATTTGCTAGCTAGAAAACCTGTATTCAAGTTAGCCAAAGAAAGATGGAGGCAAGAATGGTTGTTATATTCTTTTCCCTCATTTTCTTCCTTTCCTTAACAGAAAGATTGTTTCAGCAGAGTTAGAGGGCTCAGGAGGATATTTTGGAAGGGCTTAGTAAAGCAATTCTCTGTGACTGCTCCGAACCATCAATATGCATAGAATGGCTTTTCCCAAGTGAAAAGACCACAAACTTTTTTTGTTTTTTACCAAACAAAAAGCATCTCATGGGAAAAAAGGTAGAGCTGCATCCCAGCTGGCAAGCACACATGTATTTTCTACAGGGCATAAAATTCACTTGACACTGGAGCATGAATGGGAAGGAAGGAGCGCTTTCCCCCTCCACAGGAATTAAATCATTTTTCTGCCTGCACATTTATCGGGGAGTACATGCCTGGTTGTCAAGTTATCGTAAAGTTCTCCCTGCTCAAATTTACTTCTTGTAGTCATAGGCCCCAGGGTCAGAGAGTAACAGAAGGAGCACAGTCTCTGAAATCAGCCATTACCTTTTCAGGAATCTTTTCTTACAATGAATCTCTTCTGATGAGATCACTGGTGGCCTGCAGATGTTATGTAACAGAGGCGAGCAGAGCATTTTACTACCTGGACACCACAAGGCCTGTGGAACAAGCTATGGGCTGACAGTCTTTGTGACAGAAGTCAGGGCCTCTATTGACCTAAAAAATAAATGAAGAAGTTTGTGAAAAAGTAACTCCTTTTACATTTTTGTTTAAGGTTCAGTGATCATTGCCTCTTTATATCTCATCTTTCCAAAGAGTTGTACTACAAAAGATTTCTTTAAAAATCATTTTTTTCTTTTCTTTTCTTCTTCTTATTTATTTATTTATTTATTTATTTATTTATTTATGTTTGTGGCTGGCTCAGCCCACCCTGGGGCCGGGGCTGGTACAGCATATGGTGCTGGAGATGGAGCCACAGTCCGTACTCTTACCTAAGCTTGCCTAAGCAGGTGCTTTAGACTACTGAGCTATCTCATCAGCCCTTAAAAATTAATTTCTAACATGTACATTCATTAAACTTTCAGAGGCTTATAGTCTAGCTCTGTGTTGAAACAGGTCCCCACATTTTTGCTTCATGTAGAGGTTTTTCCTGGAAATCTTAAATTCTTTGAAATCTTTACTTGGATTTCCCTAGACAAAAGTGTGAGTAGAAGGAGAATTTAAGTATCAGATAGTTTTAGTTTAAAATCTTTGAATCAATACTTGACTGTCCCTGAGCAAATTAACTAACCTCTCTAAAGCTCAATTTACTTTCCTATATTGTAAATACTTGTAACTTCTTGGTGTTTTCATAGCACAAAAACATTTAAAAGGGGAGTGATGGGCTAGGAAAGAAAAATCAGAGTTGGTTAGATTATTGCTCCCATGTTTCATTCCCTGTTAAGGATGACTCACATCAGCTCATGGTCATGTGACTTCTCCATGGCAGCTTTAACATCCTCATTCCACTGGATTGGTCTGGCTTGTCAGTGTGACTTGCTTCCAACCATAGAAAGCAGGTAGAAGTGACTGTTTCCAGCAAAGCCTTTCAGAGGCATCCTTTGAGTCTGCTTCTTTACTCTTGAGATTCTCTTCTCCATTATAAAAGATCTACTTAGTTCTTCCAAAATAGGAAGACAGTTGTGTTCATTCATGTATAGCTCAATTCAGTGCAGCCCAGGCAAGCAGTCACCATGTGATTTTGGTACACAACAACTGAGATTTTGGTGTTGTTTATTACTAAAACAAAAGTGGGCTAACAACAAATGTCCATGAAGTATTTGTTCTTTTATTTTTTTTTCATAGTTGATGAGCAAGTTACATGATAGTCATTTAGGTATGTTCATACCTAAGTAGTTTCATCTCAATCTGGTATTATTTGTTCCTTGGTTTCATAATTTTTCTGGTTTTTATTTGAGTTTTAGGTATTAAACAGTGGAGTTATTGCTCAGATTTCCAGCCATCATCATTATTCTTATGACAATCTGAATCAATAATTTGAATCTGTTTTCTTCTTAGCTTTCATCTTAGTTCAGGCTGAAGTTGTGGGTTTAAGTCTGCAGGATTCAATTAGTGGTTAAATGTTAGTTCTCTCACCTCAAATTCTGTTTCAGAGGCAGTAGATTAACACCTTGGATTTGCCTGGCTCAAATGTTTAGCTGTACTCTATAGAAACTAACGAAAAGAAGCAGATAAAAAAAAGACCTTGCCTCTGAAGGACAAGCATTGTTTAGTGAATCTGCTGGATAAATAGAGTTCATGCTTAACTTGGTCTCTTGTTTTTGCTTCTACCAGGCTCAATGGCTGGTAACAAAGAAAATCTGGGATGTGCTAAAGTGTTTGTTATACAGATAGCAATAACAGAGGTCCTGTTGAGCCCAATATCTGAAAATAAGCTTTGTATGTAGATCCCCGGGGGTCACTGAAAGCATGCTCAGTACCCTCCTGAGAAACAGTCCTCAACGCCATAAAGATTCAAAGGTTGAGGGAGGAGGTGCCTACAAGAAGGGATCAAGATCGAATTGGATAGAAATAAGTAGGAATTAGATCTCAGAGGCTCAGAAAAATCTTCTCAGATGTCTGCCATCTTAGTTGTTCTGATAATTTTATAGGAGCTGCTGCTCCATAAGGGATATTCATTCAGGCTCCCATTTACCCTTTGGCACATGCCTACTGTTTAGGGATGTAGCTTGATGCTCCCATGATATTAGAGAGTCAGTTTTTTCTTGTAGAAAACATTAGAAAGGGAATTAAGAAGGGCAGAACACCAAGTCCCCTTTCCTCACAAGTTTGTTTTTATCATATGTGAAAATATTTTTGTGTGTTTCTTTTGGTTATTAATTGACATTGCCTACCCAGCAAAAAATGAAGCCATTGTAATAATTATAAAAAATGTGAAATAATTCAATACGGCAATGATATTTATTTTATTTCATTTCAGTCTCTAATTTTTGAGGGGATTGGTTAGTTTAAGTAGAGGGAAGAATACAGCTTAGTTTTCTGGTACAATAGTATCATAACATGGAAAAAAATCCCTTGGGGAATAAAGTTTAATTAGAGACACCAGTAAAGTCTCTTTTGGTCTACAGGAAGATTCAGAAGGTGAAAACTTTAAGAGACAGCATGCTCTATGAATAATGCAAGAGCTAGACTTTGCCATCTCTTTCTCCACATTTACATTTCTGAAAACAAAGGGTCAAAGTACATGGGAAAAGCATTTGAAGTCCCAGAAAGCTGTAAGCTGGCACAACCAGCCTCCACAATATATTTGCAGCCTGCCTTCCCAGCTTAATTCATCTTACAAGTACACACGCACTGAGCCACAACAAAATAAGCCACATGAGATCTTCTAAAAATAACTCGAGCTTTCCCTCCTCTACCCCATAGGTGAGGATCTCCGGACAGCCTCCACCCTAAAGATACTTCAGGTAATGCAGCCTCCTCTGAGCCTCCTGCAACTGGATGTGGTAGCTTACCCTTTAAATTTTGCAGTGCTTTTTTTTTTTTTTTTCTTTTCAATTTTCATGACCCTTAAGATGCTCTACTTTTAATAGTAATTTATACTATATCACTTTTAATAGACCATGAACCCCAGAGGTCAGGGAGAGCATCCAGTATTTTTGTATACCAAAAACACAAACACAGGGTCAAGATCATTATTTCTACATAGAAATCAGCAGAAGAGGATAACACTAGGGTCTGCCAGTGTCCGTAGCCCTCTTCTGTTGTTCTCATCATTAGTGCTCCGTAAGGTGGTGATGCACAGGATTTAAAGGAGTTGCATGTCTACGGCCTCCTTGCAAAGCAGTAGCCGAGCCTCACGTACCTGACACCCTCCTGTGCAACTTCTGCCCTTCCATTTTTCTGTGCCCTCCCTATCTCTAAATCACTTGCCTTTTGCTCTTGTTTTGCTTTTTCCTTTTAATTCTCTGGCCTTATCTATTGATTTCTCACACTAAAAGATAAGAACTGAACTTTCTTGTACCATCACCCCATGCCATTCCTGCTCACTCAAGCTCCTGTCCTCTGATAAGGTTGAATCTTTGTTTGATTAGATCAATATGCAGTGCTGGTGCAACAATGACCTACACTGTTAGTACCCCTAGATTAATTTTTTTCCTGAAAAATTGTTTTTTGTTGGAGTTAATAATTGTTTTTCTTAATTTCCGGTGTACTTATCAGAAAAGATAAGTTCAATTCACCTCCAGTGTTTGTACTCTCTCACTGTTTTCAAATGGATCAGGCAGTCAATAAAGTCTTTTTGTTGCTGTTGGGTATTTTTGTCTTGTTTTGTTGTTGGTCTTTTTGAGACAGGGTTTCACTGCACAGTTCAGAATGGTCTTGATCTCAGAGATCCTTCTGTTTCAGCGTCCTGAGTGCTGGGATTACAGGTGTGTGCCACCACATCCAGTCAATCCACTCTTTCTTTCAAAGAGTACAAAACAGTAATAGAAAAAAAAATCATTAAAATCTATATAAAATTTCACTGAACAAAGTAATAGGAATTTAACAATAGTTGTTGTATTACACAATGTTATCTTCAAATTATTAGTTTAAGTTACCAGATATAAACGTGCAAGATTGGTTTGAAGAAAAACAAAACAGTAACAAAAAAGTGATAAGAAATTCAGAAGAAAATAAAATAATAAGAATAAAAATAAAAAATAAGCATTAACTGTTCCTTTCAAAAGAGCAGCAGAAATCGGCAGTGCAACTATTCAAACTATTCTGCTTGTACCCCTAAGGATATAATTTTCCCTTCTTTCTTTCAGCCTTTTCCTCATCCTAGTCTTTCCTTCCCACTGAACAAATTCTTTCCCTTTCACAGTATCTATTGCACCTTTCTAAGTTTCTCCTTATGGCTTCTCAGGTGCTCTGGCCTGGCCAGCCACTGTCCACTGTACAGATACCCTATGGCCACGCTGTGTAGCCTTTTGATCCTTCCCCTGCCTGAGAATTCACACCTTTGTACTGGTTTAGCAGAAGGAGAGCTTTCTGAGGAACCATTCAGAGAAAGAAAAAAATTATGACTTAGAAGATCTGAAAATATGTTTGCTTTACTCTCAGAGTTGGCTGAAACTTTGGCTCAGGATACAGTTCCAGTTTTAAATAAATTTCATTAAGAAATTCAAAAGTGCTGTTTACTTGTCTTCCAGCTTCTCATAGTTGCTAGTGAGAAGCCTAAAGCCATTTAAATCCTGATCCTTTGTGTGTGATCCTTTTTTTCTTCTTTCTAGAAATATGCACGATCTTCACTTTGTTTAACGCCAGAGCAGAAATCTTTGACAGGAGCAGCTGAGGAGCCATCGCTGTGAGGAGCTGAGGTGTTCAAATGAAACAAGCAAGGATGGGAAGGTCTGGAGTTGTTTGTTTCCATTCTTGTAAATTCCTCGTCTAAACTTGACAAGCATGTGGCAGTTTGTTCAACACCAGCAAATATGTGAGGCGCAATTTGTCTACAGAAAAAACGACTTTCAGGCCATTCTAGGAAGTGCTAGGGAATCCTCCACAAATGGGATTTAAACATTTACATTGAGTCATAATAAACAATTCCTCCAACAAAAGTCAGTACCATGTAAAAGGGGGATGAAGGAGAACATTTTACTGCTCTACAATAAATAAAATGGCTATAGATTAGAGAATATGGAATTATAATTACAAAAAGTTCTGATTAATTCATCCATAAAATAAGATATATCATACAGGTCCCCAAACTTTAATGGTGACATAATTCAGAACTGTCCAAACACCTAGAATTAGTCCTCAGGGAAATTACAGTTTGCCCTTTCCAGAGCCAATCTGCTTGCTAATCTTATTGGGCCAAAAGCAGATTTAGTAGGGGCTCTTCTGGTACTGGAGGAAGACTGCAAGGGCTGCTGTCAATCCACAACTTCTTCCTTCCTTTTCTTGCTTCTCCTTTAATTTGTGGGACAAAGTAAAATTTTGAGACCTGACTTTACAGGTTTTTTTTCTCATTATTTTTATTTTTTCCCCATATTTTCTCCTTCCTTTTTTTTAATGGCTGGTTTAAACTAACTTTCCTAGAGGCAAAAAGATCTTTTAAAGAAAACTCCCAAACTAGATTTTCTACTGTTAGAAATGATGCATAAGAAACAATATATAAGAGGGGAGGGTGAGATAGTAGAAGAAGAGACATTGTGTATAGAGCCATGACATCAATTTTTTTTTTTTTTTTTTTTTTTTTTTTTTTTTTTTTTTTTGTGGGCCAGCTCAGCCCACCCTGGGGGCAGGTCTACTGTGGCATGTGGTGCCGGGCGTCGAAACGCGGTTCCTGCGCTTTTGCCTAAATTTGCTTAAGCAGGCGCTTTAGACCACTGAGCTATCTCACTAGCCCCCATCAATTTTTTAAAAACTGAGATCATTTTGGTTCTCTGTGAAAAAGGAATATTCAGAATCACTCTTTACAAAGTCTATATGGTCACAGGACCCATCTTTTCATGCCTGACTTAAGCCTGGTTATACATGGGAGATGGAAGATAAGCAAAAATTATTTGCTATTTCTCACAACATTTACTTTTCTCCTGATAAAATCACATATTTCATGATTTAAAAAGCTTTGGGACACAGAAAATATTAAGAGGAATATAAAAAGATCACATCATATTTTATGACTATTTAAAGATGACATCTTTGAATATTCCAATAGATTTACTTCTAAAACTTAAAGCATCTGTGTGTGTGTGTGTGTGTGCCTGTGCGTGTGTGTGTGTCTCTATGTGTATGTATTTGCCTATGAATATGAACCAGTACTAGAGGCAGATGTCATGAATAGGTTTACATTCTAAATAGAGTATCCAATGTGTATTTATAACATTAAATAGTGCTTGAAGTTATTGAACTAAATGACATTCGTCATATAAACATATCCTGAATTGCTTAACTAACTCAATGTTTTTGGACATTAATTTGTTATTATAATTGCTTTTGGATAGATTCCAGGGAGCTGAAATACTTAGGTCAAATAACTTGATTATTCCTGGCACTCTTGATACATATATTGCCTAACTGTACTTTAAAAAGCTTGTGTTAAGTTTTTGTTCTTGACAAAGAATGTGAAAATGCTTTCTAAAGGCAATTTTTCCATTACACTGGGTACTATTACTATTTACCATTTCCATTTCAATTTAAAATCATTTTAATTAAAATTTCTTTTATTTTAATAAATGCAACATTTGAAAAACATATGTTGACTATATTTTTCTCTTTTATTTGTGAATTTTCTATTCATATCCTCCACAATTTGTCTACTTGCTGTTTATGTTTTTATGTGAATTTTAAGAATTCTTCATAGATTAAAAATGTAAATCTTTTAAAATATCATTGATTTGTAATTGACATATAATAAACTGTACTTATTTAGACTACATTTTCAGTTTGTAAAACTATGACCATAATCATGAAAATGAATGTAGCCACTGTCCCTGTAAGTTTCATCCTGACCCTTTATGTATTATACCTTTCTTTGTTTTTCCTTTGTTCTCTGCCATACTCCTAAGCAACCACAGATTTGCTCTGTCATTGTAGGTTAGTACTTTACTTTCTTCAAAAATGGCTATCACATGGTTCGTACTCTTTTTTGTCTAGATATTTTACTCTTCATAATCGATTTTCATATATACATGTCTTGGCTTGTATCAATACTTCATTCCTTTATGTTGTTGAGTAATATTCCTCTGTGTGGATATAAAAGAGTTTATTCATTCACCTGATCATGAAAATTTGGGTTGTTTTTAGTTTTGAGTTAGTATAAATCAGGCTTTTATAAACATTGATGTACAAGGCTTTTATGAGCATATATATGTTTTCATGTGATGTCTGTATGAATAATTTCTTATAAAACTGTCCAACAGTTCAAACAGAGGATGTACCATTTTGTATCCTAATCATCACGTAGGAGGTCACTTTGTACCAACTCCCTTGGCAACACATAGTGTACTGTGTTTTTTAATTTTAGTCACTCCAAAATTGTCAGGAGATGTTTCATTGCAACTTTAATTAAATTCTCTTAATGATTAGTGATACTGAACATAGCTCAAGTATCTATTTACTCTGCACATAGTAATAACTCTAGAGAGCTAAGATACTACATGAAGACTAAGTTACTAATTTATTGTATGCTAGAAAATTGCAAAGAAAATAGAATATGGGAGCTCTATCCCTTCACCTCCCCCAAATACATACAGATGAGATGACTTGATCCGGCAATTGGTTTGACTGTAGAAATCACCTGACTAAGTATGTATATGTCTAAATATCATATACCTTAGCTATATGTAATGAAAAGAAAAAAACAATGTATATTGACATTAAAAATAACATTTTAACATATATGAATATTCTTCTAAGGTTGTCATTTATCTACTAGTCTTTTATTTATTTTATTCTTATTTCTGTTACATGGTCTTGCTACACAGTTCAGACTTATAGTGATCTTCCTGTCTCAGCCTTCCCAGCACTGAGAATACATGTGTGTACCACCATGCCCGATTTAGGGCCCAAAATGGTACTGGGGATTAAACTTGGGACTTTGCACTTGCCAGGCAGGTGCTTATGCTGTTGAGATATCCCCTCAGTCCTTATTTATTTTTAAAATTTTCCATTTATTTATATTTGACATAGAATTTAGTCTTTAATTTGGGATCCTCCCGCTTAAGCCTCCCAAGTACATAACCAACATACTAAGTGTGCCCCACTTTGCCTGGTTCCGGTTATCTCCTAATCATTCACTGATGTCTTTTTCTTGACACAGGTCTTGAAGTTCTAGCATAATACTATCATTAAAGAGCGGTTTCATAATATATGATTGTGACTTTTGAGAGAGAAAATTTTATTTTATTTTATTTTTTGCATTTTAGGGAAGGATCTACAGGGTGTTCAGGATCTCACTACTAGATCGAACTTGTAGTGATTTTCCTGTTTACAGCCTCCCAAGTGCGGGGATTACAGGCGTGCGCCCCCATGCCCAGCCTTAACTGGCTCCTCAGTGTGCCCTAGGGGTGGCACTGGCATGGCAGGTTCTGGGATGTAACCCCAGACCTTGCACCTGCTTGCAAGTGCTTTAATCCACTGAGCTATTTGGCTGGCTTATAAATTTTAATTTCACTAAAAAGTAGAGGGTGACTAAATCCCTGCTGTGTATTAACTTTGTTTATGGGGAGTTATTACTTATTTATTTATTGATTTATTTTTCAGCACCGGAGATTGAACTCAGGTCCTTGCATTTGCCAGGCAAGCACTTATTCTACTGAGCTATCTCCCCGGCCCCAGGGAGGTATTTTTTAAACTCTCCCTTGAATGCAATTTTCATCTGTATAAGACATTCTACATTAAAATTAATAATAGCAGGAAGAGCTGCATGTACTTCTTTTTTTTTTTTTCGGTGGAACTGGGGATTGAACTCAGACCCCTCCGCTTGCCAGGCAAGCGCTTATCCTACTGAGCCATCTCCCTGACCTGCATTTACTTCTAACACTGCCAGCATAGGCCCAGAAAACCCCTGTGTGGTGAGGGCAATGCTGTGAATGGAAAAGAAAAAAAAAAAGGGTCAGAGCCATGCTGTGAGGACATTCTCTAGCAAACACAGAAGTCAGGAGACTTTTAAATCACGGGCATGTCTGAGGCAAGTCTGAATAAATGCTGTGGAAACTGAACATGATGGCAGCTGAAGGACTCTTCTTACCACAAGAAGCAGAGGAACAGAGGAATGGAGAAATGCAGAAAAAAGTAATTGAGAAGATGCAAAATTTCACCCCATCTCCCTGGCATGGCTGTTTTCTTCATTCTGTGTGTGTATGGAGGATGGGCTTACAGAAATCTCAGGGTGCGCAAGTTAGGAAGGTAGGGCATGCTTTCTGCTACACAGGTGAACTTTACACAGTCCCTAAAAGTTCTGAGGATATCTTTAGTAAGCTAGTAAGCTTTTTAAAGCTTTGAAAGTAATGTGTAGAAAATGATAAAATAAGTGGTAATGTGATCATTAATTGTGACATTTCAATACAACTTGAGTAACAACTGCCTAGCAATTAGCAAGTTCTGTTATGTCTATGCATTCCAGACATGTAGGCCAACAAGCTGAAGTGGGAAGACACAGCCTGGACAGCCATGGTACCAACCAATAGTTTATAGCCTGGCTGGAAAAACAAGAGAAATGTGAAGGAAGTGTTTCATTTTTAGAAGAGCTCCAGTCTTGGCATTACCTTTGGACACTGGCCTCTAGTTTCTTCAGCCTCTTGCTGCAGGCCGGTAGCACTAACTCTACAGCACACTTCCAGGCCCCTGCTCCCCGTGGACCTCTTCCTGGGCTCGCTGGCTTTCCAAGCTCCAGTGGCCATTTTGGATTTTTTTGACATTGATCTGTAAGAACCTTCACAATGGGTAGGCCTCTCACACTGCCCAATAAATCCCTTCATCTATTTACACATATATTTTATATTGATTTTGTTCTAGTAAAGAATCCTAGATAATATAGGTGATAATTGACTGGTTCAGAAAAACCAAATTCTCCTTGATTTAAGTACAGTCAAAACTCACCATCTTCAGTGTTTGCCGGTTTATCTCCTAAAACAACTGGGATTTTCAAGCAAAGATGTAAACAAAATTTTGTCTTAAATTTAAGTAGCAGTAAAAAAAATTTCTCTTATACTGTAAACAAAGATATATTAAAGTAAAAATACTAATTACCTCTTTAAGGTTATACAATATAATATTGAGATGAATCCACTATCATTTCTTTTGAAACTATGCAAACATTTGACAGTATGAAATTACACATTACTTTATTTTTTTCCTTGGTCGGATATCTCCAATTTACTTTCTTATAGTATTTATTTATTTATTTATTTATTTATTTATTTATTTATTTTCTTTTCAAAGTTTTATTGATAAACATATAGCAATGAGACAGTTTCAAATCAAATCGAAAGTACAGTTTCAACAAATAATACACTGCATACATTCTTCCTTTATAGTACTTATTTTAACACATGTATGTTTTAAATTTTTATCTATAATCTTGTATGTGACAATATTATATATAAACATATTTTTATAACCACAGAATTCAAGTGTTAAATTATTTTTGACTGAGTTGTTATTGAAATTCTTTTCTCATATAGCTGATCAAAGCTAAATAGATATATTAAATATGAAATAGATAATAATCACTAAGAGGGAATGTTCACGAACATGTACCCCTTAATGAGTAGTTAGCTTTTTGTATTAATTTATTAGTGAATTGATGAGTAAATAGTACTTAATAGTAGAATAAGATTACAACCTTAGTACCATTGCTATTTTGTTTAGACACAAACATTGAGAAATTTTTTTTCACATAATAACTATATAAATATGAAAGAAATTAATCTCATTGAAACTACTTCTTCCAGGTATGGTATCACATGCTTGTAATCCTAGCACTTGTGAGGCTGAGGCAAGAGGACCACCCTGAGTTTGAGGCCAGCCTGGGCTACATAATGATCTCAAATCCAGCCTAAACTATATAGTGAGACCCTGCCTCAGACAACAAAATGGGGCTGGAGAGATGGCTCAGTGGAATAAGCACTTGCCTGGCAAGTGCAAGGGCCTGAGTTCAAGCCCCGGTTCAGCAAAACAACAACAACAACAACAAAAACCAAACCAAAACAAAAAAACCTACTTCTGAGTACCTCTGAAAAGTTTCTATGTAGCCCTATGCACACAGCTCCATTTGTACATTACTTTTCCAGAACTGTCACATGTGGTTTGTACCATCAATATTGACATCCACTGGGAATTTATTGGAAATACATGTTTTTAGACTGACCTTAAAGTCAAGACTTGCTATCTTCTCAACCAAATCAGTTAGGAAAACTAGGTAAGCTCTGGATTCCTCTTCTCTTCAAATAAACACCTTGTGGAAAACACCTTGTTGTTCTCAACCTTTTTTTTTTTTTTTTTTGCGGAATCAGGGATTGAACTCAGGCCCTTGAGCTTTCCAGGCAAACGCTTATTCTACGGAGCCGTCTACCTGGCCCCTTCTCAATCTTTTTGAGAATGGCTTTCTGCTTGCTGTTTTAAATAAGGAACCTTTCTTCCTTCTGTGCATATGTGCATGTTCCCTAAATGCTTTAGAGTGCAGGATTATTTGGGGTAAAGCAGAAAAAGAGACAGGCACCTCAAACTAAATGCAGCCTCAAAGGTCATATTCTTTTCTCTCTCTCTCTCTCTCTCTCTCTCTCTCTCTCTCTCTCTCTCTCTCTCTCTCTCTTGTGGCAGAACCGGGAATTGAACTCAGACCCTTGAGCTTGCCAGGGAAGTACTTATTCTACTGAGCCATCTCCCCTGCCCAAGGTCATATTCTTGTAAGGCATCTGTTTTGAAAAGCGTACAGGTTCTCAGCAGTAGGAGCAAAGCCTTACAGATACAGTAAGAGTGCAGGCACGTTTGTTCAACTGAATTAAAATGAAACTGTTAAAGGAAGAAGTAGCATTTAGCATCTAAAAATCAGTCCATGGTTCTTTGCTGTTAGATTCATCTTCCAAAACTGTAGAGGAGACTCAATGTGGTAGCAAACAATAAGGAAGCAGAACGAGGTAGCAACCTGTGAGCAAAAGGTGTTAATGTCAGTCACTTGGAAAAGAGATTCAGTCTGCTTTGGAAAAGAGTTTGCATGTTATTCCTCTGTTTCTTCATAATTTAATATATGCCTCACTAGCCTGTTTTGTTGACATTTGGCTCATGCAGTTTTCATCCTATAAAATAAGAATTGCTTTTGCTGCTTGAAATACAAAATTATGAAAGTGGTCTTTCCTATTGCTCTTAACACATGTATATCCTGGCTGGCTTTTCTCCTCTCACACCCTCATGTTCCATTTGAAACCCCCAAATTTCTGGCTCTTATGTAAGATCACTGAACAAAATATGAATAAGAGCTGATTAGAATCAGTTCTTCCTACTATGCGTTCTATGGTCTATAGCATCCTCCTGTCAGACTTCATAGAGAAAGCCCTACTTAACGGTGGAAAACTCCACAGACCACAGTGTCGAGATTGTGGTATCAGTCTCTCCGCGCAGTACTGTAGGCACTGAGGAGGTCATATCACATCACTGAAACTTGTAAAGAACCTTAATATGACTCTATAATATGAATTTTGTCAAATTTAAGATATTTCTATGCTGAATTTGAGGATCAGAAATAGCTGAGACATGTGAATTCTATATTATTTTCATTATCTCTTATACTTTTGCTTACTTTATTAGAATTAGCTAATAAAGCTTTCATTTTCTGTCTCAGGGCTCATGCAGACTTTAAAAGGTGTTTGAAAATTTTGGCTTTGAATAGGCAAGGAGAAATGAATTCCAATAAGATGAACTTTCCTTATTTCCCTAAGAAGGAAAATAAGAATTTATACTTTTGTTATTGAACAAATATAATATGGAGAGTTATGCTATAAATACAGCGACCTTTTTCAGAAGCTATCTTTTATTATTCAGACTATTCTCTATTACTGTGGTCTCCTCTGGCAAACTAGAATGAATAGAGCTACAACCACCACCACAGCAAGCACCTCTCCATATGCATATATATTCTTTAATACCTTCTGATCATGAAAGGAGGGTATGTGTTTACTGAGGAACCCACTCTTATTCTACTCATCATAGCTTAGTTTTCTTCAAAGCATGCTATGAAAAGGAGAGGGAAAATTCCTCATTCCATTGAGGATGGGGTGAGGTTCTGAAACTCTTTAGTAATGGCTGTATCTGAGGTCTAATAGCTCCTTTGAAGGACCAAGTCTTTGCATTTTTGTCATTGTGTTCCCATCGATGCTATTTTCTGCAGTAATTTACTTGTCAGAAGGATCACAGGAAACTAGCAATTTACTCTGTGCACAAAGCATTGCGTGGCTGTGGCTGCTTTTTCTCATAGGGCTGTAGTCTTTCATTTGTCTAAATGCAATGATGGATGCACAGGTACCACCACTTTGCATCCCGTGGCTGCGATTCATCCAGGCCACTCCAGCCTTGTGATCTAGTGCCTTGGCTGAGACACTTGTACAAAAGACGGTTGCTGGACCTTAGAAGGGACTTTTAATGAGGGTCTTGAAGACAGGTAGGTAATCACTGGAAATCAATCATTTCCGATAATGGAAATATTTGCACTGCTTAATTTGTTTTGAATAAGCTGGAGACACTTACCCTGCTGTCTCATTGTAAACAAAGGAGCCAGGGTTAGGGAGGGAGGGATATAGCTTATTATTAAAGAACTGGTCATATGTTAAGGTCCTAGTATGTCAGCACCAAAACAAAACAAAAACACAAAATCAGAAAGAAAAACCATGCAAAGTACCTTCAATTTGTCTACTAGGAACTAAGACAGATAAAATATTGCCTGTTCTTGATCCTTTTCTCTTTTTGGTCAGAGAACAATAAGCCATAAATCAGTTAATTGCTATAGAATTTAATTCATCAAGATGCTTGAGTTTCTTCACTACACCCACTCCACCTTTTAAACTCAAACTTTGTGCAAAACGAACACAAACAGGATTAACAAGTTCTCAATATTCCCAGGCTTTCTCCCATTCATGCATTCCATGTGAATGACAATACCAAGATGAAAAAAAAAAAAGGTTTCAGTTTAATAAGAAGGTTTCAGTGGAAGTAATTACAGACCTTTTCATAGTCTTTCAGAACCTTCTTTATGACTAGAGATGGTTTGAGTTTTTATCCTCATTTTGTGAAGTTTACAGAGTGAATGTCCTGCCGCAGGAGCTCTGCTGATGGGGATCCAGGGCAATGTGGCATCCAAGGTTTGTGCTATGTAAATGTCAAGCCCTTAGGGTCATTGTGTTCAAGGAACTGGGAGTGAAAAATAGACATTTCTAATCTAGCAGAGTGTCATAGAAAAGTAAATATCACATGGTTTCTCTTGTATGAGAAACCTAAAACAAATAAATGAAAGTGTAAAATATGGGAAACGTTATAGGGGAAAAAAGTACAATTGATAGATACAGGGAAGGGAGTGGTGAGGACAGTGTAGGAAGGAAAGTAAAAGAATAGAAAATAATCAGCATGTGCTATATATGAAATTTCCCACAATGAATGTTACTATGAAGTATTGTACACACACACTAATTAAAAAGGATTTACATGACTCACATTGACAACTCAAGAAAAAATGTGTCCACAAAGAACTATCACAGAGATCATGTATAATGTTTCAACCTTTCCTACATGAACAGTGGAAGTGAAATTTTTGCCAAGTACAACACTTACAACACTTACAACACTCTTATATCACACACTTCCTTTCTAGAAGGCAAGACCTGCACAGATATATCAAGAATATACTGTGTGTTCAGCATTAAAAATACAAAGATGAATCAGATGTGTGTGTTGTTTGTCCTGGGAGAGCTCATGTATTATTGGACAAGGCCAGAAAAATTCAGCTGAACATAATACATCATGGTTAGTATACACCAGCAAAAGAAACAGTCCTGTGAGACAGATACCCCCCAATGCACATTTCATAAAATTTTTTCACACATGTATAAAAACATGAATAATTGTGCAACGAATTCAGATAATAATTTAGTTTTTCTGTGCAGAAGGCTTCTGGGTAACACATTAGTTATTGATTCATTTATTAAAAATCTTTATTGGACTTTAGTGCCTTGTGGTAAATTCTAGAACTATAAAGATGATTTGAGTTGGGTTCTGGTTTCCTCAAGCTGACTGCTGCATACCAAAGTAGGTTGAAAGGTTTTAAGCAGTAAATTTGGTTCAAACATTATTCTGGAATCAAAAGAGAGCCACGAAGATCCAATCGTTTTTTAATGCACTTAATTAATTAATTATTTTTGTTAGGAAGGGAATGACTGAAGGCTGTGGCAAAGATAACATGTGAGTATTGAAGTTGGATTGGAGTAGGAAAAGACTGGTGTGAGGTGAAGCAGTTGTCCAAATGCGAACAGCTTAAACTAGGGTAGACAATTGGTTTCCAGGGGAAAAACTTAAAAAATAAAACAATAAAGGAAATAGAGTGCGCTTCAAGAAATTTTGACTGCAAGCAAGAAAAACTGACTCTAGCTATGAGATAAAAAAAGAAGCACTTCATTGGAAAGATTATATCATATTGGTTTGGGTGAAAAAAAATATCAGCCCCAAATTCAAAAAGCATGCAGCAAACATGCACAGCAAACAGTACTGTGGTGGAGTCTCCCAAACTGGACAGGGGTATTTGGACATCGAATCTCATCTGAATGCCAACTGTCTACTCTAAGCCTTTGTTACCCAAGAGTCCAAAGATCTAGATTTATTGGCAGAGTAAATGGTAATGCCATAATTGTCATAGGACAGAATTAGAAGGATGTAGTAGTGAATTGAGGTAAAATTAAATTTGAGATCCTTTTGTAATAGCTAAACAAAAGCCCAGAGTTTGGATTTGAATATCAGGACAGGCTTGGGATGAAAGTCTTGGGATTCTGTTGTCTCATAATGTGATGCTCCCCATATCTTTGGCCGTTTGTCCAAGGCCTAGCTAGGTCTGGAAAAATTCTGCTTGGGGCTTGCTGCTTGGTTCCTATCTCCTTTGTAGTCCTGTATTTCATTTTATTCCTTCACCATTTGAAATAGTATTTAGTCCCACAGCTGGGTGACAATTAATCCTTGATTGCCCGATCCCAACCAGACAATTCTGATGAAAGCATGTGCCATCTGTGTAGGAACAATGCTGAAGGAGCGCGTTTAGGAGGCTGTTGTCCTTGGTGTCCCTGTGGCCTTGTCCAGTCACTACTCAGTGTTTCTCTCTATCCTTCCTCCTGCGGCCCCAACTGCCTGCACTCTGCAGAGCAGACTGGCCTCCTTTATCTGTAGAACATGGCTAATTTTATTCACTTCTGAATCCGGCTGAGACTATTCTGAAATCTCCTCCTGACAGGTGCTAAGTGAAGAAATTATTCCACTTAACTGGGTTATTGATTCAATTGAGTAATGGATTTTTATGGTCTGCAGTAATATCAGTCTTTACTTGGAGAATTAAAAGCCCAAAGGGGTTCATAAAAACTGGATGTGGGAAAAGTAGAATATTCTGGAGATGAAATTCCTGAAATATATGAGGATTTCAGCAAGCAGTACTCTTTGGCTGCTTCAAACTCTACTTATCTTGGCTCCTGGTGAGCTGGTGTAGGCACTGCCACTAATCTTTTGTCAGAAAAGGCCCCCTGGTCATGTGAAATCATTTCTCATTCATGTGCTTGCTGACAGGACCATCCATCACTGTTAGGTGGGAGGTAGAGAACTGAGAGCCCAAGTTATGAAGGAACGAAGAACTAAAACTAGGGGCTGCTTTTCTTCACCCCACAAAGACACAATGAAGACTACTACTTCAGGGCTAGTAAGCCCCTCTCTGGTTTTTATTGCTGCAGATGTGCGAGCGAGGGTTACAGAGTTGCTTCCATTGCGATACCGCAGCTTAAGGTGGATTGAATTCTCTGTGTCTGCCTTGAGATTTTGGCCTGGAGGAGTGGACAAGGAGCAGACTCTACTGAAATAGCCAAATACAAGAAAACCTCATTTCTTGTAACATCAGAAAACATCCTGAGTTTCAATTTCTGCTTTAAATCTAGCTTATGGGAAAAATGACAGAACTCAAACTCCTTTCCTGTGATACTTCCTGGAGATGACCTTCTCTGAGATCTGGCCATTACCATGGCAGCTGAGGTCAAAGTGTAAATTCCACTTGTGCAACTTGAGAGTCTAGTTTGCTCTTGGATTAGGCAACTGTGAGGCCTAGGGGCCATGTTTCCACAGGCCTGGAGCAAAGCTGTCTGTTTGCATAATGTTCAGGTGCCCCCTGCTTTTTGAATATGCACAACTTTCATTTATTCATGCAGATTTAGTAATTGTGTATTTAATCACCTATTTGCATGCACAATTACTCAGTTTGGGCACATCCATCCACATTTGCATATGTAAATTTCAACGTAGGCTCCCACAAAATGACTGCACCTGCAAATTGCAGCCGGTCCCATTTAGAAACCCATAGGGAGGATGCCTTGTCCAGGGAGGGAAAATAACATGACTGGGCTTGAAATCCAAATATTGAATATTACTTATACATATAATCAAATCAATGTATTTATTATAAGACTAAAAAGGAAAGAAGTTTGAAAGTATACATATTGTCCTATAATGGGAATCAAAGAAATAAGTAAAAGCTCTTAATAAGAAAATAAAGGAAGACATAATAGAGTAAGGCAACATCACGTTGAGTTGCCTCCCAAAACTCTAGTGTCAGTATGACTAATTGTCTTTAATATTTAAAAGAAAAATATTTTAAAGACTGGCTGCCTCACACACCAAGATGGGAACCATCTGATAAAAAATGGAGCCAGTAACACAAAGTTATGTCATTCTGAAGGTCACTTGTCTTACCAATAACAACGTTTCCTTGAGGGCCCCGTATGAGACTGTTTTCTCTGTTTACAGAAAAGTTAAGTTTTCCTATCTGGTACTTCTTGAATTTCTCTGAACTGCTAACATAGAGCATGTCCAGAAAAACATAGAGAAAATTACTCTCTGCAGAGAATAGAGAGGACATAGCACCTCTGCCTAGAGTATTATTGGTCGCTCTGAGTACCTAGTGCTTCTCAGCTTTAAAGTCTCATTTGGGAAATTGCTTAAAATTTATTTTATTAGGCTGTACCAGGGACTGTTTAAATAGACTGGGTGCAAGAATCTGTACTTTACCCAATGTTCTAGGAGATTCTGGCCTATGTGGACTTAAGAAAACACTCTTTGAACAATGATTACAAAAGTTTGATGGAAACTGGCATATATGCCACCCCTTCCAGCAGGCAGACAGGTCTTCAGAAATCAAGCCAGCTCTTTGATTGCTATGTAACAACTTATCCTGTACAGTTGGATTCTCTTTGTCAATGGAAAATGCAACAGCAACCATTTTAACACAGTATTGCTTTTTTTTTTTTTGTACTGGGAATCTAACTCAGGACTTTGTGCTTGCCAGGCAAGTGTTGTGCTACTGAGTTGTATCCCAGGTATTGCTATTAGTAGCACTCAAGGGCTGACTGGCCTACGAAACTATCTTACCAAACCCCATCTCTCCATACCATCAGTCTGCCTTTTCTAGAAGTCCAGAGAACCAAGAGGCCTTAATTCAATCACAGCAAAGACTGGGTCTCCTTTGAACAAATTTGAAGTCTAAGTCCAGCCTAAAAGCTAAGTAGGGACATTTGTAGGTCATGATAGCCTATTAATGGTTTTGATCAAAGGAGCAGCTATGTGATGAGTTTTTAATAAATGCTTTTTCCAAAATAGGATTAATTTCTTTTGATTCAGTTCTGTCCTCTCTGTAGTGCTGGGGATGGAACCAAGGACCTGGTTCATGCTTAATTCAGGTTTCTTTTCTTCTCTTTTTTGAGTCAGACTTTTGCTAGGTAGTGCAAGCTGGCCTTGACCTCTCTTATGTAGCCCAGACTGGCCTTTACTGTATGGCAATCCTCCTGCCTCAGCCTCTCAAGTGCTGGCATTATAGGCATGAGGCACCATGCCTGGATTTAATTCAATAATTCTTCTTCTTCTTCTTCTTCTTCTTCTTCTTCTTCTTCTTCTTCTTCTTCTTCTTCTTCT
>NW_004524658.1:9563905-9571255 GCF_000260255.1 Octodon degus | reverse complement strand
TCTTCTTCTTCTTCTTCTTCTTCTTCTTCTTCTTCTTCTTCTTCTGCTGCTGCTGCTGCTGCTGCTGCTGCTGCTGCTGCTGCTGCTGCTGCTGCTGCTTTTCCTCCTCCTCCTCCTCCACTTCCTCTTTTTTTTTTTTTTTGGAACTGGGACTTGAACTCAGGCCAGTGCGCTTGCCAGGCAAGTACTTATTTCACTGAGCCATCTCCCCGGACCCTTAATTCAATTTTTAAAGGTGTCTAGATCAGATTTGTCACAGTAGCTGTGATAACCAGAAAATCAGTGCAAAATTTCTTTAATGATAGTTATTTTAAAATGAAAGACTAGCTGTTCGTTAGATATATTTGATGGAAGAGACTGGTAGATAAATTAGCTGACTTAGTTAGCAATGAGGGATGGAAATGAGTCTACCTGATTACCTTATTTAATGCTTACAAATTCTCTGCAAGGCGAATTTCATTGTCTTTGTGTTGCCAGTGAGGGAACCACACAGAGACTTTGAGAAAGCTTAAAGAAGGCTTAGAGAAGTTAGAATATGTGCACAGAATCAAACATAGGAGCTAATCAAAAAGGCAGGGTTTGAACTGTGCTTTTGCTTGCCTGATAGGAAACATCCTCTCTGACGACTGCACAGCCCCTGTTTCTCTCAGACAGGCTGGGAAACTGACATCTTCATCCATCCTCGCTTCCATGAATGTTCTCCCAGAGGAAGGGCTGCCCACTGGTTTCCTAGTTTTATCACTGACCTTAAGAACCATCTATCTCTTCCAGTAATTACTTGGATGAAAATGGTGAGCCCAGCTGCTTCCCTGGTGATTCCTTAGCTCCGCCTCGTAAAAGCAGCCTTTGTAGAAGCTGCTGCTCATCTCTTTCTTTTACTTGATAATTCCCAAGAGCAAGATTACCTGCGACCAGCTGCTCCTCTCTACAGGCACCAGGATTGAGAAAAATCAAACGCTGATTAAATCTACACATTGTCTTTTCCTTTTCCCTCCAATGAACACTAAGAAAAATATTGGAGTCATAAGAGTTTGGTTTCAAGCTTTCTTGAGAACTTTACTAAACTGATTATTAAACTGACACAAACAAGAAGGAACGTGACAGTTCTTTTTAATCTATGCAATTTGTGTCCAGAGTATAGCTCCATTCTTGCCTCAGGAGCCTTTTGTTTAAAATTTATCAGACATAGATCCAGTCACAAGAGAGATGGGCCTCCTTCAGAGTCAGGTTGCCCACTAGAGACCCTCATCTAGAAATTTCACTGCTCCCTGGATACCAGCAAGGGCTGCAAGATCTTTTGTTTTATTATGCAAAATGAAATGTCCTTGGCTAAGTGCACTATTTATTAGTTAATCATTTGCAACAGCAACATGTTTGAGATCCTGGACAGATAGGTCTTGTTTTCCAGGGCTTCAGAATCTTATATTCTCTCACATACTGTAAGGAATCACTAAGGACTTTTTAAAAGATAGCGCTCAATGTTTCCTAATAGGTGTATGTGCAGAGAATCAACCTCTACAAAATATTAGCCTGAGGTTCTTTCAGACTCAATTTCAACAGAAACAGCCATGTGATAATTACTGTAGTTGGTAACTAGTATGCAGAGCCCCAAATACGTAATTTGGAAATTATATACCCTGAAATTTTCTGGTCTTAGGTCTTCATAAAATCAATATATGTTCAAAACAATCTGAAAGTGGAAAGGGATGTTACAATGATTTTGGAAAATAACAGCATTTTGTTCAGAAGTTAAATGTATACTTACTGTGTCTCAGCAAGTTTGTTTGTAGGACTCTATCAAGAAATATTAAAATGCACATCTATAGTAAAACTTTGACAGAAGCATTTATAGAAGTGTTATTTATGCTAGCCTAAAACTTTCAATGTTCAAAATTTTCATCAATCAGGGAAAGACTAAAGTCACTGTAGTATAGCCATATATTGGAATATTACATGACAATAAAAAGGAAGTGAGGGGCCGGGGAGATGGCTCAGTGGAATAAGTGCTTCCCTGGCAAGCACAAGGACCTGAGTTCAATCTCCGGGTCCACCAAAAAAAAAAAAAAAAAAAAAAAAAAGAAGAAGTGAAATACTGAAACATGCCATAACATGAATAAAACTAAAAAAATTATGTTAAGAGAAAGAAGAAAAATGTAACCTGCTGTATGATTCATTTTGCTGTATGGGAAGGGACATGTCTGAAAGACTAATTTATAAAGACACAGTAGATTAAGAGCTGATAGTGATTACAGACGATCTCTTTGGGGATGATGATAATGTTTTGCAATTGATTAAGGTTATAGTTACAAAATTAAAAATTTACTAAAAAAATCGTTGAATTGTATAGTCAAAATGGAGACTATGATGTTATGCAAATTATCCCTTAGTGAAGGATTTTAAAAATGAAAGTAAAGATTTCAAAAGGTTTTCACTCTCCATTAAGGTAGTCACTAGTCACATATGGCCAGTCAAATTCAAATGTGCTTTAATTGTAAAACACACTCTAGATTATGGAAACAGAATATGGACAAAGATTATAAACATCTCAGCAATAATGTATACATTGATTGTATGTTCAGGTTTCAGTATTTCACATGCATAGATACATTAGATATAATATGTTATCAGTAATATGTGTGTTGGGTTATTTTTAATGTTGCTTTTGGAGAATCTATGGCTTCCATCGTATTTCTATTAGACAGTGCTACTGTAGAGAGAGGTCTGTCTCCCCTCACACTCCTGTCTTCTGGCAGGAGAATTGTCTGCTGGACTCCACACCCACATCTAGTAGGAAGTTCTTCAAATCAACCTTACGGAGAGCTCCGAGGCATTTCCTGAAGTCAAGGTGGAGGGATTGCAGCTAAGCAAACTAAGCTGGTCTATGTTAGTGGGATAAAGAATTCTACACACTGTTCAGTGGCAAAAACTGTTCGGGTGTGTCTGCGTTGCACGTGTAGACCACAGGAGAGGAGACTCTCACCTGCAGCTGGCAAGAGGGCCTCAGAGCTGAATGTGAATGACGAGAACCAACCGCAGACCAACAGCCCAGGGCCAGCGGGGAGAAGCCCGGCGGAGGGCAACGCTCAGTAGTCACACCCTGGGTGTTGGAGGGCAAAGCACAGCGAGCTGGGCTTTCATTCTAACTCCAGTTTTGCTTATTCCGTGAACTGATCACGCTAGGAGAACTTCTGTCCTCTAAGGCAGGGCTGCTGCGTTGCTGACACATAGGAGATACTCCCACACCGCATGCTGAATGAGTGATACCAGACAGAGGAAAGCCGGGAGGTTCCCAGGCACTCAAGAGAGTGCTTTCTCCACACGTGCCATCAGAACCGAGCACAGGCTCAGCTCACGCAGGCGCCGCCGCCCAGGTCAAACCTTATCCTTGTATCGTCCTTCACTGGTGTATCCTTTGACTAGAAACGGATAGGGATGGACAGGAAGGAGGGGGAGGGGTAAGCGAGGACAGAGACCGAAAAGTCAATTGTGCTTCTTTCTCATTTTAGGCTCTTACGGCTGATAGCGCAGGAGGTGAAAAAAGATCTGACACTGACTCAAGTTCTGGCCATTGATTAGCATACTTGGCTAAATGTTGACTGCTGATTCAAGAGCTAGTACATTACTTAAAAGGACAATATGACTGTGATTTGATTAGAAGTCAGAAGGGGAGAAGTCACAGGTCTGCCTGAGTTTCATCTGATGTGAATACATGTAAAATGACAGTGAAAAAAGATGCAAGAGCTGAGTTCTTATTATCATTTTAGCTGTGTTCAATGCAGTGATTACCCTGGTAATTGTTCTCTCCAAGGGCAGGGCTGTTGCAGTGCGGAATTTTGAGGAATGACATTTTATGGGATTTCCCTGGCGTGACCTGTGCACTGCATGCAGTCGATCAGTTGGAAATGGAATTCTGCAGGGACAGGCACGGTTAGGAATCAGCTGAACCACACCTACACTTTGCTTAAATGATAAGAAAATTTGAAAAGGCACTAAATCTAAGATTCGTTCTGAGGCTAATCCTAGTTCTCAACTGTATACATCTTATTCCTCAAGAGGATAAAGGGTCACACTCACCACATCTTGAAATTCTTTTTTTGTGAAATAAGATCCCATACTTGGAGGCCTGTAGGGCTTAAAATGACTTCTAAGATCAACACCACCATCGCTGTGGTCAATAATGCTATCAGTGCCTCATTGATTCCTGCTAAGTGAGTGTCAGAGTCTAGGAAAATGAAATGTAACCTCCACACTCCTAAATCCCATTTCCGTTGGTGCTGCAACTGCTGTCCCCGTGGATGATGCTTAAGTGAAACAGGGTATGAAATAGTAGGCCTACAGGACTAAGCAAATAATCTGTGAGGGCTACCTGTTATTCACCACCCATCCAGCAATCACCAATATACACATTTTGGGGATGTTAACATTGTATAGTAAGTTATTATGAAGCAAATCCATGGTTATTGTTTCTGTAGAAAACATGATAAATGGGTAGTGTACTGCATTATTAAATACATTTTAGAAGTATTCCTACTTCCTCATATAACTTTAGATTTTTGTGCCTTCATTCTCTTAATTGACTGCTCAGTTCTGCATTTTATTTTACAGGTTGTGTCCCAATTTCCTTTTGAGCACTGGCTGAGCTGCACCTTGTTCACATGTCATGGCTGAGTGAGCTTATCAAAATGCTAAGGGCCTCTAGACGACAACACAGTGGTCATGGCTCAGATGGCAGATTTATGTTTTAATATCTCATTCACTCGCAGAAGAATTGAAAGACATAAAGCACAGCACAAAACAAAGAACCGCAGCAGTCTCCGGGGTGCTGTGCAGACCCTGCCACCTTCTCTACCTCTCCATGCTGACAGCCGAAGGTAGAGGTTGATTTCTGTGCACGATTCATCCTCACAGTGGGCCTCTGAAGGTGCCGTTGCCTCTTTTGGAATGATTTTCCTCCATTCCCATTCATGGCCACCACATTTTCATCCTTTGAGGCTCCATTTGAATACATTCTGAGGACACCATTTTTCAACACCTAAATAGGTTCTTCTAACACTTTCTATCTCAGTCCATTTGGTTCTCCTTTGTAGCTCCAATCATACTTTAAAATTATTTTAATCACTTCACTTTTTTTCATTTTCTATCACATGAGCCATGAAAGTAGTGTCTCACCTTCTTTCTGATAGCAGAATCACTGGAACTGACCTCAGCCTCTACCTTATAGTTGCAGATCAATAAACACACATTGAATGAATAAATGAATTTTTAATGGGCATTCTCAATAGGGATTTAGTCTTGCTTGGCCAGATTATTTTAAGGGAATATTATATGGTAATTAGGACTATGAGCCCTGTACCTATGGCTCTTCTGGTCTCTAGCTCTGTTGCCTTGGGTGCTGTCCATTCTGTAGTCTCAGTTTACTTAGGTGTATCCAATACATTGAACTATTATTATTATGATGATGATGATGATGATGATGATGATGATGATGATGATGACGTACCTACAGTTGAACTCAGGACCTTGTGCTTGCCAGGCAGAAACTGTGCCACGGAGCTATGTTCCTGGCCCTACATTAACTTGTTAAGATAACAGCCGAACCACTGTATGTAAGAAACCTAACAAAGTATGGACGCTAGCTGTTAGTTAATTGGAGAATCTAAAATAATTACAGTTAAGGTAACAATGTATAATCTCACCTAGTCTGAAACCTTTTATCTGTACACTTATTCTTGATCAAGTCTTACTTTAAGATTTATTTCCTCCAGCAAACATCTCAGAGCTGCCCCATTGTGCAGAGCTGCTCAGGAATATTCCATTGCACGTATGGTCTTCCTGGGTTGCAGGTCACACCAGTCCCAATCTAGTCTGCCCTAGAGTGCACCTCAGACCAAACCCAGGTGTACAAAAACAATTAGAACTGAAAATTGGAGAGGGAGTAAACAGGAAAGAAAAAAATGATGCAAGATTTTCTATCAAACACTTTGCTTGAGCCAGTGTCCAACTTGAGGCTTCACATAAGATGACTTCGGAGGTGTCTTGACCAAAGTGTCAGGGAGGAGGATAGGTTCCAAGATGCTGCAGAAGCAACAGTGGCAGCCTTGGTGGCTTGGACTCCTTGTAATTTGTGCAGTCCAGGTAAGTGAAGTCTTGGATTATACTTTCTGGGGTAACTAAAGTAACCTTCAGAAATAAGCAACAGGTTTTACGAGACTCTTGAACAGAGATCACAAATTATCATAAATGTTAATTATAAAAGCAAACATGAAAAACTAGAAAATGGCAGACTTGATACCTTTACTTCTATGAGCCTAATTATGAAATCAGATCTTTCAAGATTTGGGTGATAAAAAAATGCAGAAATGACTACTTGATTGATTGATTGATTGCAGTACCAGGGATTGAACTCAGGACTTTTACTTGCGAGGCAAGTGCTTATTCTACTGAGCTATTTCTCCAGCCCTGAAATGACTACTTTAAATATAGACTCGTGTACCCTATAACTAACAAAGAATCTCACTGTAGGGGCATTTTGGGCCTGGGTAATAGTAATGTGTTTATGTATTATTACAACTAAAGATACTTAATTTCTAAACATGTGTAATCAGTTATGTATGGAGAGCAGTGACTCAATCAGTGGGATTCACCTACCATATGGCCACACTGTATATTCCTCAGAGCCACTCATATTCTGATGCCTCCATGTGTCTGTATGAGGCCTGATTTGCTTTGCAAACTTTAGCAACCCAAGGCAACAATTGAATATAAAAGTAGGTGTGATATTCTAATTGTCTTCTACTAAGTTAGATATTTTATAAATTTGGGAAGAATATCACCGTTATACATACAATAGTTATTTTTCATTAAAATGTGATGAAAAATGCATACATTTGTATATAATTATTAACTTAAGCTAATTAATAAGCATTGAACAAATTTAGCAGTCCCCATACCTTTTTAGAGTACACAGGGGTTCTGGAATCAAATAGTGGGAGAATTACTACCACAAAGCAAGATCATACCATATGGGTATTTATTTATTTATTTATTTTCCCATAATTTTATTGAGAAACAAATAGCAATGAGACTATTTCAAACCAAATTGATAGGATAGTTTCAATAATTAACACATTGTATGAATTCTTCCTAGTGATTAATTGCTGTACAAGATGCGGACATGATATCCTATTTACAAAGGCTATTAGAGCAAATCCCTCTATTCATTAAGAAAATGCAACTATACATCTATCCTAACTATTTTGAATACACAGATACAAAATGGACATTCATCAGTATCCCCTTTTTTGTTAAGTTCCATTATTTGAATATTATAGGTGTGTAAACTCAGCAAAA
>NW_004524658.1:9544949-9560727 GCF_000260255.1 Octodon degus | reverse complement strand
GTATTGACTTTATAACCTGCTATGCTACTGAATTTCTGTATTAATTCTAGTAGCTTCTTGGTGGAGTTTTTTGGATCTTCCAAGTAAAGTATCATGTCTTCTGCAAATACAGATAATTTAACTTCTTCCTTACCTATTCTTATTTCTTTCTCTTGTCTAGTGGTTGTAGCTAATGATTCCAGAACTATATTGAATAGGAGTGGTATAGAGGACATCCTTGTCTTGTACCAGATGTAAGAGTAAAAGATTTCAGCTTTTCCCCATTTAGGATTATGTTAGCCATTGGGTTTTCATAAATGGCTTTTACCAGATTGAAGTAAAGATCATCTATTCCAATTTTCTGTAGGACTTTGAACATGAATGAGTGTTGGACTTTGTCAAAAGCCTTTTCTGCATCAGTGGAGATGATCATGTGGTTTTTCGTTTTCACTCTATTGATATAGTGTATTACATTTATAGATTTTCGAATATTGAACCTTCCTTGCATCCCTGGAATGAATCCTACGTGGTCATGGTGTATGATCTTCTTGATGATTAGCTGTATTCTATTTGCTAGGATTTTATTGAGGATTTTGGCATCTATGTTCATGGGGGAGATTGACCTGTAGTTCTCTTTCTTAATTGTGTCTTTTCCTGGTTTTGGTTTCAGTATAATACTTGCCTCCAGGAATGATTTTGGGAGGATTGCTTCCTTTTCAATTTCATGGAGGAGTTTGAGGAGTATAGGAAGTATATCTTCTGTTAATTTCTTATAGAATTCAGCTGTGAATTCATCGGACCTGGACTTTTCTTTGTCAGTAGGTTTTTAATTACATCTCGTATTTCATTGTCTGTTATTGGCCTACTGAGAGTGGTTATATCTTATCGATTCAGTTGTGGTAATTTGTACCTTTTTAGGAATCTGTCCATTTCTTCTGTGTCTTCTATTCTGTGAGAGTAAAGATTCTCAAAGTAGCTACTGACAATCTTCTGAATTTCCACCAGTTCTGTGGTAATTACACCTTTTTCATTCCTTATTACTTGTGTTTGAATTTTTTCTTTCCTCTTTTTGGTGAAGTTGGGTAGAGGCTTATGGATCCATATGTGCCTTTAATAACAACATTTAATG
Source organism: Octodon degus (assembly GCF_000260255.1). Lineage (NCBI taxonomy): Eukaryota > Metazoa > Chordata > Mammalia > Rodentia > Octodontidae > Octodon > Octodon degus. Next base: position 9,559,619 of record NW_004524658.1, on the reverse strand, counting down.
TAGCAGAAGGCCTGGAACATCATAAGCTCATAATCAAAGTTTAAAAGTAATAATTTGAATGAATGAATTAACAAAATCCCAATGGTTGTTTCTTGAATTCCTCACCATTATTAGGTAGAGTTACCATTTCTGCACTGTAATCACTACTGTTTGTGGTATGATCATACCTACTGCAGGCATACACAAGGTCTCAACCTCCTAAACACCCAGCCCAGGTCAGGATGTGAAATGAGTAGATGTTTCCCAAGTATCCATTGTCAATGTGTTAAAGGCAATTAACATGTGCTGTGATTAATTTTAGCTGTAGTCAATGGATACTCCAACTCAACGAACAGTCATTATTTTTGAAGGTAGCTATTTAACTCCTCAATTTAGTTGTATTCAATCTTAATGTTTTAAGAAGCTAAAAGCCCAACACAGTGGCCTGCAATGGCAAAGCAAAGTTGATAAAAGGAATAGTATTTCTAAAAGGATAATAGATTGCTGTCAAGAATATCACTTCCAGTGCTTTTAAAAAACACAGCTAACTTAACCCATTCCAGTTTCATTAGGTCATGTGAAACCTAAAAATCTGCACGGTGACGTACTTCTTAGGATATTGTGCCAGATAAAATATAGAATGTCATGCATGTTTAAACTTAGAATAATCTAAATGAGACGTATTTATTCAGAAAATTATACTTGGTGTATCTGAGATTCAAAGTTAAGTAAATCTAGGTTGTTATCTATTAATATAGTCATCCTATCCAAGGAAGAACATTTTGCATAATAAAATGTAAGAATTGCTGCATTTTGAACTTCTTAGTGGGATTTGCTGTGTGATGAGAAGCACTTTATTTGTTATCTGGTTTCAAGCAGTGCTGCTCAGTCACTGGAATCCTGTAGGATGTTTTAAAAATCACTGGATCTCACTTTGCCTCTAACTATTCTTGCTTAATTGATCTCTGGTGCACCAGAAAAACTGGACATTTGTGAAAGCTTTTCACTGATTCAATGGTCAACCTAAGTTAAGAACTATGACTGTAACATTCACTAGAAGAAAGACAGTCTCTTTAAAAAATGATGCTGGAAAAACTGGCTCTCTACCTGCCCAAAACTAAAACTAGACCTGGGTATATCATCATGCACTAAACTAAAGTCAAAATGGATTAAAGAGCTAAACATTAAAACAAAAACAATAAATTTACTGGAAGAAAAAGTAGATGGAAATCTTGAGGACATAGGGATAGGCAGAGAGTTCATGAACAAAAACCAAACTGCACAAGAAATACTTCAAAGAATCAACAACTGAGCTCTCATCTTATTGAGAAGTTTCTGCGTGTCAAAAGAAATCAATAACAGAGTGAAAAGACAACCCAAAAATTGGGAAAAAATCTTAACCAACAATCACTCGAAAAAGGACTTCTATCCAGAATACGCAAAGAACTAAAATAAATATATCAGGACCCCCAAATTCAAAGACCCAATCCAAAAATGGGCATCTGCAATGAATACACACTTCTCACAGAAAGAAATACAAATGGCAAATAAATACATGAAAAAATGTTCCACATCACTGGTCATTTGAGAAACACAAATTAAAACCACATTGAGATACCATCTCACCCAAGAAAGTATGGCTGTCATAAAGAAATCAGCTAATAACAAATGCTGGAGAGGCGTTGGGGAAAGGGAATCCTTCTCCACTATTGGTGGGAATGTAGACTGGTACAACCACTATGGAATCAGTATGGAGACTCCCTTGAAAACTAGAACTGGAAATCACATTTAAGCCATCTATTTTCCTTCTGGGTATTTCCCCAAAAGAACTGAAAACTTCACGCCACAGTGATATTTGTACACCCATTTTTGTAACAATACAATTTGTCATAGCCAAATCTTAGAAACAACCAAAATGCCCATCACCTGAGGGGTAAATAAAAAGATGTGGTATTTTTTATACAATGGAATATTACTCATCTATAAAGAAAGACATACTTGAGACCTTTATAGGTAAATGGATGCAACTAGAAGTTATACTCATAAGTGAAATAAATCAGACCCACCTGTATAAATGTTATATAGTCTCTTTAGTGTAAGAACTTATAAAATCTGAAAGGTGCAATAGATATAGTAAAATGGAAAAAACTGAACATACAGAATAATCCCTGAAGATGAGGGAAAGGAAAAAAGACAGGAATAAAAGGAAGAAAAATTATGCATATATATATATATATATATATATATATATCATACCCAAGATGTTTGTATTACTAATTCCGTCAGTTATTTGAAAATAGCAGTAAATGTTTAAGTTTTTCATTTTGGCGAACTCTATATGCTAGTATCTGTAGTATGAGCAACTACATCACAGACAGCAATGTGCAATACAAAAACCATGGTTGAATATCTCTCTTGTTTTTCTAAATATGTACTATTTCTAACGTCTTATCGATTATGATTATAGTCTCCTTAAAATAAATTTAAAAAGTAAAAAGAACAAGAAAAAAACTAAGGTTTATTGAAAACAAGCATTAAATATCAATTATTTGTCCAATCTTGCATACCTATACCTGTTAATCTGAGTAACAGATTTGAAGATAAAAATATGTACTGTATCAATCTTTGTTAACTTGCTATCCTTATTTGGAAAATCTGTATCTTAGGTTGTATGTTATTCTGTTTCTGTCCTTATTTTTGTTTTTGCTCTTTAAGATAAAATTAAATTTAGAAAAAGAATTATAAGTGCAAAAGAAGAACTGAGAGAGCTTTGAAATTCCAATCATGGCAGAAAGATAGCAATAAGATTAGAGTACAATATTAAGTGGCCTGAGAGACAGTTCAGAAATCACTAAGGTGTTTAACAAAGACCTAGGATTTGTGGTTGTTGAGTATCTATCTATCTATCTATCTATCTATCTATCTATCTATCTATCTATCTTTACAGTGCATATACAGGGATTGTGTGGTTGAGGCAGGATGTAGCAAATAGACAAATAATATTAGACTTAAGAATCTCTTAGCAATTTTTCACAAGTACTTGTACTAGGCCAGTATTGCTTATCCCTTATCAGAGGCATCTAAAACTTTCTTCTTTTAAACCTCATCTATGAATTAGAAAGTTAAAAAGTTGTTATTCTATCTAACAGTCGACACAGGCTAAAACAGAAAAGGTAAGGAACCCATGAAAATAGCTATGAGAGTCATGAAGGAAGAAAAAAGAAACTTTAGAATAAGCAGAACCTATACATAATGGAGTAAATGGCTAAAGTTATTAATATTCAGCAATATTTTTCTGTCAACATTTGCTGAACTTTGGTGGAAGGGTGGTATTTTTAGGAAGAGATAATGTAGTAAGTAATATACATAATAAATGTAATAAAATTATTATTAAGTAAGTACTTTTTAGGGGGAGATTAATACAGCGTCTTCCTCCTATGTAGTCCAGGTTTGTCTTGAACTCATGAAGCCCAGGTTGGCCACAGACTAGCTATGTACTCAGGTTGGCCTCATAGTCAAGGTGATGACTCTTGCCTCAACTTCATGCTTCCTGAATACTAGGAATACAAATAGGCACCACCACATCTGGGTTAATTCTAATATTAAAGAGGAAAAACTGCTCCTTTTATGTCTATTAAGCTGAACAACTAATTTGAAGATAGCATCATGCAATACAGCAACCATTGTTGAATTCCTATTACTTTGTTTAGTGAAATCTCATATCATTTTTAATGCTTTTTTCTATCAGTATTTTGTATTCTTTAAAAATAAAAAAATTAAAAAGGGAAAATTAAAAGAACAATGAAACAGTTTCAAAACATGTCAGTAAGAGAGTTACAATAATGAATACATTGTATATTGTTGAATTTCTAGTAGTTTTTCAGAGTATAAGGTATAGGCACAATATCTTGTCCAAACAATGTTAGCACAAACCTTTCTTTTCAATGAAAAAAGATAGACTAGCTATGTAGCTTTCTTAACTATCTTGTGTATAAATATATTTTTTTCTTTTTGTCTTTCTTCCTTTCCCTTTTGCCACATCACAGTTTATCTTTACTTTTGAAGAATTACTTCCCAATTCACTATACATCTATTGTACATTTGGGGTCTTATTTACTTGTTCAGCTTCTCACACTATGTAAAACAATATTTTCTTATGAACTCTATGGCTAACTAGATGGCAAAGTATTGTCCACATAGCCCCACACTCCTTTGTTGATCACATTTGAAATAAGCCCAATTAGTAGATTTCTGCTATTTGTCTGAGGCAGCTTCCTCATGAGGTGTGAAGACTTAGAGAAATTAAAACTTTCTCAGAGCTATCCTGGCTCTGCTCTGCTATGCCTTTTTCAGGTATACATTTTTTTTAAAAAGAAAATTATTTTGTGTGAGAAAACAAACTATTCTTTATCTACATGAAAATATCATTCTTTAATTAACTTTTACTTTTCCTTATTTACTTATGTTATACCAACATCTGGTTAGCAGAGGATGAACTAGTTACACAGGTTTTGCACTTAAGAAAGCCTAGAGGTATTTTTAGAAACTGGAAGTAAATTTTCTGTGGCTTCCAGGCCTTCTTGAGAACTAAACAAATCACATTGTTAGCATTAAAGTTTCTAGTAGGCCACTGGATACCACCAGCCCCATTGAAAGAGACCAGCCTCCTCTAAGCTCCAGCTAATTATTGTTACCATGGTAATAATGCATTTAAAAATACTTTAGCAGAAACCAGTGATTGTCATTTCTGGTCTTTAACTTCACCTGAGGACCTTTTAAAATACACTGATGTCTGGGGTTTACCTCTTACCCATTAAATCAGAATCTCTGGGGTTGGTGGTGGGCACTGGAATTGATTTAAAGTTCTCTAGGTGATTCTACTATGTAGCTGAGGCAAAGAGCTGTTAGTCTAGACAATGAGATATGTTATGTAATGGTGTGGGTTAGGGTAAGCTACAAACCGGTTACAGTAGACATTATAATCAGCAAATAACTCACACTGCAGGGAGAGTTAACCACAACTATATTCAAAAGACCACACTCCAGAAGTGGCTACTATCGGTGGGTCAGGCAAATCAACAGGAGAATTTGGGATAATTAACATGTTGAAAGTCAAAGTTTTAATTATTTTTTATTCAGTGACTTGCTATTTAGCATGATGAATCTCAGAAATAGACTTTTATTGTAAGCCTGTAATCTCAGCATTCTGGGATGTTGAGACAGGAAGACTGCACATTTGAGCCTAGTCTGGGCAAGTTAACAAGACCTTGTTTCAAAATAAGAAATATGAAAAGGGATGTAGCTTGGGATTTAGCTCAGTGAGAAGCCCCTGAGTTCATTTAATCCTCAGTGAGAGAGAGAGAAGAGAAGATAAGAGAGGAGAGAGGAGAGAGGAGAGAAGAGAGAGGAGAGAGGAGAGAGAAAGAGAGAGAGCGAGAGCGAGAGCGAGCGAGCGAGCGAGCGAGCGAGAGAGAGAGAGAGAGAGAGAGAGAGAGAGACGCTTTTACTGATAGAATTAAATCATATTTTAGAAATAGTCCCTAAACTTATGTGAACATTGTATAAGAACTAATGGCATTGTGACCCATTATCTCTAAAGATGGTGTTCCCCCCTGATCTTTGTCACCAACCATGGTATCAAGAGTTTTGATTTGCCTGATGCTGACACGAGGGAAACTATTTTGGGTCATTTAGCAAAAGTGATAGAGGAGCATTATGATGCAATGTTGTGAAACTATCCAATTTATTTTTTAAAACAGAAAAAAAATGTGGAAATTTTTAATAGCACAACTAAATTTAAATTCATAAAAGACTAAAAATGTGTTGAGAAGAATCAACAACTTTTCCATGGACCAGATTGGACCCTCCTTCTGTGAGTATCTGACTCAATGGTCAGCCTTGGCCCCAGAAGCCAGTGGCTGGCTGAGAGCTCAGGAGCAGTCTAGCCAGCAGGAGGCAAACAGGTCTCAGGGTTCAAGCTGTAGTTATGTCTGAGGACTGGGGGGACGGACTTGTTCTTGACTTCTCTCCTTTGACTGAGGATAACCGTCTTCATTTCTAAATGTTTGTCTCTGTCTGTATTGCATCTTTTATAAGGACATTAGTCGTATGGAATTAGCAACTACCCTACTTGTCTTAACTAACTATAACTGTAATGACCCTTTTTACAGTAGTCTTATATTCTCTGGAAGTGGAAGTTAGGAGTTCAATATGTGAACATGAGAAGGATATAATTCAGTCCATAATGCTGCATGAGCAAATAAGAGGAGTAGGAATTACAACCAACGAGAGGATTATTAACTGATTTAAATTAACAATATTTTGTTGAACCTCTGATATGTACACAGTCTTGGACTAAGGCACTCTACCAAGGAAATGGCTGGGGATTCTTGTGTTTTTAACCATAAAAACCCACTAAGCAGATACTTGAGGCAAAGTCAAGAGAGGTTCTCCAAAGTCCCATGATCCGCCCAGAGTCTAAGATCCCAAGCAGCGGAAGACCTCTGGGAGGTCTAGGGGCCATTGCATTGTAATGATACTTTTGTTGAATTTCAGCTGAAGATGGATCCCACACAAGGATCACACCTAGGTGAAAGTGGATATCCTTGCCCTGGCAAGCAAAGCCACGCTGCAAATGAAGAAAGCGTGGAAGCAAGGTGCAAAGTGCTGGGTGTAAGAGTGATTGGCATGAACATAATTAGAGTAAAATGATCCTTCACCAATTTCATGTAGCTGTTGAGACACGCTCTGTTTTGAGTCCTGACTCAGGAACATGGAGTAAAAAACTCATACTTGGGCCAAGAAAGCAGGACAGCTTGGATGAGCATAATAGACATTTACTTCTTTTGACCACCATTTTAAAAATTGAACTACTAACACATCTAGAGATAAACTAGACTGGATATTTTGGGTAGAAGGCTATCTTTCATTCCATGTTTGTGGTTTGCAGCAGGCAGAGAACTCTGGACATTCTGGAGCTCTAAGGTTTGTACATGAGGCTGTATTGTCACCAGGAGTTCTACTGAGTTACCGGTAAATAGTTCACATATTTTGTTTTATTCCTAGCTTGTGCCACCAATGTCATAAAGAAATAAATTTCATTGAATGTGGAAGGAATCCTGGAAGCTATCTCTAGCAAGGCTAATGTCACACAGGTGAATATCAAAGTCCACAGTGCTAATCAGCTCCCTTGAGATTCCACAGCAGAGAATTGATGGGGGCTGTCTACACTTCTGTCTCTATTTATTCCCAATTATCACAAGAAAGATGTGGGTCATACAGTGTTGTCCACATTTTGATACTATCCTGGGAAATAATGGAAAACTTTTAAAATGCTCACACTTAAGTTTTAAACAAATAAATGAGTGACTATAAGTATAGAAAACATTAAACATAAAATGTTTAGATTAGGCCAGATTGTAGACAATATTTGGCAATTAGGTTGCAGTATAAGTATGATTACCTTCCAATGTTAAAAATCCAGTACAATTAAAATACATACTTTTAGTATCCTCTGAAACTCAGCGTCATTCCCTGTGTGCTTTGGCAGATAGCAAACATCTAAGGTATGTTCCCGTGGACGGGTGCATTGAAGGCCCATGTGCCTGTAAGGATCATATGTGAGTATTCTATTTGCAGAGGATATAATTGGAACTCTGCAAGTTCAAATACATTTCTTAAAGGTTGCATAGCTTTTAAGTAGCAATAATGGTACTCTAATATATATATATATATATATATATATATATATATATATTTTTAACTCCACATGGAAATTTTAAAAAATTATTTATTTATTTGATACATGCAGCTCAGACTCATAGTGATCATTCTGTCTCAACCTCCCATCACTGGGACTACAGGCGTCCCCCACCATGCCAGGTTTCAGAGGTAGGCTTGGTGCAGGGTCAGCACAGCATGCGGTAGCAGGGATTGGACCTGGGCCCTTGGGCTTACCAGGCAGGTGTTTAGATGGCCGAGCTATCTCCCTGGCCCCACATTGAAATTTTTATATTATTATTTTAAATATCAGCCATGGAATTATACAAGGTAAACATGGAAAGCATCAAAAGAGTGCCAAAGTGTTATTTAGTAGGTTTTAGAGATGTGTCTAAGTGACTGAAAACATGGAATCTAAACAGTTCTATAATCTGGTCATGATTATTTTCTCTAAAAACCTAGGACAGAAATATTTATGTATACTAAAAATTTTATTGAATGTTAAATTGAGATAATGCAGACATGTCATTTTATAATTCTAATCAATAAAAATGCTTGAGAAATGTAGCTGAAAATATTGAAACAAATCTTGGAACTGATTGAAGCCTTCTAACAAGACATCGTATCTTCCTGGGTTTCCTAATATTCCATTCACTGGGCCTTTTGATAAATACCAAGTATATACATCTATCATGTAGCAGCAAGAAAACACAGAGAAAATTCACCTTTCAAAGTCAGTGGCCCAAATACAGCCCCTCAGGATGAACATTGTGTAGAAGTAGATTGGGAGAGGGTGGCAGAGGCAAGCACAAGTGTTTCTTCTGGGATTGTCTAATAGCTTAGCTAAGCCATGCCTGGACATTTACATGGGGCCAAGGGATCAGCATCTGATTTTGGGTAGTGGCCAGATGACCCACAGACTCCAGAATGATAGAGACTTTATACTTCCATAATAGGAGGTCTGTTTTCTCTATTTTTCTCTCCATGTTTTTCTATCACTCTCTCCTCCATTAAATTAGACTCCAAAGAAGAATCATTCTCAAAGAGGCTAGAAAAAATAGTTTTTGTTTTGCAACTTGCCAGATATTGTGTTTTATATATTTAAAAACATAGGGACATCTCTATTCACAATGAAAAGATACAAAGAAAGAAAAACACATTTATTTACCAGTAGGCATGGAATACAAGCAAGCTGCACATGCCGAGATGTATGTGACTTAGCTTCATCATCAGGGTCACTGTGATGGCACCATGAATCTGTCAGTCTAGCGATGCCAGACGACACTTGTGGCCCTAAATATACTGTTTAAAATCCCCAGAGGCTGATGCCTTTTTTCAGTATGCTCCTTTGCACATGAAATACCTGAGTCACATTTGTACCTTACAACCTGGGGACCAGTCATGGGCTTTGGAGCCCTGATGACCAGCTTGCTCCTACCAGATGCAGTTTCTGAAAGGAAACAGTGATTTGGATGGATTTGAATGAGTGCCTCCAAACACTGGGCAGCAACCAAAGTCAAGCAGCAACCAAAGTCAAGCAGCCCCCTAGCTGCCTCTGCCTTTTTGTGCCTGAGAAAGAGAACTGCCTATAGGAAAAAGGACCATGGGCAGATGTGTTGTGCAACCAAGAAGTGAAGCAGTAGAACTAGTGCGCCAGCCACTCTGGTAACTGTCATACCTTAGGCTATTTCCTGATATGTGAAGCACTGTCATAAAATTCCCAGTGCAACATCTACATTAAAAATAAAAGCGTGTCATACAGCACTTGAGGAGGAATGGCTGGAGCATAAAGTTGTCACATAAGAACACAAACTATTGTTCTAACACTAACATGGAGGGGAGTCTTTCATCTGTATGTGTAATTAGGCCACTGTAGGGTAAGCAATAGGTATTTCCCGTTGCTTTATGTTTTCTGGCCTTCGAGATAGTGGAACACCAAATAATGGCTGTTTCTCTCTGTTGCTCGGCCCTGACTATCTTCACCTGTCAGCTGTGAGCCCTGGATACAGCTATTAGCTGCCCCTGAAAATCCTTTCTGTTTTTGGCTACATCCACATTCCCTCCAACAGACTGTACTTTAGCCCCACCAAATTACTGCTTGAGTCCAAACTCAACATCAGGACATTGTGGTGTCAGCTGTGAGTGACCCAGAATCTCACCTATGCTATCAGCATCATCATTGGCCATGAAATCATGCGCTTCATGTATGATATCCTATTTTTGAAAACAAACATACCTCATACACTTGCTACAAAATTGAATTAATGCCCCCAAATATTTATAAGTGGTTCATAAAAATAACCAGAAATTATAGTATAGTCTTATTCTACACTTTCATGGCCTTTCCTTTTTTCTTTTTCATGGCCTTTCTTGACATTTTATCTGTCTAGAAGGCTATCATATTCATTCTCTTTCCTTCTAGCTCATTATTCTAGTGTAAATGTATAATCTCTGGGAAAACACCAAGGCTTGGTCAAATAGGGCTGTTCACTCCATGCATTCTCCTAGCACTGCCAGAAAACTTACTACTAATTGCTGATTATTGTCTGTCCTGCCAACTAGCTGCAAGCTTTGCCACAGTTAGGCTTAAGTGTGCCAATTTGATTGCTTCCGAAGCCATGCAGGGGACTGGTGGAGCACACTTCTGGGTGTGTCCAGATTGGTCATGAATGCATAACTGGGTGTTGCATCTGGTTCCTTGCCCCTTCCTTTCTGGACTTGCAGATCTCCCTTTTCTGCTTCCCATCTGCCATAGATTGAGCAGCTTCTCTCTGCCATGCCCTCTGACATGTCACTTCTGTCTTGAAGCCAGATGACTATAGACTGAACCACTGAAATTTTAAGCCAAAGTAAGCCTATACTCCTTTAACATTTAAATATCAGGATTTTGTCCCAGGCATGGGGATATGATTATTATGGAAAATAGACACAGAAAATGGGATTATTACTGTGTGTGTACCTGATTATGTGATGTAGAATTTGGAAGTAGTTTGTGTAAGAAGTTTGGAAAGATTCAGAGCTTCCAGATTCAGAACCCTAGAATCCAGTGACAGAAGTCCAGAGGGGATTCTGGTCGGAGCTCAGACTAGAACGCACATAGGAATGCCCATAATAAAAAAAAGAACACGTTCAGATTTGGTTGGAAATAAGGATTTCATTGGCAATTAAAATAGAAACTCCATGTGTTACAATTTTCTGAAATAATTGTCTACATTTTGTTCATATCCTGAGATGTTGCCAATGTCTGAGTTTCACAGTAGTGGCCTAATTGATTAGGTGGAAGAGATTCAAAGGTAGTCTAAAAGTAAGCCTGTAGCCATAATGGGTACTATTGGTTGGTGCTAGCTCAAGTTATAGTGGGAACTGAGGGAAAAAAGAAGAGGAGAAAAATTTGAAGAAGTTATATTTTGGCTCAGAAAGAACCACATATAAAGGTGTGACCAAAGACAATGAGGTTGCCAAAGAAATCAGCACGGTTAAAAACAAACCGAGTACTTTAACAGGGACAAGAAGTAAGATGGCTTAATGACATCTCAGAAACTCACAGATTCAAAGGTGCAAAAGAACAAACCTTCCTGTTGAGAAGATAGGGCCTGATAACCCAGCTCAGGAAAGGCCTATGAGGGAATGGTTCCTGGGTTCATTTTGCTGTGCTTAGTGATCCAGGTGCTCAGAGGTCATGGCAGCCATGGTCTAAGGAGCCGGGCTACTGCTCCAGCTGAAAGCAAGCGTTGGGCTGGTCCATGATGTATGGGCTTTACCAGCACACAGAAGGACAGTTGCATCATGAGGGAAGCTTCCACCCACATTTTAAGGGGAAGACTGGTATGTCAAGCAAGAAGCCCCTAAGACAGCAATGTGGGAAGCTGTAAAATGGAGCAGTGGAGACCCTGGAAAGTCAGAAATGGTAGAAATGTAGAATGTCTGTTAAGAAACTCTGCAGGTCTCAAGGAAAACCAGCCTAAGTGAGAGCTATTGTGGGCTTCAACAGGCAACATCAAAGTGGTAGGCCTGCTCAAGTCATCTTGAACGCATCTTATGTGTCCAGAGTGTTAGGCATGGAGCTACATTAATATTTTCCCTGCTAGCTTTGGTTTTGCTTTGGGGCCAATTCCTTTCTATTCAACTGTCTCTCTCTTTTGGAATGGGAATATTTACCCTCTGCCATTGTACTCTGCAATAATATAACTTGTTCACTTTTACACAGGTTCACAGCAAAGTTTAACTTGACTCTCAGAACAGACTTGACCTGGGCTCTTTTTTAGCAATGTTGGAACTGTTAATGCTTTGAGGGAGGGTTAATTACACTTTTAATTTTATGGAAGATAAGTATAACATGTAAGGTAGATGTGGGGCTTAGTCTGGTTTAAGGAGATGTTTATGTTTTCAGGTTGACAAGAAATAGATTATGAAGGTTGAGCTTGATTGTGACAGACCAGGAGCACACTCCTGGGTGACTTTGCACATGCCATGGAGGTACAACATCGGGTGCTGTGTTTGATCCCTTGTTCCTTCCTCTCTAGTGTTCCTCCTCTGCTCTGGTCCCTGGCTGCCATGAACGAAGCAGCTTTATCCCACACATTCTCCCATGAGGACTTTCCTGCTTTGCAGCCAGCCAACTGTTCATTGAATCTTCTGAAGCTGTGTGCTTTGAAGTCTCTCCTCCACTAAGCTGTGGGTGTCACATCGTGTATTCCAGCAAAGGAAAGGCTCACTAATAAGGGCAAGGTTTTTAGGTCCTTTTCGTATGTGTTTCCACTCAAGATCTCCCCACCAAAATTTCTGAAACCATATTTGTTGAATGAGTGAATAAACGAACTTCTTAGCCAATAACTAATTGCATGGTATATATTTAAATCAATGATATGCAGTAAAGATAGAAATAATGCTTGGTGTGATACTGCTCAAAGAATGATGAATGTAGTCCTCTTAAAAATTAACATGTAGGGACTGGGGAGTTAGCTCAGTAGAATAAGTGCTTGCCTGGCAAGCTCAAGGGCCTGAGTTCAAGCCCCAGTTCCACAAAAAAAAAAAAAAAAAAAAAAAATTAACATGTAAAATGATATTCTCTCTGCAGACTCAATTCACCTTCTGTGTCTATAGCTGCCTATAGTTAAGTACACATAATATCTTGAATTGGATATTTGGGCTCTATAGTAACAGTAGGGAAATTCAAATAATGTAGACACAAATGTATAATTTGAAAGAATATGTCATCCATTTAGCCTATTTGTGACCACTTAACCATCTAGAGATGATTCAAAATCAGAATGTTTTTTTCCAAATCAATATGTGACTCACTCTTTTGAGAAAAGTTCCTGCTCAAAGGTCCCGTGTGCATGAACTTACAAAGAGCACACATAATGTTACAGTTGAATATACATAGAAATAGCTACCATTGAACAGATAGTAACCTAAAATAGCCCCAGATGACAACACATCTAGAAGAAAATGTCTTAAACTATGAAGTTAGGAGTTAGTTTTAAAAATCATTGCACTTTCACTGAACTTTTCTTCTTGTAATGAGTGATATTTTCCATGGGTATATCAAGACTTTTTCTATCCATATAGACTTCTCTTTTTATTATCATTTTTAGTGAAATGATTTCTAGCCTTTAGGATGGATAAGTAGTCAAAGATTCATGATATCTATATTCCACCCTCTTTCTTCTAGCTGACTGAAGCATGTCAATTTGTGTATCTATGTCTCAGTTGATATAGTTGGTATAAAATTACACCCTAGGTTTTGGTCACTAATGTATCACTATTTTTTCTTAGATACTCATAATAAAATAAATGTGAATACAAAACAGTTTTCAAGAATATGGTGACTGCTGTGGTTTGGAGTTTTTGCAACAGTATAATATAGGACATATTTTATAAGATTTTATAATCACCCAAAGAATCATACGCAAGAGAGTAGGAAATCTTTCCATACACTAAAGAACAAAGAATCTAGCTGAGGGCCTGGATCCTAATATCCTTCATGAGTCCACCTGAAAACCTAGACCTATAACAATGGCTCTCACAAGTCCAACTGGAGGCCTAAAGCCCACGACAATGTCTTACATAGGCCCGCTTTATGGATCTGCACTGGGAAGGTCGAAAGGTCAGTGGTTGAAGCTAGAAAGTCTGTGCCAGTGGGATGAAAGATCTGTGTTTACGGTCTGAGAGATCTGAACTGGAGCCAGAAAACAATGCTCAAGATAAGAACCAGAGTTTCTCTCAGAAGTACCACAGCCATGCTCAGCAACAGTGAGTTACTGAGCTTCTCTAAAGATGAGGAAAGCTGATTTTTTTAAACAGGAAAACCAACTTTAAAACCTTTTCCAGGAGGCTGAAAAGTGTACCCTCTTCCTCTCAGAAGCCAGCAAGCAATGCTTAAGGTGAGGGCCTGAGCTCTCCCAAAATGAACCCTAGCAGACCCAGTCCTAGCCCAGGTCCTGTGAGTGTGTGGAGAGCTTCCTGCTACCCTGCGCAGGCGGGACCAGTCCCAGCCCAGGCGCAGCGTGGGCTGGACCCTCTCCCACGCCCTCGGGGTGCCCCCCACCACTCCGCCGTACCTCCCCCACCCCTCCCGCCCAGTAGGAATTTCTGCCGACTTCCGGGAACCCCCAGACCCAGTCCTAGCACAGGTCCGGTGAGTGTGTGGAGAGCTTACTGCTACCCTGCTCCGGCGGGTCCAGTCCCAGCCCAGGCACAGCGTGGGCCGGACCCTCTCCCACCCCCTTGGGCTGGCCCCCACCACTCCGCCATACCTACCCCACACCTCCCACCCAGTAGAAATTACTGCCCAGTTCCGGGAACGCCCAGACCCAGTCCTAGCCCAGGTCCACAGCGGGAAGGAGCTGAGCACAGCAGCCAGACCTAAGCCAGACGCAGATGGATAAGTCCAAACTCTGTAGAGCTCCACCTGAACTTCAGTACGTGTGAAGGTTATAACTACAGCAAAGATCTACAACAAAGGGCAGA
>NW_004524658.1:9543502-9544849 GCF_000260255.1 Octodon degus | reverse complement strand
TGGCAATGTCAGAAATTGTTGACCTGAGTCCCCTACCGCTCAACATAATACCATGGCTTTACTTCTTCTATTTCATTTTTATACTTTTCTGCTGGATGGTTAAGATCAAGGTAAAGCAGGACTTATGCAACAAGAGTTGTAGCTTTTGGGTCTGATAAGGTCAGTGAAATCCCTTCATGATTTATGCTGAGATCCTGTACCTCAGATTGTAGAACATTTGTCAGTGCAGCCATGTGGATGAGTCACAGCCATTGCTTGGCCAATGTGTTCTCTGTGAAAGCCTGAGAGAACGTTTTCTCTCCAAGTGACTCTCCTTAGGCCCACTCTACATCATCAATCACTTTCCTCTTTGGCCTCATAATTTCCTTGATCAGAAAAATTGAGACACTGCCGAGTTACATGACATTACAGTACAAGTTCTCGTATGTCCTGAGTCTTAAGTGACCTTGGAAGGCTAGGGCCAAAATGTTGGCTTTCCTTGCAGCCCTCCTTTCTCTCTCATTTTGGTCTGCAAACTTAGGTTGTTAACCTCCCAGAAGAGAAGCTTATTGTTATTACCATTCAATCTAGGCTGTTAAGCTTAACCTCACTATCTGTCTGAATATAAAACATCTTAGGCATAACATGGAACAGGTATTTTTCATCAAGTATTGACATATTGAACTTTAAGTCCCTACAGAATATGATGAAAAAACATTTAAAAATTAGAATATATTTTAAAAATAGGCATAACAAATCATATAATTCTTATGTTTACATATAAGTCCAAAAATCTAACCATATACAACCTTGAAGTAGGACAGTCCCCCAGTATTCCTTTTCCTGTCTCTTGCCTTCATTCACCACCCCCTTCTTTTTGAACAATCATCTACCCGAGAGACAGCACAGTAGGAACTGGCATGTCATGAAAAGCACCCTGTGTTCAGAAGAGCAGAATGACAGGCACTCCAAGCATGAAACTACTATTACAGATTGCCATCTTCACTGCAGCTGCTTAGTTCATATGTATCAGTATATATAGTTAGGCAGGGTGAAAATCTTTCCAATTAAGTGCTAGATTCAAGAATCTTCTGGAGATTCTCAGGATCATTGTGTTGCCCATCTTCTACATATAACTATGACTTGTCATTGTCATGTTTCCTAGCTCCTTTCCTTTCCCTCTCTTCATTAGTTAGTCCTCGAGATCCTGCTTTCCTTTTACTTGTATTATACCTTTCTATTTGTATTTCTCCTTTTGAGATCTTATAGTAGAGAAACTATATGATATTTACACATGTGTGTCTGGTTTATTTCACTTATGAGTATATGTTCAAGTGGCATCCACTTCAATATAAAGGCTTCGAGTTT
>NW_004524658.1:9523091-9524723 GCF_000260255.1 Octodon degus | reverse complement strand
CTTAATGAATAGAGTGATTTGTTCTAATGGTGTTTGTAGATAGGATATCATGTCCGCATCTTGAACAGCAATTAACCACTGGGAGGAATGTATGCAATGTGTTAATTATTGAAATTGTCCTACCAATTTGATTTGAAACTGTCTCATTGCTATTTGTTTATCAATAAAATTATGGGAAAACAAAAAAAAAAAATGAACCGTAGCCATTCTCAGGGACAATGAGGTTCTGAGTTCCTTTTCCTCTGACAAAAACAGCCAAGTTCACCAGGCAAGCCAGCATGACAAGATCCTCCAGCAAAATAGTCCAAGAGAACTGGGAGCTTTCAACAGCTCCAAAAGCTTCTCCAAACAGCTTTCCTAACAGCTTCTCTTCTTTTCCTCCTGTTCTGCCTTTTAAGCTACTTGCATCAATCGTCAGGTGGGCCTCTCCAGCTTAGTACCTTGCTGGTTCAGTTCAGCTGGGTGTAACAAGGTGATCACGAGTTAATAGTCCACTGCAATGACTAAACTGTTTCTGTTCTCCTTTATTTGTGGCAAGACACTCAAGACCCTTAATGGATGATTAACACTGGAGACAGCACTCAGTTATATATACATATTTCCCATATACACATATATTAATGATAAAGTTGAGTTCTTAAATTAGCCATAGTAATTAATGTATTTAACAATAAATGGAATTACTAAAAATGCACTATAATCAACATTATATAAATCTGGTCTCATTTTTTTAAACAACTTATTATACTTTCCCAGTTCACTTGAAAGATCTGCTTCTCTTTACTCATCCACATGGTAGCATCACTACTCTTGCACCTCAGGGCCATTAGTAAGTAGAATGAGGATGCTGGGACACAGGCACTGTGACACTCCACAGTCAGTCTGACTACTGAGCTGACTACAAAGAGATGAATGTGGGGCCGGGGAGACGGCTCAGTGGAAAAAGCACTTCCCTGGCAAGCGCAAGGGCCCACGTTCAATCCCCGGTTCTGAAAAAAAAAAACAAAACAAAAAAGACAAAGTAATGAGTGTACATCAGGTGAGCAGAACATGGACATGCAGGACAAGGGGACAATCTAAATCATCAGAGAGACAGGGAATGGCATAAGATTGCGTCATACGTCTCTGGAGAATGCAACATTCAAAACGTGAGAATTTCTAGGTAAGGTGGCACATGCCTATTATTCTGGCTACTTGAAATGCTAAGGTAGGAGGATTGCAAGTTCAAGGTCAGCCTGCAAAATTTAGAGACCCTGTCTGAAAATAAACATTTGAAAAGGGGTAAAATAGTAACTCAATGTTAGAGAGCTTACCTAATAAGTTCAGTATCCTAGGTTCATTCCGTACTGAACAAAACAAAAACACGAGTCTTTTTTTTTTTAAACTATTTCTGTTAATTTTATTTTATTTTTTGTCACTGCAATAATTTAAAAATATTTATTTATTTTTCCCCATAATTTTATTGATAAACAAATAGCAATGAGACAGTTTCAAATCAAATTGGTAGGACAGTTTCAATAATTCACACAGTGCATACAATCTTCCTAGTGGTTAATTGCTGTACAAGATGTGGACATGATATCCTATTTACAAACACCATTAGAACAAATTTCTCTATTCATTAAGAGAATA
>NW_004524658.1:9506880-9522331 GCF_000260255.1 Octodon degus | reverse complement strand
GGAACAGGTATTTTTCATCGAGTATTGATATGTTGAACTTTAAGTCCCTACAGAATATGATAAAAGACATTTAAAAATTAGAATATATTTTAAAAATAAGCATAAAGAATTACATACTTCTTATGTTTACACATAAGTCCAAAAATCTCACCATATGCAACCTTGAAGCAAGACAGTCCCACATTATTCCTTTTCTTGTCTCTTGCTTTCATTCACCATCCCCTTCTTCTTTAACAACCATCTACCTGAGAGACATCATAGCAGCAACTGGCATGTCATGACAAGCAGCCCATATTCAGAAGACCAGAATGACAGGCACTCCAAGCATGAAACTATTATTACAGATTACCATCTGCAGTACAGTTGCTTAGTTTACAGGTATCGGTATATATAGTTAGTCAAGGTGAGAATCTTTCCAATTTACTGCTAGATTAAAAAATCTTCCTAAGCTTCTCAGGATCACTGCCTCGTCCATCTTCTACATATAATTGTATGGCTTAACTTATTCATGTTTCCTAGCTCTTCTCCTTTCCCTCTCTTTGTTAGTTAGTCCTTGAGATCCTGCTTTCCTTTTACTTGTATTATACCTTTCTATTTGTATTTCTCCTTTTGAGTTCTTATAATAGGGAAACTATATGATATTTACACATGTGTGTCTGGTTTATTTCACTTATGAGTATATGTTGAAGTGGCATCCACTTCAATATAAAGGCTTCGAGTTTATCATTCTTAATAGCTGAATAATACTCCATTGTGTAGAAATACCACATCTTTTTCAGCCATTCCTCAGGTGATGGGCACGAGTCTTTTTTATTTCTGGAATTTTATATTTAATATTTTCAAATTATGGTGCATTTCAGGTAACTGAAAACACAGACACTGGAATTATAAATGCAGAGGCTGTGTATAGCTGACTCTCAGAACGACCTTTCTGCTATGTAGGAAGTGAACATAACTGAGCCAGAGGATGCGTCAAAGAGTTAGCAGTTCTCTAGGTTTGAGTTTCTCAGGTGGTCTTTCACTTTTCCTTATTTTGCTGCTTATTTCTAGCAGGCAGAAATTACTGTTATAGAATAGACTTTTATGGAAATATCATGCATAATATTTGCTTTTGAAGAGTTTGTTTCTTCTTTGTAAAACAGAACCTTTTTTTTGTCTGTTTTGTATTCCTGAGTAATCTTCATTATCATTGAAAGTAATAATACAGTGTATTAACTTTGTTATTATTTTATCTTTTGTGTTTTTTTTTACAAAATAAAAAAGGTTATATTTTAGTTTTTAAGGCGACTACGTCCATTGAGAATGTTGTATC
Organism: Octodon degus; assembly: GCF_000260255.1. Taxonomy (NCBI): domain Eukaryota; kingdom Metazoa; phylum Chordata; class Mammalia; order Rodentia; family Octodontidae; genus Octodon; species Octodon degus. Next base: position 9,521,019 of record NW_004524658.1, on the reverse strand, counting down.
AACTCAGGTGAAATAAACCCAATGCCTTTCCTTGGAAAATATGATCATTCTTTTTCCTTTCTAAGTGACTAAAATGAAACAATAGAAATGATACAGAACTTCACTAAACAAAATAATAGGAATTCAACAATGAATGTTATATTGCATGTTGTTGTCTTCAAATTAGTTGTTGAGACTACCAGATATAAGCATCCCAAATTGGTTAAAAAATTAAAAAGAAGAAAAAAAATAGTCATAATATGACCATTCTTAAAGAAAGCTATTTTATTACAAAATATAATTTTAATTATTTGGTTTATTATGATGACCTTATGAAATTTTTATTATAAGAATAAGAATAGGATGCCATAATTTTACTCATTACATTAAAATTGCATTGGAAGATTTTTATATGTAATAGTATAATTTATATATATAACATACTGAACTATTACATATAACTATTATTCATTCTAATCTGTAAAATTCACCAATTTTTCTAATTTTATTCAATGTGCTATCATAATTCACACCAAATAATTACAGTTTCATTATTGAAAATTATTTTTACCAATGGATTCTTTTAAAGTAATGAATCCTGTACACATTAAGTAACAGATCACTTGAATTAACATTTATTTCATTAAATGCAATTTTGATATGGCTTCTCCTGTATCACAGTATGGGATGAAGGTTTTAGAAACAAAATTCATCCCCTTATTCTTGGATAATGAAGACATTAGTCGTTGAATTCATTAAATTCACTCTTCTTTCCCTAGTCAAAGAAATGAGGAGAAAGTTGGACTGGCATAAATTTAGGAGGATGGTTTTGGCCAGTGTTTCTCAAATTAAATCTGAGAAGAAGGATAATTTCTGTTTACTGTGGACCCAGGAACAAGTGTGTAAGCCTCAAAATTTTTCTAATGGGAATGTGTGTGAAGTGCTGAATTTTCCTACGTTCCTCTGAAAGAGTGCTTCTAGTGAGGTAGTGTGTACATTTTGGAAGGGAAAATACTTGATCCTAAGGCATCCTTCAAACTGCAAAATCGGTCAGGCTTGCATCAGTTACATGAAAGCTTTCTTTCTCCTTTACCAATGTCCCAGCAATCCAGCAATGAAGACAAACTGCTCATTTTCAAACATCCCCTCCATTCAACTCTTTACAATCAATGAAATCTCCATAGAATCTCGCCTTTGTGTAGAATATCAACCCAATTCTTGCTTCCTTTATCTTTTTTTAACATCTAAATAACTGCTAGGCCACATGGTAAAATGACAATTTTCCCATCACCTTACCAATTCTCCAACCCCATGCTGTTTTCTGAAGTAAGAATATACTTCAGTATATTCCAAAATAAGAAATGTAAAATTGTCTTCCAGCCTTTTTTGTGCTATAAACATGGTGCAAAAGGCATTTAATTGATTCCTGAAATGCTTCCATTTTAGTGATATGCTTTCCTTATAGGTGTAGCTTTTTTTTTTTTTTTTTTGAAACTGTTCTCCTACAGCATCAGCACAACAGGCCCTTTTGGGAGTCCATTTGTTTCCTAGGGTGAAATATAGAAAAACAGAAAGAATTTGAGGTCCACAACCATGCTCTTGTGTCCACAGGAAATAGAGCATTATCCTTCCTCTCAGATTTAATTTGAGGCATACTATCCAAAGAATCTTCCTAACAAATCACTACAGACTTAGGGGTTTAAAACAAAAAAAAAAAATTCATTCCCTCACAATTCACAAGGGCAGAGTCTCAAATTGTGGTACTAATAGGACCACGAGCCTGCTGACAGTTCAGCGATAGATACCATCTATTTACTGCCTCTCCCAAGCTCATTTTGGCTGCTAGAAGCCCTCGGTTTTTCTTCTTTGTGGCTGCCCTCCGCTCTGGCTCCATCTTCTCACATCTTTGAGTCAGAGTGGTTCAAATCTCCCTGTTCTTTTTATTAGAGTGTTAATGATTGAATTTGAGGTGTATCCCTGATAGGCCAATTTCTTCTCAAGAACTTTAATTTGATTGCATCTGCAAGACCTTATTTTCATGGTAGTCCTGTATACTGAATGTTTTATTCATAAAGATAAAATCTTTCCTTGAGCATTTGACAGATACTCATTTGCATATCATGGGCCAGATGTAAGTCACAGAGCACCCCTGAAAGAGAGAATTTAGCTGGTTTCTCCTGGGCAGGTGGCAGGAAAACATGGGCTGGATTTAGGTTTGCTGATGAAAAGGACTGCCAAGAAGGGGGCTCATTCTCTATTTTAACATTTTTGTTTCATACACAGTAGGCCTCTACATCAAGATTCCAATTCTAATTTTGCTGTTTTCTTTGCCAGGCAACTTAAACTCACTGAACCTCAGTTTAATGCATTATGGAACTGAAAAAATCTTTTAATTCAGAAAGTACACATTCTATTAATTGATTACCAACAAGATATTTCTTGGTACTTTTCTAACTTCAGTGCTGGCTTTCTGTTGATTTTATCACATATAGGAGAGTAGATTCCACTAATGGAACTAGAAGATATTATGGGAACTGTGTAGCTAGAATACAACTCTCTTATTCCATGGAGTATGGTTGGATCTGTGCAGAAAGATCCTATCTATCTATCTATCTATCTATCTATCTATCTATCTATCTATCTATCTGTCATCTATCTATATCTTTCTAGCATCTATCTTTCTCTCTTCTATCTATATATGTAGATATATAGATTAAATCCCTAAGTAACGTTACATATATACAATTTTTAATGGGTGCATCAGCTGGCTCACATATAGCCAAGCCTAAAAATGGCAAGAATTATTCAAAAGGTTTATTTAAAAGCAATTGTAAAATTGGGTGAGAAGCCAACAACTTTGGAGATGTCATTTTCTGTTGTTTTCAAATCAGCCTCCTGTGTCTTTATTTTTTTTTTATTTTGTTACAAATTTTATTTTTATCTTTTTTCATAAAATACAAATTTACATCATTGTGCATTTTGAGTCCAAAACACATATTTACAAATTTTAAATGTATTGAAATTATATAAAAAACAAAATATGAAATCACATAACAAAGTTACAATAATATTACCTTCTATACAAATAGTTGCTCTTTCAGTGGAGTGGCATCTTAAATTATGTAGAAAACAAATGGAGTTACAGACTATTTTTACTATAGTACTGACTTTTATAATATCCCATGTATTCATCTTCTCTGAGGTCAATATTCCTTCAAATGGCTTTAAGTTATTGGCTAGTTTTTGCAAAAACAAAAGCTTTCCCTTCCTCGGGGAATGCCTGAGTCAGTCTCCGCAAAGGTGCTCTTTCCTCGCTTGGTCCTGGTATAGCATGTGTCCTTTTCTCCTGAATAGGAGATACTTTGTGCACTACTCCAGTTTTCTTCAAAGAACTGAATCATTCTGATGAGACTGAATAATTTTCCAGAGAAGTACATGAGCTCAATCAGGCAGGAAATGAAGCCCTCAAATTAAATCAAGTGTTGTGGCAGCATCTCTCTATCTGTTTTCGCAAAACTCTGTGATAGCAGGGTTTCATTTCATGTGGTATGAAAAATCAATAAGCAAGGAGTGCTTTCAATCACTTAAGTGCAGCATGACTAAAATTGGCCCTGGAGAGTCCACAAATGGAATTCTGACAGTCATTAAGCTTTTGACAGTTAAAAGACATACAAGTAGGTGAAATATACATATTACTAGAACTATGCTTAAGGTACTTTTTTTTGTCTGAAGTGCATACATCAAATACTTGACTCTTACAAAAATAATGGGGAAAATATCATTTCATTACTACTCTAAAAAGTCTGGTTGGCAAGGTCTGTCTTCTTTTTTTTAAATGTATTTAGTACATTTAAAAATGTACTACTACTACAGGGTCTCACTCACAGATCGGACTCATAGTGATCCTCCTGTTTTCAGCCTCCCAAGTGCTGGGATTACAGTCTCAATCTCCAACTCAGTGTGCCCTAGGGGTGGGGTCAGCACGGAATGCTGGTGATAGAACCCAGGTCCCTGCATCTTCCTAAGAAGGTGCTTTAATCAAGGCCTATCTTTATATGCCAAAGAAATGGTGTGATCTACTAAGTTCACTTAGGCAATCCAGCTCTGTGCTAACCATAAGCCCATCACCACTGTCCTTGCCTCTGGCCTTCTCCTTGTTCCTGGTCCAGTCTTAACTGTCATGGGTATGGCTTCAGCTCTTAGCATCTGGACTCCAAGCAAGGCACAGAGGAACTTAATGGCTGGGACCAAGTAACTGTGTTCTATTTACTCCAGGGCAAATGGCATCAGGCTTTCTAGTGAGAGATTAGGGAAATGACAGTCAACTTTTTTGCACATAGAAGGCAAAATAGACAAAAATGTGTTAAGTTTGCATTTAAAAAAGATATGTCCTTTAATACAGTTTCAGTTTGACATCTAAAAATTTTCATCATACATATTTATGTTGTTGTGATACCATTTTTTAAAATTGTATGTATTTGGTAAAGGGTCTCACTCCACAGCTAATGATCCTTCTGTTTTCAGCCTCCCCAACACTGGGATTACAGGTGTGCACCACCAAGCACAGACTCAGCGACCAGCTCTGCACTCCTGGAGGCAGGGCTGGTGTTGCTCATGCTGAGGATCGAACCTTGGTCCCTGTACTTGCTAAGCAAGCACTTAGTCTGCTGAGCTATCTTGCCAGCCCTCTTTATTGTTGCTTTGAGACAGGATCTCATTATGTGATTCAGACTGACATTGAATTCACTATGCAGTCTAGGCTTCAAGTTCTTAGTGATTTTCCTGACTCAGCCTCTAGAATGCTGGTATTATAGGAGTGTACCACCATCCCGAACTGGCTTGATTATATATAATTGTAAGTAATGTAGTTGTTTAAGTGGTTCCAAAGAACATAACATCATGGTAATGATGACATTTAAAAATGATATGGTTACTTCAATTTTTAAATGTATCCAGAGGAATTTAGATAATGTAATAAATTGATATTCATGCTAATTCATTTTAAAAATGCAGGAACATGCTCCTTTTAACTATATGAAATTTTATGTTGCATCTTTTCCCATGACAACTCATATCTCTGTGCTATTTTTTAATACTTTGATATTTAGAGTCTTTCATCAAGTCTAAACAATATGTATAGAAATTTAAATATAGCATTTTTAAAGGTTCCTGTGCTCATAAGGCTTTTTAGTGCTTAAAATATTGTAGATTGAGTTAAGAATTATTAGCATACAATTGAATAAAAACATAAATTTTGTTACATATTTCAGCTGTATTTCCCTCCCCTCATCCTCTGATTTTGAGATAGGGCCTCACTAAGCAACCACATTTATTGCCCACCATATTGGACTTGAACTTGAGATCCTTCTCCTTCAACCTCCAAGTGTTCTGCTCTACTATACTTGGCTCCTTCAAGTTTTGACACTCTTTAGTGCCTTTGCTTGAAGAAAGCAGAACTGTCCTAAGAGCTGTAAACTGCAGGAATAGAATAGCACCAAGACGAGTATATGTGCTGTATCCTCATAAGATGCATGGCTATGTACCTGACATGGTGAACCATTGCAGTCTGTCTAATGTTGTGACGAGCGTGCATGGATGAACCAGACTCCCTTGTCTGTCTAATCTTTGTAGCCAAGGGCATGCAGTTTCAAAACTGGTTGGTTTGGGAGCAACGCCTGTGGCCAAGGCACAGAGTCGGGCAAGGCAGCTCATCTGAAAACATAGTAAGAAGCCTGGCAGTATTCAGCTCTCTAAGCAGCCAGGCTAACCACACGTGCTTCCCACATGACAAGTAATGGTAACTCAGGACACCGATGCTGTTTGAATGGCACTCTCTATTCTAGATTCATAGTCGCCAAACAGCTGTCTGGATATGGAGTTGAATGATCATCTCTTCTGGAAGGCTCTGAGTGATTTGAGGTCGTTTTGAAAGATAGTTTTTCCCTGGGGTGCCACTCATCATGTAGGTATTTGCTCCAGGTGTGAAAATTAATACATTCATTGTTTTGTCCCTAAAATGTACAACATGCTTTGATGAGTGCTTATCTCGCTCAACCTCATCAATATGCTCTTCAGTCAGTCTTGCATCTCACCATTATGTCTTCTCCAGTCCCCAAGTCCTAAGTAGGTAATTCAGGGGCTTCATTTGAGCTTTAAAGTATGTAATAATGGGTGTGACTAAATTTTAATAAAAATGAAATCATTACATAATCTGCCATATAGTTCATTCTAATTTTTAGTTTATGCATGCTTTTCTTTATGTATAATTTAATTTCTAAAAATAGTAACTACTTATTCAAAAAATTCAAATCTAATGAAGTGGATAAAATAAAAGTCTTCCTCTTACACTCTCATTGCTATAATTGTGTTCCTCAGAAATAAGAATTCTTAGCTATAATTAATCTTTCCAGTGCTCTTAACTACATGTCTAACCATAGTTTCTTACTGCAATCTGTGATGCAAAATACATTTTTAGACTTAAGTTGTCATTTTTTCCAAACAATACACCTATAGATTATAAGGAATAAAATTAATACTTGAAGTTTGTTCAGAAAAGAACAAGCTGCAAATACCACCCTGCTTCCCAGTCCTAACTTTCCAGAGACAACCACTTTCAAAAACGTTAGTCATTAAAAATGTTCATTAGTCTTACTATATATTTCCTGTTACCTTTGTTACCAATGTGCTTATGTTGTTCCTCTCCCTTATTATCATGGGCATTAACTCCTGACCCCCATTCATATACATGACACTATAGGCTTAGACACACATGTACACACTTACCTACTATCTCTTCAACTTAGTGCTATAGATACAGTCACAGAGAACAGCAAGTAGATTGACATTTCATATTTACATTGCTGTGAATACATGTATACATTAGTAATAGGTCAGTAGTATGGCATTCCGTGTTTGCTCTCTCTTTTCTGCAACTCCTTTTGTTTTTTCTAAAATTAATAATTGAGCTTTTCCTGTTATTGCATGCTTGCTTATTTTTTTTTACAGCCTTGTTACTAAAGCATCCTGTACATCCTTCCAAGCCAACATAAATTTAAAATGCTGAAAAATATTATTTAACAAAATTAATCCTTGTAAAAATATCTCTGTAATAAGTATGACAATAAAATATATATTTTAAAAAATTTGGCTTCCTAGATTTTTGTCATGCATATAGAGATTACATCATCATGTGCTGTAGACGTTCCATATCAATCATTTATTCAGGTGCAGTATGGCATACCAATTATGACCACATTTTATGTGTTCCCTAGGAGCATTTGTCATTATCTTGTATACGATTCATTTATTTTTGCTCAGTAAGATACGCATGCAGATACTGAACAAAGCCTATAAAGATGTTCAGTAATGAACAATAAAGTCATTCTACCGTACTTTTTTTGACACTGTTTCCATTCATCTCAATAATAGCAACAACAAAATATCTTGAGGAAATAAGATCTTTCAAACTTGTAGTACAGATTTGTATTCTGTGAAGTCTTTTGGAAAAGCTCTTGTTGAGGTAAAAGGGTTAAAATTGAAATTACAGGGACTCTAACAAAGAGAATTCTTTCTCTTCCATCCCATACAAGTGCCAAGTAGTTGCATGTGCTTATCTTTCTTCAGCTCTCCATATACCCATTCAGATCTATTACTAGGAGGCCTAGAGAGCAAAATAATATATATTTTTGGCCCATGTTTTTAATCTTTCCAGCCCCGCTCATTTTTCTTCCTATAACAACCGGTTCCTACAGTTGCTTTGACCTGCTCTGTAAATGGACAGTGTTACTGATCTGTAGAACACCAGTGGCCTGGGGAGAGAAGAGAAATCCATTCATTCCGGTGGAGCTCAAGCCCAGTGAGCCAATTCTTGTGAAGTGGGATGGGGCTTTGGTGCACACACTGCTGGGAAGCACGGCAACCACTCCTACTCCTTAAAATGGTTTCAGCATGATCTCCAGGTAAGGTCCAACAACTGCCAAGGTGAGGAGAAATTAAGTTGTGACACTAGCTACCATTTAAATGTATTTTCAAATTCAAAATTGCCCATTAGCCTAATAAATGAATAAAAGCTTAAAAATTAGAAGCCTTTATATGTACCCTGAATGTATCCTATTTCACTTCAAAAGCAGCATGGATGTATTCTTTTGTTATAGTTACTGATATATTTATTTACCTTCTTTAATTTAAGTGCATTTCCCTCATTATTTCAGTTGATTACCAGAGGATGGGAAAGTGCAGGACTGATCACATCTGCTTGAGTAAGTGTGGTTGACTTATGTCCTAATTTCATAACTTGCTCCCTAAACCACACTCGTAAGTTCTACACCATTGTTGTTTCTAGAAGATTTAATAAAAGATTCGGGCTTTCTGTCCTATATGAAAGAGTGTAAATAAGTATTTGTATAATGTAAGCTGTCCTGTAGTCCTATTAGAAAGATATCATAAAGGCACTTTAGCTCAGGTATTTCAATAAACTAAAGTTATGAATGTTAATATTTTCATTACTAAAGTGGGAAAATTGTTATAAATTATCATATTTTAATCTCTCAATTATCCACATCTAGTAATGGAATTGCTTATTGCTCAGTTATTATTTGCTGAATAAATTTCTCTGTGAAGTAACATCAGTGGGAATGGCATTTAAAGAAAAAAGGTGCAAGTTATGTTATGTACATGTACCCTAAGGTGGTGAATGTAGACTTCATGTACAGCAAATGGGTAATAATAAAGTAAAATTCTTAGGGAGAGTATTTCCAGGGGAGGAGAGAAGTACAGTCACTGGCCTCATACAATGTCATTCACTTTGGTATGTAGTATATCTGATTCATACTCTCCCTAAGAATTGCTCCCATCTGAAGAGAGCTGGCTTGTCTTTAGTCAAGCACACTTCCAAGAATTAGCTGGCTAAAATAATTGCGTGAAGCCCCTACTCCCTTACCTTAGATGGCACAATTATGAAGAAATATCCTAACTTCAGAGCTCACTGTGGGATCACCTGAGACTTAAGAAGAGAATGCAACACAATTTGATCCTTTCTTTTTTCAGTCTTACATTCATTCATGCACAGCTGAGGAGAGAGAGAGAGAGAGAGAGAGAGAGAGAGAGAGAGAGAGAGAGAGGAAAAAGAAGAAGCAGAAGAAGAAGAAGAAGAAGAAGAAGAAGAAGAAGAAGAAGAAGAAGAAGAAGAAGAAGAAGAAGAAGAAGAAGAGCAGGGCAGGGCAGGGCAGGGCAGGGCAGGGCAGGGCAGGGCAGGGCAGAGCAGAGCAGAGCAGAGCAGAGCAGAGCAGAGTAGAGCAGAGCAGAGCAGAGCAGAGCAGAGCAGAGAAGAGAAGAGAAGAGAAGAGAAGAGAAGAGAAGAGAAGAGAAGAGAGAAGACAGAAGTAGTGAACTTCCTGGAAGCAAAACACTATACCAGAGGACATTTTCAGAGGATATTTTGATCTATTTGAGGATACCAAGTTTGATTCTTGAAGGTATTGTGAACCTGGATACCAGGCAATATATACCGCTGAATATAATAAATGAACTTGTGATAGCCTTATCATGCTATAATCATATGCCTGTCACAGATTGCCACCACTTGTGAAACGGGATGGGATAATGCTGAACAAAAACACACTGGGGTAGGGAGGAACAGTTTGGAAAATGGCTAATAAAGAAATACTGAATTAGAAGATTGCTTCTGTGAGTATCGATGCACTGGAGAATGGTAATAACAGGCTAAGGATTATAACTCAGCAATTGAGGGTGATGTGTAAAAGCCAGAGACCTTGTATTATATTCAGGGTTTTCAAGGGAATAGATTTAATACAGAACATACAATTTATAGGATTATTTTATAATATTCACCCAAAAAGTCAAATGCAGAAGAGTGCAAGAATGCATACATGCAGAAGGGTCTCTACACACCAGAGACCCAAAGAACCCAGCAGAGGGCCTGGATTCCCACGGCAATGTCTTGCAAGAATCCAGCTGAAGAACTAGAGCCCAAGGTAATGCCCCCCACGAGTCAACTGGAGGCCTACCATCCAAGACAATGTTGTGCAAGTAGGTCTGTTTCAAGAAATGGCAGAGGGAAGCCCCAGAGGCCAATAGTGGAAGGTAGAAAGTTAGTACCAGCAAGGTGAAGGATCTGTGCCAGCAGACTGAGGGATATGCACTACAGCCAGAAAGAGATGCTCAAGATAAGGACCGGGTCTGCTCCAAAGAAAACCACAGCCATCCTCAGTGAAGGACACATGAGCTTCACTGGTGATGAGAACAGCTGAGCGTATATGAGTAAAACCAGCACGACCAGCATCTCTGGGAGGACCAGCAGCACACCATCTTCCCCTTTAGTTCTCTTTTGTGCTGTTGGTAACGATCCTCAGGTGTATCTTCCACATCTAGGATCTCCTTCACTCAGTTCAGATGGGTGTTATAAATTGACACTTAGTTAATCCACCACACATTGGTGGAAAAAAAAATCCCTCCTTGTACCTAGAAGGCAGAAAAATTGGGACTCAGTACCATTATTTCATTGCAGAGAAAGTAAAATTTTCAACCTCAGCTCTTTAGCTAAGCCAAGGCTATAGTGGTAATTAGGAAGTAAAAGCTACTTACACTACAGCTTTGATTGAGTGAATAGTAATGTGAAAAAATGAGTGGCAGGGTGCTGTAGAAGAATGAGAGACAAGTGAAGAGAAAGGAGCGTTCCTTCAACTAAGTTCTTTTGGAAGCCTGAAAAAAACCCTCTGTATGTACTGAATTATCAATTAACTTACTCAAAATTCCTGTGCCTGTATCTTAAGGTCTTTAAGTGGCAGGGAAAGAACTGGGCCAAGGCCCTAGATAGAGACACCATTCATGTAGGATTTCCCACGTCACAGGGATTACTCAAATACAAGGTGTCTTCACCGTCATATTCATCACTTGGACACGATACTCAACACCAGATATTAAAGGAAGAGAGGTTAGTTTGGCGCACTTTTTCGGTCTTAGTCCATGGAGGGCAGGCTGCATGGCAGAAACATAGTGCTGAGGATGACAGAGGAAGAGATATTTAATCCATGGGATCCAGGAAGCACAGGAAGGAGCCAGAGGAGAAATATACCTTTCTGATATCACCTACCAGTGACCCAGCTCTTCTGAGCAGGCCCCACCTCCATACAGCATGCTCTGTACTGAGGTCACTGGTGAATCTGTCATGGAGGTTTATACAGCCTCATGGTTGAACCATCATCCAAAGCCAAGTCACCAACTTCTGACACTGCCAGGCCTACACATAACTCACTGCTATTATGGACTACTGGACTATATTGGATTACTTTGCTGAATTCACGCACCTACAATATTCAAATGACAATGGAATACCCATCTGTGACAAAACTAAACAAAAAAGGGGATATAACTGAAGGACCATTTTGTATCTGTATATACAAAATAGTTAGGATAGATAGATATGCAGCTACTTTCTCTTAATTCAATGAGAAGATAGATTTGTACTAATAGTGTATGGACAGGATATCATGTCTGCATCCTGTACTATGAATAACCACTAGAAAGACAACAATATGCAATGTACTAATTATGGAAACTTTCTACTAAGCAGTTTTGAAACTATCTCATTGCTATTTTTCTCAATAAAATTAATAAAAATAGAAAAGCCAGACTTCTTTATTTTATTTTATTTTTTGTATTTTAGGGAAGGGTCTACAGGGTGTTCAGGGTCTCACTACTAGATTGGACTCATAGTGATCTGCCTCTTTACAGCCTCCCAAGAGCTGGGATTACAGGTATGTACCACCACGCCCAGTCTCCATTGCCATCTCAGCTCACCCCAAGGATGGGGCTGGCATGGCAGGCCCACGGATAGAACCCCCAGCCCCTGTACCTGCTTGCAGGTGCTCTAATCAGCTGAGCTATTTGGCCAGCCATCAAAAGCCAGACTTCTGAACACAGGACTTTTATTTCTTTTTTACTTTTAAAATTTTATTAGTACATGTTTGCAATGCACACAATTTATAATCACCTTGAGGAATGGGTGCAGATACATAATAGTTTGTATCTTCTTTCTTTATTCTCTTTATCTTCTTTCCTTTCTCCATCCCTTCCTCCACTAAATCTCCTATCTCAATTTTCATTCTAGCTGGTATTATTAATCTGAACTTATGTTATGACATATAATGGTTACATTAATTGGGCTGTTAGGTTCCAGTATATAGCATGCCTTTATTCTATTTATTTCCTTTTTCTCTCCTCTTTACTCCTTGCACTTGTTCCCTTGGTCCACTTCCCTATTGCGAGAGGTCCATTCCTTTGTCCCCTTCTACTCATCCTTTCTTACTCTCTTTGTGCTTTGCCTCACTCAAATGAGAGATATCATATTGTACTTAAGCTTGTGTGTTTGGTTTATTTTGCTCCACATTATATGTTCCAGATGCATTCACCTTCTTACCGATGTAGCCAGTAGAATTCCATTATATATAGATACCATGTTTTTTGTTTTTTTAATCCAATTTTCTGTTGATGGGCATACAGCTGCTTCCAGGGTTTAGCTATCGCTGACTGTGCTGCCACGCTAAACATTGGTATGGATATATTGCTGTAGTACGATGTCTTAAGTTTTTTGGGGAAGATACCTAGAAAGGGGAGAGCTGGGTTGTACGGAACTTCTAATTTCAGTTCTTTGGGAAATCTCTACACTGCTTTCCATATAGGTGTACTGGTTTACATTCTTTTCTTTTTCTATAATGTAGTCAGTTTATTAATGTCCTTGATAGGATATTATGTATGTGTATTTTACATTTAAAAATGATTCATCAGGGCCAGCCAAATAGCTCAGTGGGCTACCGTGCCTGCTTAGGCAGACACAGCTGTTGGGGTTCAATCCCCAGCGTGCCGTGCTGGCCCCTCCCCCAGGGTGTGCTGAGACTGCAATTGAGACTAGCTGTGGTGGCGCTTGTCTGTAATCCCAGCTCTTTGGGAGACTGAACACAGGTGGATTACTATGAGTCTGATATACTTAGTGAGACCCTGTAGACCCTGTCCTAAAATACAAAACAAAGGATTCATCGGCACTCATATAACACAATTGTTATACATTAAACATAACAGTAATCCAAATTAAATCCAACTCTGTTTTTAGCCCAATTCTGTATCTTTAAGATCACAGGAGCCACGGGGTATTGCACCTGAATCCTTAAATTTATAGTCAAAGAAATCCATAGATAGTACTATAAAGCTGATAGGCCAAAGTAAATTCTTTCTCTTTCTTTCTTTCTTTCTTTCTTTCTTTCTTTCTTTCTTTCTTTCTTTCTTTCTTTCTTTCTTTCTTTCTTTCTTTCTTTTCTTTCTTTCTTCCTTTCTTTCTTTTTTCTTTCTTTCTTCTTTCTTTCTTTCTTTCTTTCTTTCTTTCTTTCTTTCTTTCTTTCTTTCTTTCTTTCCCTCTTTCTTTTTTTAATGTATTTGGTACAGGGTTCTCACTATCCAGCTTGGGCTCCAGTGATCCTTCTGTTTTCACCCCCCTCAGCATTGAGACTACAGGCATGCACCACCTCGTCAGACTCCACAGCCAGTTCAGCAAGTGGGGGTGGGGGAGTAGCAGCGTGGAACCCGTCCAAGTGCTTGCCTAAGCAGGTGCTTAATATGCTGATTTATCTCACCAGCCTTCCCCCAAGTTCTTTCTTTGCTTTGTTTTTATTTTTAATTTCTTCTCCCAGTTCTTGAAGCCCATTTATTTTTTCTAAGAAATGACCAAACAAGCTAGGCATGGTGGCAGATACCTATAATTCCAGCAATTAGGAGGTGAGGCAAGAGGATTGAGAGCTCAAGGTCAGGCCTTTATCCAGAAAAAAGAAAAGTGCTGGGGAGATAGCTCAGCGGTCTAAGCACTTGCCTAGGTAAGCACAAGGACCCAGGGATGGAGTTCGTTCTCTGGTGCCACATGCCATGCTGGCCTCACCATGGATGCCTTGAGCCAGGCACTAAGACGGGGTGTGGTAGTGGGTGCCTGCAACCCCAGCACTGGGGAGGCTGAAACAGGAAGATCACCACAAGTCTGATCTGCATAGTGAATCCCTGTACCAAACGAAGAAGAAGAAGGAGAAGAAGGAGAAGAAGAAGAAGAAGAAGAAGAAGAAGAAGAAGAAGAAGAAGAAGAAGAAGAAGAAGAAGGAGGAG
>NW_004524658.1:9476881-9506679 GCF_000260255.1 Octodon degus | reverse complement strand
ATCAAAGCAGTTCTGTGGTTGAAGGTACCAGAAAGGCCTGAAGCCTATACTGAAGCTGGGTTCTGGTCAGGCATCCTTTCCCTCCCAGACTTCATTACTTCATCTAAGTGAGTGTGCCTTAGTGTCATCATCTCTCTCAGCTCTGTTATCTTTTCTAGCAGAAGTTCATCACGTATACCCATCTCAGATGCACGTACTATGGCCTTTGTTTTAAGGAGACAGCTACTCATTTTATCACTGTAAAGGCAGAAATGACCTCTCAGTGCAGCTAATGCCGTATGCGTGGAATACAGATGGAAGTCAATGAGAATCCCACAGGAACTGCAGAATAACTGGTTATAGGTGTGGAGCAGAGCACGGCCCCGACGGTTTGCGACAGATTCCAGACGAGGTGCAACGAGTCGCCAATCACAGCCCGGCACTGAGCGCACTGGAACACCACACACCTCTCGGGCTGCAGCCACGACGGCAGTCTCGGGCCCGTGGGCTGCTCGCCCGCCCTCAATCCGGTGGGGCCGATCGGCGAGGACCCCTTCACCACCTGCGTATCCCACTCCACGGAGGCCGTCAAGCCTGGCTCGCTGGCTCCTCCAAGGAACGGTGAAAGTTGCCCAAGAACTGTGTCCTAGAAACCACGCAGCGCCTCCACGGCCCAGCAGCTGGTTTACATTCTCACAAACAATGCAGAAAAGACTTCTTTTTACACCACAGCCAGCCACACAGCATTTGTTATTGTTTGCTTTTTGAAATGGTTGTCATTCTTCTCAGACTAAGATGAAACCTGAGTTGTTTTAATTTGCATTTTAATGGCTAGAAATATTGGAGATCTTTTCATACATTTGTTGACCATTTGTACTTCTTTCTCAGTGAAGTGTCTGCATTTTCCTTAACCATTTCGTGACTGGGTCTTTAATATTAGGTGGTTTAATTTATTGGAGCTCTTTGTATATTCTAGATATTTGTCCTCTGTCTGAGGCATGGCTGCCATTTTGTTCCCATTCTGTAGGTTTTCTTTTCATTCTACTAATTGATTCTCTTCCTTTTTAGAAACGTTTTTGTGTGATATAATCCTATTTGTAAATTCTTGCTGTTATTTCTCGTGCCGTTGAATTTCTGTTTAGAAAATCCTTTCCTACATCTATGTCTTCAATTTACATACTTTAAATTCCAGGAGATCTAATCTTTCTGTCTTAATGTTTAGATCTTTGATATATTGTGGTTGTAGTTTAGTATATGGAAAGAGATAAGAGTCCAGTTTCAATCTCCTGGAAACAGATAGCCTGTTTGCCAAGCACCACTTGTTGCTTCCTCAAACACAGGATACTGGCACCTTTATCAAAGACCAAATAGATGAATGTGTCTGGGAATGCCTCTATATAACCGTTATCCTGTTCCATTAATCCATACATTCACTTTCGTCCTAGTACCATGCTGCTTTTGACACTATTGCTTGAAGAATATCATGAAGTCAGTTATTGTGAAATCCCCTACTTTCCGCTTGTTGACCAGAATTGCTTTGCTATTCTAGGTTTCTTCTAGTTTCATATAAATTATAGGATTGACCTCTGTGTTCTGTACAATATATTGGTGGTATTCTGATTAGGATTTCACTGAATCAATATAACAGTTTGGGGAGTAAGGTCAATTAGACAATATTTGTTCTGCCTATCCAGAAACAGGGGACATCTTTCCATTTCGTCGGTGGCCTCTTTAATCTCCTTTTTCAGAGTAGTGTAGTTTTCTTCATAGTAGCCTTGCATTTCCTCGCATAAGTTAATTGCTAGCTATTTCATTTTCCTTGAAGCTACCATGAATGGTATTGCTTTCATACTTGCTTTCTGATTGAGTTCTTTATCGATGTACACAAATGCTAATGACTTTTGTGTATTGATCTTGTATCCTGCTACATGATTGAATTTGTCTATAAATGCTACGAGTTTTTCATGAACTTCTTTGGCTCTTCCATGTAGAGTATCATGTCATTTGCAAATAATGACAATTTGAGATCTTTCTTTCCTATGTGTATCCCTTTTAGTTCTTTCCCTTTTTTGATTGTTCTGGCTAATGTTTCAAGTACTATGTTAATAGAAATGGTGATAGTGGATATCCTTTGCTTATTCCTGATTTTATCAGGAATGGATTAGGTTTTCCCATTTAGTGTGCTGCTGGCTGTTTCATTGTCATTCAGAGCTTTCATCACATTCGTGTGTGTCCTTTCTATACCTGTTTCTTCAGGGCATTTGTCATGTAGGTGTGTTGGATTTTTGTCAAAAGCCTTTTCTTCATATTTAATATGATCATACAGTTTTGACCTAGCTTGTCTTTATGTTATGCATTGTACTTATTGACTTAGGTATGTTGAACCATCCTTGCAACTCTAGGGTGAAACCTACTTTGATCTTTTTGGTGATGTTCTACATTTTATTTGCTAATATCTTGTTGAGAAGTTTTACAGTTGTTGCTCATTAAAAGATTGGCCTTAGTTTTCTTTTCTAGTTGGATTTTTGGTTTTATGATCAGAATGGGACTGGAATCCACAAATAAATTTTGGAGAACTTCAATCACTTTAGATTTATTGAAAGACTTTGAGGATTATTGGTGATATAGCATCATGAATGACTTTGTAGAATTCAGCAGTAAATTCATCAGGCAAGGGTATTTTTTTATTGATAGATTCATTATTACTGTGTCAATTTTATAACGTTATTGTGTTGCTCATCATATTTATGTCTTATTGGGTAAGTCTTGGTAATTTGTATGCATCTAGAAATCTATCCTTTCTTTTAAAATTTGTTGGAATGTAATTTTTCATAATAGTTATAATCTTCTGGATTTTTTTTGTACTGGTGATCAAACTCAGGATCTCATACTTGCCAGGCAAGTGCTTATGCTGCTGAGCTATCTCTGCAGCCCAATCTTCCACTTTTGACAATGTCTGCTGTGATTTTTACCTCTTCCATTTTAGTTGTATTGATGTGACTTTCTTTCCCTTGGTACATCTGACTAAGGTTTGTGTATTCATTCATTTTTTAAAATGCTCTTCAATATGTTAAATTTTAAAGTTGTATGTCTCAATTTCATTGATTTTTCACTCTCATAATTTCTCTCTTCAACTTCAGTTTTGGGCTGATCTGTTGTTTCCTGAGTACCTTTAGATTTCTCATAAGGTTACTTATTTGGTTTTCATCTGTTTTCCCAATGTGAGCATGGATTACAATGAATTTTCCACTTAGAACTGCTTTTATAGTGTCCCAGGGGGCTTTGGTAAGTTACAAAGTCCTTTTTATTAACTTCCAGAAATGTTTTAAATTTCTTCTTTAGTTTCTCTTGTGATCCACTGTTTGTTTAGGATATGTCATTAATTTTATAGGAGCATTTGTCTTTTCCAAAATATATCATTGATTTCTATTCTTATCACAGAGTGGTCTGATAGTGTGCATGGGTAATTTCAATTCTTCTATATTTGTGTAAGCAGGCTTTGTGGACTATTATGTGATTGATTTTGGCAAAAGTACCATATACTTTTTTTTCTATGTATTTGGTACAGGGTCTCACTACACAGCTCCAACTCATAGTCATCATCCTAGTCTCAGCCTTCCCAGTGCTGGGATTGTAGGTGTGTGCCACTACACCTGGTTTCAGTGGCTGGCTCGATGCGTTTTAAGGTGGGGCCTGTGCAGCATGTGATGCCAGAGATTGAACCCCGGTCCCTCACTTGTGTAAGCAGGTGCTTAGTCTGCTGAGCTATGTTGCCAGCCAAAAAGTACCATATGCTTTTAAAAACAATGCATACTTTGTTGTATAGGGGTAAAATACTGTGTAGATATCTATCACGACTATATGTTCAAGACAGTGGTTCAGCTCTGATATTTCTTGCATTTTCTTTCTTTATTTCAATGTTCATCTTGGGTTATTTAAAGCCCAACAAGAACATTCCAAGAATTTTGAATATGAAAGCTTCCTCAGTTTTGTGGTAGTTTCCAGTCAGTCTTTGATATTTTCTGACAATGCTCAGCCACTGATGTAATTTATATTTGCAAGTCTTTATAAAACAATCTACTTCACACACAGCCTGTGCCTGCCCATTTGCTTTATGTCCCACATGTTTCTTTAATATATTTCATATTATTTTTTATTATAATTAAGTTTACTGGTACAATATGAATATGTGTGATGAGCACAGCCACCATAGGAAATTTGTACCTGTACATGACACATCTTACTCCTTCTCTCCCTTCTCTTCACTCCCTCTTCTTCTCCTTATTTACCATACTTCATTTTCATTTTATCCCTTTTTTTATTCATTTTTCTTCCCCCCCATTCCCTTTTACTTTTTCAAAAATACTTCCTATTTCACAATATTTATTTTGCATTTTGGTTCTTATTCTCACTTTCAGTTACACCAAAGATATAATGTGATAATTACACGTAAGGGTCTTATTTATTTCACTTAAGAGTATGGTCTCAAAATCCATCCATTTATCTATAAATGTCTCAAGTTTATCCCTCTTTCTGACTGAGTAGTACTCCATTGTATAAACAAACCACATATTTTAAAATCTATCTTTCAGTTGATGGGCATTGGGTTGTTTCTAAGATTTAGCTACTATAACTGTGCTGCTATAGACATGAGTGTGCACATGCCACTGTGGTATGATGCTTTTAATTCTTTTGGGAATATACCAAGAAGGAGAATACCTGGGTTAAATGGAAACTTTAGTCTTAGATTTCTGAAAAACCTCCACATTGATTTTCACAGTGTTGCACCAGTCTACACTACCACAAAATGTGGAAAAGGTTCCTTTTTGTACACATCCCTGCCAGCCCTTCCTGCAGCGGTTTCCTGTCAACTCCTGTTCTACAATTGTGGTGAGCACTGGACCAAGATCACTTGCCAACTGTTAGCTGTGGGAAGCCTCTCTAGAAGCAATCTCCCACATGTTCCTGGCAGATTCCAACTGCCACTGTTTCTCTTAGTCCTAATATGGTTCACTCTTTTGGAAGGTTCTGGGTTTCTACAAATATTATTCTTTGGGTTAGTGTCTTCACATAAGAATTCAGACATGGTCAACACATTGTATTTAGTGAATCCATCTCTTTTTCTGTGGAAATCTATGTCTTTTTTTTCCATTTATGATAGTTTTTCCTCCTCTCTGTGTTTCTAGTTGCCCTGTAAGTCTCTAACTTGGCTCTTCTTCTCCTTAGCCATGCTGGATCTTCCAGATCCTTCCTTCTCAGTGGAATTTTCCTTTCTTTTTAACTATAGGGTAAGGCCCTCTCAAGAGCACACTGCTTGGCCTCCAGTGCCTTTCTATGAAATCTGGGTTGAATGCTTTTTTTATTTCTATGGCATTTCAAATTCCCTTAAAGCAGAACCACATGATGACAACAAAGTCTGCTGCCAGGGCAAGTGGTAGCCAGGCCCCCTCAGATCATGGAGTCTGTGGCCTCTGAGTGCATGGATGGCTGAATTTGTGGAAACATTTCCCTCCGTGACCCTGAGTAAGCAAGATGCCTTAGGGATATTTTTCAAATAAAAGTTTTACCATATCGTGCCCTTAGGACCGCAAAGGTTGGGGTCTTGCTGATGCCTAAGATATCTCTAAGCCATCTTTCGTATTGTTCTGGTGCAAAGTACTTAGCCTTAAAAATGGTAATCTTTTTATGAAAAAAGTTCTTTTGCTCCAACTTTGCAAGATCTTTATTTCTGGTAAAACTGAAAACATTTTAGATTGATTCAGAGGGGTCCCGAGAGCACAGCTGAAAATGGAAAACATTTTAAATGGGATATTTGATATCTTATTTAAAGTATAAATCTGATTAAAAGCTGCTGCCAATAGAATCCATTTCCTATCTAGCTGCCAATGGAGTTGTTTATAGCTGAAGCCTTTTGACCTGGCATTTACTCTTTTCATTTGGGTCATCATTTTGGTCGTATAGCTCTGACTAGAATTTTCCAACAAACTTAGTTTACAGGGTTCAAGAGCTTCTCTAGCTCTATTCTTCAAAGCCATCTAAAACTCTCACAAAGCACTTCCCCAGGATTCTGAACCACACGGTCAAGGATAGCTACAGTGACAACCCCATTCCTTGTATCCAATCTGCCTGAGTCATTTTCCTCCTCACCAAGACTCAGTACCTAATGCTTACAACCTGATGGCAGAGACGTTCATTTTGGCTTATGGTTTTAGCCCACGGATGGCACACTCCAAAGCAAAAATGGAAAGGTAAAAGGGCATGGCAGAAGAAAAGGTGTTCAACCAATGGCAGACAGGAAGCATAAAGAGGAATCAGAGGGAGAGATATCTATGCTTCCATCTTAGGGTCCCAGTGACTCACCTCTTAACTGCACAGTCAGCTCTGACTTTTTTTTTTTTTTTGAATGAGTTCAGTCTTCTTAGAATTAAGTACACTTATTAAAATAAGTAAAATGACAGGAGTAATTGATTTGCTTTTATCAGTAATGTAGAGTATGAGGCCTGGTGTTAAACAAGGCTAAAGGGACCATTTAGTCACTACCACTAAGACAGCTGTTTGTAGGTGATAGCAGGGACCTAACCTAGGGTTATTCTACAATACTAAATACCTAGCCTGTTTGAAAATAAATACCTGGCCTGTTTGTTTGGTACTGGGGAGTGAACTCAGAATTTTGAACTTGCCAGGCAGGAGCTTCTGCCACTGAGCTATTTCCCCAGAGACAGTTATTTGTAGAACATGTGAAACTGTTTCTGATAGAATTGTTAAGAATAATAACCAAAACTATTTTTTCTGGTCCCTGAAGTGCTTATCCTCAGAGCAATCGATGAGTATGTGGTTGGGGCACAGATTACATGCAAAATACAAAATAAAAACAAGGTAAGATGGGCCTCATCTAATCAGTGATGTCTGAAAGGTGCACAATGCTTTGACAGGTCTGGCCCAAGAAAACATGATGCCTCTCGTGCCAGAGCAGACATAAGTAAATCTCCTTTGGTGTGGGACAGTATCTGGGCAGATCTTAAAACAGAAGAAAAAACTGAACTATCAACAAAATGGAAAGCAAAAAATGAAACTCATCTACAACTTTTGGATTGTATCGAAGACTTAACTTTTGCTTTTTAACTTTTACTAAAAAATTAAAAAAGGAAAGAAGGCCCTCTGGTGAGGTTCCATATTAGTTATTAAACTCACTTCCTTTGTTTTCTCTGGGAGCAGAAAATGTTATCACAAATAATCTCTACTGAAAAACTGGGAATGCGCCATGAATGATTTTTTGTCATTTTGTCCTTAAAAAATACATTACCAGTTGAAATTTAAGAGCCAGTAAGCCATTAGATATTGAAAATGACTAAAGCTCTCCTTGGTTTTAATTTGACATGTCATGCCTCCTCTCCACTTAGAAATGGCAGAGCACTTGCGAAATTTGCAGGAACACTGTTTTAGGTTTTAGATTGATTGCCAAAACAAACAGGAGAATTAGTTTCACTTTCCTCAATTTAGAGGAGGAAGAGGGAAAGTTAGAATGGGAAGGCAAAGGTAATAGAGACAGAAATATGTTTTTCTCTAGGCAGCACGAGATGAAGTGTTCACTGCTTGATGGATGAGATCAATGCAGGTAGCTTAGCTACATAATTCATTCGCTGAGTGATTTCTTTAAAGGAGACTAATTATGTACTGTGGCTGACTCCACTGACTAAATTAACCAAATAATCACAAGCTTTGCCTTTCTCTGTGTTGGGCAGATAATCATTTTAAGCATAGTGAAAGCTGCAGTGTCACTTACAGCATGGTCTGAAAAGATCTTAAAGAATAGCAAACCCCAGAAATACAGGCTGTGAAAGATGTCAGTAGTGATGTTTCCATACAATTCCACTGCAGAACTGTTGCCAGTTTTCCCAGAAAAATAGTGTTTGTCTCACTTTATTTAAATAGTGACTAGGTAGTGAGCAGGTGGAGTCTAGTTGAGACTATTGGGCAGGTTTGGCTAGTCCACTGAGTAAATGGGTACTGTGAGGTGTGGAAGGAGGGAATGGAGTGGGTTGGAAAGAAAGAAGCAGGACAGTCTGGTGCCACCAAATGTCTCAAAAAATCCTTCACATTACCAGATATAAACATGTAAGATCCATTTAAAGAAAACAAAACAAAATAATAACATAACAGAAATTATAAGACATTCAAAAGAGGGAGAAAAAATATCAGTAAAAAAAATTAAGTATTTGCTGCTTCTTTCAGAAGACCAGCAGAAAATGACACTATAATCATGCAAACTATTCTACATATATACCTAAATTTAACTTTTTTCCTTCTTTCATTTGTGCTTTTCCTCATCTCAGTTTTTTCTTCCTGTATCTGGTAATCTGAACAACTAATTTGAAGATAGTATCATGTAATACAGCAATAATTGTTGAATTTCTATTACTTTTTTTTAGTGAAATCTTGTATTGTTTAAAATGGTATTTCTCTGTCACTATTTTGTATTCTTTAAAAATAAAAAAATCCTTCACTCCTATGAGATAGTGTAATTCTTTTTTTTCTCATAGTTTTATTGAGAAACAAATAGCAATGAGACAGTTTCAAACCAAATTGGTAGGACAGTTTCGATAATTAACACATTGCATACATTCTTTTTTTTTCTATTGAGGATTTAATAAATTGAAAATATTTGTATGTATAAGTTCTTAAATTAATGATATTCTGCATCATTGCATATTATAATTTTTTGACTATTTATTTATTTTTTCATAATTCTACTGATAAACAACAATGAGACAGTTTCAACTCAAATCGCTAGGACAGTTTCAATAACTAACACACACTGCATACATTCTTCTTAGTGGTTAATTGCTGTACAAGATGTGGACTTGAGATCCTACTTACAAACACCATTAGAACATATCCTTCTATTCATTAACAGAATGTAACTATATATCTATCCTAACCACTTTGAATACACAGATACAAAATGGATATTCATCTATATACCCCTTTTTTGTTAAGTTCCGTTATTTGAATAAAAGTTAATTTTTTTTTCGGCAGAACCGGGGATTGAACTCAGGCCCTTGCGCTTGCCAGGGAAGCGCTTATTCCACTGAGCCATCCTCCCGGCCCCCGATAGTGTAATTCTGAATTGGGTTTCCTGAAACAGAAATTATGAAATATATTTTTCTTCATTCTATTAACAAATGAAGGAAGGAGTAGTGTATCAGAGGTAAACACAGTATACTAGGAGAGTGTCAGAGGTAAACACAACAGTGAAGATCTGGGTTAAAAGAATACCTAAGCAAAGTTGAGCTAATTTTTTACTGGACTTTATTTGATAACTGAATGAAGTTTAAGTCCTTGCTCTCTTTTCAAATCCCTCAGTCAGTAATTCTAGGTGGAAATTAAAAATATCACATTGCATTGCTTTTAATCTTAGGCAAGCTCTCTCCAACAGAACTTTAAGTTTCCACTGTCCAACACAGTAACCTCTAGTCACATATGGTAGCTGATCTCAGGAACTAAATGTAGGTATTTTTTCTTTGCTGTAATTAAACAAAATTTAGTAAAGAAAGGTTTGGTGTAATGGAAAAACTAACATTATCCAACCTATTCTGTTTCAGTGATATTCAGGTGACTAGGAAACAATGTTTAGAAATGAGTATTTATCAGTAGGGAGTTTCTATCAGAACTTATAATAAGACAAAATGCATAGTAAGCATTGAGTAATGAAAAGTTTGGAGACTAGATCTATGTGATGTTTTCGTTTAGTTTCTTAGTTCATTTAAATTATATCACAAAATATTATAGAGTGGGTAGTTGTCAATAACAAAAATGTCTTTCCAGGAATTCTGGGGTCTGGAAAGTTCAAACAAAAAGGAATTGTTAGTTCAATATGTGATGGTGACCAATTCCCTTCTTTATAGTTGATGACTTCTCACTTTGTCTTCAAATGATAGGACAGACAAGCTCCTTTGGGCCCCTTTCATAGATATACTGACCAAATTCTTGAGGGTGCTGCTTTAGTAAATTAATGATTCCCCCAAAGCTCCATCTCCTAATACCTTCCGTTCAGGGGCTGATATTTGATCTTATACATGTCAGGAGGATACCAACCTTTATACCATAGATGGCAAAAGAGACACGTGAAAGAAAAAAATATGGGAATAAAACATTTGCCAATGGAGAGAGAAAATAAAACATTTTCAAATGGAGAGAAGGAGCAGAGACAGATGGGATAGGCAGGGGATGAAACAGAATTAAGATGTGTTATGTACATGTACCAGCTCCCCAGAATGCATGCAATCATTATGTACTAAAATATGTACTAAAAATTAATCAGAGATGTGAGAACAAGAATTCTCAAATTCTGTCCTGAAGACTCATTCTGGTCAGTGATAAAATTCAAGAAATGTAAGAATTAGGGGGAAGTTTTTCATAAAGGTAGACTTAATATTTTGGTGATAAACTTCCTATTATTTAAAAAAATGCTCACAATAGATAACAAATTTTAATGTCCTTTCTTGGCAAAACTAAAATTTGATAACACCACAAATCATATCTATTTAGGTTGCTGCTATATAATAAGATTTTAAAAACTCAAAAATCTGAGAACCATAATTTAGTTACATTTTATCTTACCAAGAGAAAATTGAGTATTAGGAAAATCAAATAACTTCCCAACTCACTGTTTATCTAGCAAAAAATAAAGTCTAGATGGCACTGGCTCCCTGTGTTTTTATCATATGCAGTCGGACCAATGATCTTCAGAAGCAAAACTAGAGCTGATAGAAAATGATTATAACCTGTCTCATCTATTATGGTCTTCAATTTTAATTTCCATTTGGATAAGCCTGAATGTTAAAGATAAGTGCTACTACTTTTCAAAAACTGTAACTTAAAATATAAAGGAATCCTACTTATGCTGAAATGAATGAAGCTCCAGCATCTTATATTTTGTGAAATAAATGCTAGTGATTTCAAGATTATATACTCAGCAGATGTTATAGCTTGGGCAAAACGCGCCCCTAAAATCTCATTCAAGTATAGATAGGGTTTTGGGAAGGTGATGTGATCATGAGCAAGTTTTAGCTGAAAGGAATGTTGGAAAGTGAGGCCTGATCAGAAAAGATGGGTCATGGGGCATGACTTGGCAGATACATCTCCATCCATGGCTTTTCTTTATCCCTCTGCCCTCTGGCCACCATGACATCAGCAGCTTTCCTTTACCTAGGCACGCTTTTCCATTGTGTGATTCATGTTGTTTAAGCCTGCTGAACATGGACTGAAATTTGCAACTGTAAGCCAAACCCAACCCTTGACTTTAAAGTTGTGCTGGTTGGGTATGATGTCCCAGCAGTGACAAAAAGAATAAGACAGATTTTCATACCAGGAGTGGGGCTGTTTCTATGAACATGCCTGAGCAGAGGTTCAGAGGTCATCTTTTGAAGTGATTTGCAGGAGGTGTTCGGATTGGTTTGGAGATGCCAGCCAGAGAAGACCTAGAAGGCTGTAAACTGAGTTTGATGGGAGATCCTTGCCAGAGCTCAGAAACCTAAATGCTAATAAAAATATGAATGGTAAAGAAAAAGCTCAAGAGTATTCAGTTTTCCCAACTCCATTGACATTTGGGCTTGAGATTATGTATGTTAGGCAGAAAATTTGTCTACATTTTGCCCATGTCTTGAGACAGTAGGAGACAGATGAATGACAGTGGAGTAATTAAGCTGCTGGAGGAAATATTAAGGCAGGCTAATGTTGAGGCTGTTGAATGAGTATTATAGAGAACATTTAGCCATATAGACCATGAGAAGCAGGATGAAAAAGCTGAGCTGAATAATTTTTTAAAAATTTACTGGTGGTCAAAAAAGAAGTATATAGGGCCAGTGAGATAGCTCAATGGTCTAAAGTACCTGCTTAGGCAAGCTTAGGCAAGCACAGGGACCATGCTTCGATCCCCAGCACCACATGCCATGCCAGTCCTGCCCTCAGGGTGGGCTGAAGAGGCCATACACACAAAAATGTATATATACAGTTGCAAAATTTTAGCCTGGGTAAATTTTGTTGCTGAAAATGTTAGCATTAAAAATAAGTCACATATTTTTCATGGTCACTGCGGCATAATCTGGAAGGGTGTGTTTTTATCACGGACTCCACTTTTCACTTTCTGTTTCCTGGTCATCATGGCAGGCACAGATTTCCTCCACTGAGGCCTTCCCACTATGCTGTTTCTGTGTTGAGCCTGCCACACATGGTTGGAAACTTTATAAATAGTGTGTCAAGATGTACTTCTCATCCTCTGAGGAGTTCATCTTCCATACTTTGCTAAAAGCTAAAAAAGTGATGAAGACAGAGAAAGTAAAAATCAACTTCCACAACTTTGTCATAAATGCCTTGGTGCTGCAATTCAATATTGTTTTCAGAATGGACCCACTGCGCACTACTGACATGTATGTCAGTTCTATTCCTTTGTATCTTTCCTTTTCTTTTTCTTTCTTTTTTCTCTTTCTTTCTTTCTTTCTTTCTTTCTTTCTTTCTTTCTTTCTTTCTTTCTTTCTTTCTTTCTTTCTTTCTTTTTTTTTGCAGTACCTGGATTGAACTCAGGACCTTCCACTTACCAGGCAAGCACTTATTCTACTGAGCTATCTCCCCAGTCCCTTTGTGTCTGTCTTAGTTACTTTCTTCATCACTCAAATATACCCTCTAATTAGAAAATTATATCTAATTGAAAATTATAGGAAGATAACTATGTTTTGGGTTGTATTTTCTTGAAAATTTAGTCCATAGGTGGCCGTTACCAACACAGGAAGGGCAAAGTTGATGAGTCAGGTAGAAGAGAGTTGCCAGTCCCACAGCAGGAAGGATTCAGTAAGATAAGGGAGAAGGAGAGAGGTAGACGTAGCCCTCCAGGTCATACTCCCAGTAGTCCTGCTCTTCCAACTAAGACTCACTTCACAAAAACATCAGCCACTACGTTTCCCAGGGGATGAATCCACCAGTGGTTACAGAAGTCCCAGCATCCAACCCCCCCCCCCAAAAGCCCCATCTCTGAATGTATGTGGGGGACATACAGACCTAAAAAGATGATTCCATGTCAGCCCTGATGTGCACCTCTTTATGAAAAATGCATCCAGTTCATCCCTAAGAGTTGCCAAAGTTTTGGCAGTTCTGGAACTACTAAAAATGACAAGACTGAAATGTCATTCAGACTCAAGGCAAACGCAAAGGTGTGACCCTCTGTGAAAATGACAAAGTAATTTAAATATTGCCAACATGCAACGGCACAGTGTAAGCACTTCTGTTCCAAAAAGAAAGGAGATTGAACGGAGTGAGAGCAAAGGAAGATTGAAACCTAGCAAGGCAAACATTGAATCTTGTAGTTTAATGTTCAGCATATGGGGGAAAATATGACAAGATGTGCTTTCCCAACTGCTTTGTATGGGGCTAAGGAGATAGCTCAGTAGTCTAAGTGCCTGCCTAGCAAACTCAGGTTCTATCCCAGGTACTGCATATCGTGCCAGCCCAGGAACCATGACAGTCATTGAAACCAAACCGCTTGGTATGGCATTGTCAGTTGTGCTCCTAGTCCCTTTGTGTTTCCTGAGACATTACTTAGCAGATGTTCCATGTTTCTGGATTCCTAGGTCCGTGGCTTCACCACTGCACTTTCAACATCCTTCTCATAGCTTCACACAGTGCCCTCGTAGAGGCACACTGCCTCACCTCCTGGGTCTTCTGAAATCTGATTGGAAAACTCCATGATCCAGTAACTCTTGTGTTTTGCATGCCCTAAGAATGAGTACCACTTGGATAATGGTAATGTTTACCACAATCTTGAATATTAGACAGACCTCCTTGGATCATGGCTGTTGTCTCAGTTACTCTTCTCTTGTTGCTGAGACAAATACCTGACACTCAAAATGAAGGAAGGAAAGGTTTATTTAGCTCACAGTTACTGGAGATTTCAGTCCATATATTCTCCAGGCTAGGGGAAGTACACACACCCATAATCCCAGCAGCATTAAGACCCATAATCTCAGCCTTGATCATGAATTAATCTCAAACTCTAGAAGTTCCTGCTTCATGATTGCATGAGGCCTTGGGGGGACAACTAGACACAAATTATAACATTCCACCCCTGGACCCCCAAAGTCTCATGCACATCCCTTTATGCAAAAGACATTTTTGTCCATCTTTAAGAGTTGCCAAAGTCCCAACAACTTCAGCATGGCTGAAAAGTCGAAGTCCTAAGTCTTCTCCAAGAGATAAGGCAAGCTGTTAGCTGGGACCCCCTGTAGACATGAAAAATTAAACACTTCCAACATTCAAAGACACAAGATAAACAACACCATTCCAAGAGGTATAAACAACAAGGGAATACAAAGCACTGGGACAAGCACAAGTCCAAAATCCAGCAGGGCAAACATTAAATCCCATAGGTCCTTCTGGAATATCTGAAGCAATCTGTGGAAAATTATGAGCTCCATGTGGCTCTGTCCCTACAGTATTTCTGATGGTTGTAGCTCCCCTGGCTTCTCCCATAGGCCAACTTTGCTCCCCCCTTAGATGATCCATGTTCCTGCCTTTTCCAAACTTCTGGGGTTTCCACTGAATAGGCGTCTCACTCACAGCTTTACACACTTCCTTCTCAGGGGCACACTGCCTGGCCTCCCAGGCCTTCTTCTGAAATCTAGGTGGAAGCCTTCTTAACTGCAAAACTCCTGCATTCAACTCCTGTGTTCTGCAAGTGCCTAAAACCACCACATGGATGGTGCCAAGGTCTGCTGCCAACTGGAGCAGTAGCCAGGCTTCCTTCTCTCTTGACTGTATGCATCAAGTGTCTGGATTGCTGAGCACTATGACCCTGATTCTGAAGAATAAATTCTCCATGCCGGTGCCATTTTGGAACCAGGTGAGGCCGCTGCCATCATTCGGGAACATGGGGCTCTGTGACCTTTCCCTCAAGGCCAAGTCCTTGGCCTTTGCAATTCTGAGGCTGCAAAAGGTGGAGACCTGCTGCCTCCTGTGATGCTGTCAGGCCATCTTTTCCATTCTCAGGTTTCTTTCCCTCAATGGAGATCCTCTCAGCTTTCCCTTTGTAGTCCACAGCTGTATTGGAGCTTCCTTTCTGGACAAATTCATAACATTTTATATGTTCCTGCTAGGCTCCTTGCTCATGATTCTCAACATAAATCTGGCTAAAAGCCCCCAACAACAACCAAGCCACTGTCCCAATATTTGGTTGCTTTGAGATTTCTTTTGTCAGATTAATCCATCTGCCATGCTTAAACTCATTCTCAGGCAATCTCTGGACACAAGCAAAATGCAGACAACTTTTTGACAAGTTAAAACACAAATGATCCAGAGCCCAACAACCAATGCCTTCTTTCCCAGCAGAAACCTCCCCAGCCTGGTCTTTATAGGCAAGATTTCTGTCAGCCTTCTGTTCTTCTGAGCTCTGACAAGAATCTCCCAAACAGAACAACCAAAGCTGTTCCTGCTCCTTGCAAGTAGGCAACATCTCCAAATCTTTCCTATCTCTTCCCATAAGCCATTCCCAAAAGTTTGTAATCCACATGGTCAAGTTTAGCCACAGCAATGACCCACTCCTGCAGTACCAAATTCTGTCTCTGGTTACTTTTCTCTCATTGCTGGAACAAATATCCTACACTCAAAATGAAGGAAGGAAAGGTTTATTTAACTCACAATTACTGGAAGTTTCAGTCCATACTCAACTGGCTCCAAGGCCGAGTGGCACATGGCAGAGGGCAGCAGTTTGTGGCAGTGGTAAAGAGCAAGAGAGCAAAAGGGAGGAGTAGCAGGAACAATGGCAACAGAGAGCAAGTCTGTCTCGGATAAACTGCACTCAGGCTATCTGCCCCAGGTTGAGGGAAGTACTCACATCCATAATCCCAATCTTGATCATGAATTAATCTCAAACTCTAGAAGTCCCCACCCCATGACTGCATGAGGCTTTGTGGGGACAACTAGACACAAACAATAACAGCTATAGAGACCTCAAGTGTCTAGGTAGCTAAAATCACTGAAATGAATTATAAGGAGTCTTATATAGAAGTTTTTTTTTTTTTTTTTTTTACCAGATTGCCCTACAGATCTCTTTTCAAAGAAAAGTCTTTCAAAGTGTTTATATTTTTTCTTTTACACCCTTGACCCACAGATTAGGGAGGTCTTCCATTAAGCTATCTTTCCTATTGTCCTCATGTAAAGTTACTAGCTTATTTTAATGTTAGTATTTTCAGAAAATGTGCTTGCCTTTGTCCTAACTTTACAAACTCTTCCTTTTTGGTGAAACTGAAAACTTTTCAGGTGAACACTTTACTTCTGATTCTCATTATAAATCTTGCTAAAAGCTTCCAATGGTATCAATGCCACAGCCTAAACATTGGATTTCCTTCCTCCACTGGGTTAATTAGTCCAACACCCTTAATCTTAGACTACCCCAAAATCTCAAGATATGCACAAAATTAGGACAATATTTTTTGTTAGAGTGTAGCACACACAGCCTCTAGTCCAACCACCATCAAGTCCTTTATAGTTTAGATTTGTCGAACTCCTCAAAAGCCTTATGCATTCACAGGCAGTGCTTGTGGAAGGTGGGGTTGGGGCAGGAGACGCACAAATAGGAAGACGACCTGTAGGGTCATCTCTTTCCCTGCTTCCCATCTGATTCCTGCTTTGGCCATCAAATGGTGAGCAGCTTTCCTTGAGATGAGCTCTTTCCACCATGCCATTGACCACGCAAGGACTGAAACATTTAAACTGTGAACCAAAATAAATCTCTCTTTTAAGTTGTGGATATTGGGCATTTTATCTCAGTAATGAAGAAAGTGGCTATTTCTCAGCTGAAACCTCCTCAGCCCGGTCTCCATTGTCCACATTTCTATGACTATTCTACTTTTATGACTCTGACCAGAATTTTCCATCATTCTTACCTCATGATACTCTAGAACTTCTCTACCTGGCATCTCCAAATTTTTCCAAATTCATCTCACAAGCCAGTTCCAAATGCTTCCAAAACACATGGTTGGGAAGTAGTCATAGTAATGATCTAGGTTCTCTGGTACCAAAATCTGTCTTAGTCAATTTCCTTTTTGCTCAGACATAATATTTAACCCATACAAATTAAACTAGACATTTATCTTTTAAAGGATTCAATCCATAGTTAGCTGGCACCAAGGCAAGAAGAATATGACAGAAGAGTATAAAAGAGAAAAACTGCTCATCCTTGACAACTGGGAAGCAAAATGAGAGATGGAGGAGCAGGGGAGGGAGATGTACCCTTATAAGCTAGACCACAAGTGACCAGCCTCTTTTAATCAGGCTCGAACCCCCAGAGCATAACCAGCCTCTGAACTCACCAGAGGATTTATCAGAACTTCCATGATCCAGCCACCCTCCAAAAACTGCACTTCCGAATGCATGAAAGATTTGAGGGGCATTTGATATCCAAACCAGAACAGTGTTACCTACTGAGTTTCAGATATGATTTACATTAACCTAAGTCATATTTGCAAAATTGGAGCAATGTTCTGTATTATACTTATTTATAATAGTAATAATAGTATAATAATGGTGATTTCATAGCTATTAAAATGTTTTGTGTACCCAAGGTGAGTTAAGTACAGTTATCAAAATACCTGTTGAATAAAAATTATGAGCTTCTGAACAATTTTTTTTCATAATTTTATTGGGAAATAAAAAGCAATGAGACAGTTTCAAATCAAATTGGTAGGACAGTTCCAATAATTGACATATTGCATACTGCCTTCCTAGTGGTTATTTGTTGTACAAGGTGCAGACATGATATCCTATTTACAAACACAATTAGAACAAATCCCTCTATTTGTTGAATTAAGAGAATGTAGCTGTATATCTATTCTAACCATTTTGAATACACAGATACAAAATGGTCATTCATTTATATCCCCTTTTCTGGTTTAGTTCCATCATTTAAATATTATAGGTGTGTGAACTGAACAAAATATTCCAAAATAGTCCAGTAGTCCATAATAGTACTGGGATTTCCACTTGACTGGCAATGTCAGAAGTTGTTGACCAGAGTCCCCTACAGCTCAGCATAACAACATGGCTTTATTTCTTATACTTCGTTTTTATGCTTTTCTGCTAGATGGCTAAGACCAAGATAAAGCACAACCTAGGTAACAAGAATTGTAGCTTTTGGATCTGATAAGGTCAGTCAAATCCTGTCAGGATTTATCCTGAGACCCTGGACCTCAGATTGTAGATCCTTTGTCAGTGTCAGCCATGTGGATGAGTCACGGCCATTGCTTGGCCCATGTGCTCTCTGTGAAAGCCTGAGGGAATGTTTTCTCTCCATGTGACTCTCCTTAGGCACACTCTACATCATTGATCACTTTTCTCTTTGGCCACATAATCTCCTTGCTGACCAAATTTTTAAAATAGTTGAGCAAAACTAATTGTTAGGTAGACCTGAACTCTTTAATTACTCATAATTTTTTGCTCCTTTTAGTTTCTTCAAGTTAATGTTTCTCTTTCTTCTTTCTTTCTTTCTTTCTTTCTTTCTTTCTTTCTTTCTTTCTTTCTTTCTTTCTTTCTTCTTCCTTTCTTTTTTTTTGTGTAACCGGGGATTGAACTCAGGCCCTTGTGCTTGCCAGGGAACCACTTATTCTACTGAGCCTTCTCCCTGGCCCCAGCGTTTCTCTGTTGAAATAATTACCAGATTCCCTTTTGAAGAATTTATTTATAGGCTTTCCTGTTGTACTTGGTGTCACTCAAAGGTAGATTTAATGTTTTACTTCTATGCAGAGAAATCTGTTTTTCTTGTTTATTTTAATTTAGTTTTAAAACAAGGAGATAAGGGAGAGAAAAAAATGAAAAGCACGGTGTATGTGTTGTTTATTGTTTATCCTTGTAACAGTTACCAGCTGAATTTCCACCATAAGGAAAATGCATTAATTGAGAGTATTTTGTTTCCTAAATGAAAACTAGAATAGCTAATTCAGCTATATTTCAAATTAGAAATAGTGATGATGAGTTTTATGGCACAAAATGAGGACTTAAGTTCATATTATGGTTAATTGATGCTTAGAATCAAAATTAGTTGGTAATGAAATGGTTAATACACATATGCAGTAGAAGGGAGTGTTGAGAGGATTAAGTTAGATGATCAAAATAAGGAGGCCAGTACTAGGCCCTGTTAGGGAATCCTTGGAGGTCCCTGTCCTTCTGAGGGGAAGATGCAGAAAGAAGAGAAAAGGAAACTCCAGGAAATATTCAGTACTTGGGTCTAAGGCTCATTTGAGTGGATCCTGCATGTGAATTTTTGAATTCATATTAATTATTTTCCCTGTCCTCTTGAATTCAAAATGCACAGGCCAAACTCTCTGTGGGCTTGATTCCCATCCTGGGTGAATATTAATTTCAGGGATTCTGTGATTTGAGCCAGAGAAATGTAATCTCCCAAAGCACTTGCTGTAAGCACAATGGAATCAAGGGGAGACCTTGATCTGTTTTACAATTGATGCCTTCAGAGAGATTTTGAGACACCAATGTAAATTTGGTTGTAGGGCTATCTCATAGATTTCAGATGCTCCTTAGAGAACACAGAGCCATAATACAATGAATAGATTACACTATGCCTTTAGTGGAATTTTATTCCCTGTAAAATGTGTTATTTTGCCCTGTATTGTTTTGATTATCATAATCTCTTCAGAATTCCAGTGTGGATAGTTATCCAAATGTAAATGGCTTGCTGAATACAACAAGGCAAACATTTGATATCTAGGATGCTGACTAGTTGTAGAAAATTCTCCCTAGACACACGCAGCTGTAGAAATGTTGGTCGCTCTACTTTAATTGTGAGTGGTCTGCTCATCACACTTTGCAACCAGTTTAGGGCCCATAATTACTACTGGCACTGCATGATGACATTCATGATTCTAGAAATGATGTGGAAATTGTAGTAATGTGAATGAAAAGTACATGAAAGGAAGACAGAGAAATCAAGAGAGAATAGAGTGAGGGAAAGAAAGGAGGAAGGAAAGATTGAAGGATGGAAGGAAGGAAGGGAGGGAAGAAGGAAGGAAGGAAGGGAGCAAGAAAAGGAAGAAACAGAAAAGAAAGGAAGGGAAAGAAGAGGAAGAGGAAAAAGGAAAGGAGAGAAGAGACAATGACAGAAAAATAAA
Organism: Octodon degus; assembly: GCF_000260255.1. Classification (NCBI taxonomy): domain Eukaryota; kingdom Metazoa; phylum Chordata; class Mammalia; order Rodentia; family Octodontidae; genus Octodon; species Octodon degus. The sequence continues at coordinate 9,486,535 of NW_004524658.1, read as the reverse complement.
TGCAGTAGTGGGAGTTACACCCAATAGCTGTCTTCAGTAGTGGTTCTCAAACAATAAGGAACCTCTTAGGGAGAGTCTGCACAACAGGAGCTGAAGAATAACAAATACATTTCATCTGTATTCACAGCTATGTCTCGTAGCTCACACCGAAGCCTGAGGTTTGCCTCCTGTCAGCTCATCAGCAACACTGGATACTCAGAGCGCAAGTGAGAAACCTGTGTCGTATGCTCCTAATGAGAGCCTACTATCTCATGTCCTGTGTTGAACTGGAGGCAGTGATGCTAATACTAGACGTGGCTGAAAATACAGACTAACGTTAGCAGAGAAGTTTGACTTTTCAGAGACCGTAATAATAAAAGTTGCTTGTAGACTCATATTCAAACTCTGGCAGTAAGTAGCAAGGGACAATTAAGCTGCATCTGTTGACAGCGTTTGAGACATGATCCAACACATATTTTTAAAATTTTTAATTAAGTAATTTATTTGATACAAGTTCTCACTACACAGTTCAGATGCATAGTGATCCTCCTGTCTCAGCCTCACCAGTGCTTGGATTATAGGTGTGTGCCACCACACCTATTTTTTAGGCCAGCACAGTGCACCTGGGAACCTGGGTCCCGCATGGCATGCAATACTGGAGACTGAACTTGGATCCTTGTGCTTGCCAGTCAGGCACTTTGACCACGGAGCTATCTTCCTAGCCTTCCAACACATATTTTAATCTGCATGTGACCTGCCCATTATTTTATTTACCACTTCCATCTATGTCTGTTTACCAAACCATGTACTTATCTCAGTCATAGTTTTTGATAAATCCATAAACTAACCCTAGATAAAAAGAGTGAAACATTTCACTTGGAGAGCTCCTTCCAAAATGGTAAAAATTAAATAATGAGACAGCAGGACTCTAAGATTCCAAACCAAAAAAAGTTGCTTCACATAAAAAATATAGAGAAACTTACATAGTAGGCTCATTGCAAGAGGTGATTTGGTCTTCTAAGCCAGCTTTGTATGGCAGGCAGCTACTTCATATACTTCATCTAGTATTTGAGACTCAAAATTTATTTCCCACATGAAGACAAAGTACTTTGCAATAAAAGATAAGCCTTTGACTTTTTTCTCTTTTGTGTATTTAGTACAGGGTCTAAATATGCAGCTCATACTTGTAGTGATCCTCCTGTTTTTCAATCTCCCCAGTGTTGGGATTACAGGTGTGACTTGACTGCTGGCTCAGCATGCCCTGGGATGGGGCCTGCATTGCATGCAGGACCAAAGATTGAAAGTCTTTGATTTTTTGAAAAGAAAAAAATCATAAACTTGAAAAAGAGAAGTAATTACCTTAGCCTAACATCTCATCAAATGAATCTGCAGGGAGAGTCATCGTTCTTTTTTCTTTTTTGTGGCCCTGGGGAAGGGGCTGGTGTGGCATGTGGTACCAGGGATTGAACCACAATCACTACACACTTGCCTAATCTTACCTAAGCAGGTGCTTTAGACTGCTGAGCTATCTCACTAGCCCCAGGAAAGCATCATTCTTTATGGCTAACTGTATTGAAAATGCTAAGAAATCTTTTACTATCAGGGAAGAGTTGATCCTACCTGTTGTTAAGGTTATTTGTTGTAAACTTTTAGGAGAGATGGCAAAAAGTGTTACATGCCTCTCTCTCTCTTTTTTTTTAATCTAAAACCAAAACTAGATGACCTGATGAGATAACAGGAGAGTGAGGTACAAATACTGGAGAGGATTAAGGAGTCAGTGGAGCACACAATCTAATCTAGATTGAGTCTACCAGTATTGATCAGACAACAGTACTTGTTTTGGTGTGACATATTTTTCAGGAACATGTGTGTGAAGATGTGTGTGCTTTTGTTGCCAACCAAAACTACAGCTCCAAAACTATTGAAGTCTTAGGATTACATATGACAAAAACTGAATTTCTCAGCATATGCACAGGTGGACAGGCCACCACAACAGAATGGCTTTCTAGTTTAACTATTCAAGTCAAAGGGGTCACTTCTGAATGTCAGTCTACACACTGTGTCATCCATAAAAAACATTCTGTCTCACTGGGAAATATCACCTGAACTTAGTGTTTAGAAAACTGTGCTTAAAATTACAAACCACATTAAAGCATATCCCTCTAACTCACATTTGATCAAATTGCTCTGTGAGGAGATAGATGTAAAGCACATACTTCTGTACACAGAAATGATAGAGCTTTCTAGAGACAAATCACAGGCTGGAGTTTCTGCATTATGAGAGCTAGCCTGGAACGATTGCTAGAACACATCCCCAGGGCACCGCATTTCAGTTACTCAGAATAAGTAAAAAATGTTGTTTGTTGGAATAACTAACATGTTCAACCAGTGCAGTGAACTCAGTATGCCACTTCACAGAAGAACGACCAATGTGTTCAAGTCAGGAGAAAAAGTAGCTGCATTCACAGTCAAGATGGAATTACTGGGGCAACAAATAAATGTTAAAATATTTAACATGTTTCAAGGGTCAGAGATTTTGAGACGGACTGAACTATGTTCTTCGTTGCAGCTGATGCATAGTCTCCTGTCTCAGCTTTTGAAATAGCTTAAGCATCCTTTCCCAACAGTATCAGACCCCCACACTAGTATGGAATCAAGCCACATCCTCCTTGTAAATAAGCCAGATAAACTGACTTTATATGTGCTAGAAAAGGCTCAATAGCTTGAGGTTGCAAATGATGGTGGCCTTCAATGTGTTAGGGACAACTTAAATCTCCATAAGTTCTGTACTAAAGCTAAAACAGAATATCCTGAGAGTGCCAGAAAAGCACTGAAAATCTTTCTGCCATTTCCAGCATTCTATATTTCTGAAGTAATTTTTTTTTCTGCAGTGACAGCAAGCAAAACATATCCTACCACTCTCACATGGGTTCCTCCAGTTTCAGGAAAAGAGACTCAGCACCCCCACTGATTCTGCATGTTCATGAGTTGTGTAATTATCACATTACAGAGTATAATATAATTATAATGAATATAAAGTGCAAAATGTAATGCACTTGAATCTCCCGAAACTACCCCTATATCCAGTTCATGGAAAGTTGTCTTCTCTGAGGCCAGTTTTGGCGTCAAAGTTATTGAGGACCACTGATGTCAACAAAGCTATATATGATTATAACATCTGTGTGCCAACTTGGTATGAAAAAGGAATAACCAAATACATAGCAACACACTATGTCTTGGTGTCTCTCAGGGGATGTTTCTAGGAGAGTTTAGCATTTAAATCAATAGACTGAATTTAAAATAATTCACTTTGGGCCAGCCAAATAGCTCAGCAGATTAAAGTACCTGCAAGCAGGCACAGGGACCAGGGGTTCAATCCCTGGGCCTGCCATGCCAGCCCTGCCCCTGGGGCACTCTGAGACAGCAATTAAGACTGGGTGTGGTGGTGGGCACCTGTAATCCCAGCTCATGGGAGGCTGTCAACAGGCAGATCGCTATGAGTCTGATCTAGTAGTGAGACCCTGAATACCCTGTGAACCTTTCTCTAAAATAAGTAAATAAATAAATAAATAAATATTCCACTTTGATGAAAGGGAAACTGTCCAAAAGGAAGAAATAACTGGGATGAAGGAAAGGAGAAAAGCAAAGAGAAAAAGAAAGGGGAAAATTAATATATATGTGTATACACAGGGTAGCTTGGATAATTGTATTGCTAATTTCTGCTGGTCAAAAAGGAGAATTCAATGCCTCAATTTTTCCTCTCTTTTTAAATTTGTTATAGCTTTTTTGAACAATTTTGCATGCTTATGTCTGGTAATCTGAACAACTAATTTGAAGATAACAATACGCAATATAACAAGTATTGGTTGAACTTCTATTATTTTGTTTAATGAAATTCTGTATCATTTCTAATGTTTTTTATTATTTTTATTCCCTTTAAAAAAGATTAAAACATGAAATGATCCAATTTCTTCAAATATGAGCAGGCATCATACGATGCTTTGATGTCCTGGATAGAACAGCAAAGGCTGAAAGCCAGTGATGGGCACATTTATTATATTCCTCTGTCTCTCTTTAAAGTGAGCCACCCAACTTCTGACTTAGGACATTGGAGTCCTTGGTTGTTGGGCCTTTAGGCTGTAAGCTTACACAGAAGTTCCTTTGCCTTCACAGCCCTTCAACTGCAGATGAACTTGAACCACTAGCTTCATGGATATCCATCTGGCAGATGACAGGTCCTGGGTCTTCTCGGCCTCTGTAGTTTCCTAAGCTGATTCCATCATAAATCTCCTCTTGTATAAAGCTCTATATATCCTATTGGTTCTGTTTTTATAGAGAACTTCAACTAATATATCATACCATCAGCTCTCCATTTCATACATTTGCACAAAGTTATTCGTCCAAAAATTACTTATTAAGCATCTACTATGCAAGTCTTTAGTTATAACCTTCGCACGTACTGAAGTTCAGGTGCAGCTCTACAAAGTTTGGACTTCCCAGCTGTACCTGACTTGGGTCTGGCTGCTGTGCTCAGCTCCTCCCCGCTGCTGCCCTTCAGGGTGAACCTGTTGTGCCCCTGTGGCAAGAAGTTCTGCTTCTGGACTAGCTGGGTGGATCTATCCTCTACACTCTCTGCAGGGATTGCAGCTGCAGGGTTACACTCAAGGCGTGTATGCCAGCCCTGAGTTGTGCCTGGAGGGGGCAAGGTGAAGTAGGGGGAAGAGGAAGCTCTCCCACACACTCACAGGACCTGGGCTAGGACTGGGTCTGGGGGTTCCCCGAAAGCGGCAGAAATTCCTACTCGGTGGGCGGGGTCGGGGAGGTGCTGCGGAGTGGTGGGGGGGCGGCCCAAAGGGGTGGGAGAGGGTCCGGCCCACGCTGCGCCTGGGCTGGGGCTGGGACTGGCCCTGCCGGCGCTGGGTAGCAGGAAGTTCTCCACACACTCACAGGACCTGGGCTAGGACTGGGTCTGGGAGTTCCCCGGAACGCCGCCTGCAAGTCTTTAAAGGACACAAAGATTCATCAGGTGACCCACAAGATGTATTCTTAAGCATAGCTTTAGAATAGTCTCTTCATAAATTCAGGTTTACATTAAAGTAGACTAAAGAAAACACCAATACAGTTAGCAGTTAAAATGAAAATCAGTATGAAAGAACAATAGTAAATGGCAATTTGAATATTTAAACCTAATATTTCTTTTCATTTATTGTAACTCTATTTTGAAATATATTCTGGTGTCTGTTACAAATTTCTGACAGCTCTTCCAAATTTTGTATCAATTACTATCTTGACAGACTATGACAGAAAAGCCAACTTGGCCTTCCTTTAGTTGCTCTCTGCTTTATTATTAATCTTTCTCTCTTGTTATAGGTACTATATTCCTATTTAAAGAGAGCCAGCATGATCCAGAAAATGCACCATTGTCCAATTTGACTTGGGCCTGAAGCTCAACATTATAATTTATTTTTATATTTTACCTTTCTTTAGGAATAATAGGGTAGCTACACATTTCTTACTGTGAACTTAGAGAAATGTTTTTCCTAATTCAAAGAAGCAAAACAGCACAGATCTAGAAAGCTCATGTGTAACAGAGGCAAAGGTGGAATATGTTAAATAAAACACTACTGATTCTGCTTTAACCAAGTCTACTTAATTGCCACACATCTAGAATTTGGTGCCATAGAAATGTAAAGCAATTCAAGCAGCTCTGACAAATAACAGGTTGGCTTCCATCTTCTCCTGTGGGCTGATATATCTTTGTACATATAGCAATGCGACCTACTACCACATGGTTTTGGGTAACTTTCTTGACAGTTCTTTCTGTCCTGGCCGAGCTTGATAAACTTACCTTTGGAACTATAGGGCAAATTTCATTTTTTATGGTTTGAGCAGGTGGAAAGTAATACATTAATATTATCACTTTGTTACTGCAGACTGATCAGGCCCACGATCTCCCAAATGAGCATACGATGAAGGTTTTAGAGTTGAGAGCCATGGAAGCTAAAAGATTGGTCAGATGTACATAAGTGGGACTAGGCTTCAGTGCTGAAAGCAAACAAACTACCTCAGTCCTGAGATAAGCATCCTGGCTGGTTAATGTCAGCTATTAGTCACTAGGCAACCTTGTGTCATGTGTTAATAACTTTGCAAAAGTATAAGTAAACATTCATATTGTTGCTCAGGGGTTGTCTCGCCCACCAGGTAGACAAGCCACCACCTAACCCAGCTTTTGTCTTCTTGTCTATCTTTTCCTCATTCCTGCAGTCATTTCTCCCCAGGTAGAATGGATCACACTGAGACCCACTGAGCTCCTTACACTTAAACAATGAGTCAGGTCAGGGGACAGAGCTCAGCAGTCTAAGTGCCTGCCTGGCAAGCATAAGGACCCCTACTGGCCACCAAAACCAGGTGTGGTGTCACACTCCTGTAATCCTCGCACCAGGGAGGCTGAAACAGCAGGATCACTATGAGTCCAAGCTGCACAGGTAGACTTTCTACCAAATATATAAATAAATAGAAAAGGTTAAAAGAATAAAATAAAATAGTCAAATGTATGATTTTAGGGCTCTGAGAGGATCAAAAGAAAACAAAACAAAACAAACAAACAAACAAACAAACAAAAAACAACCCTGTAACAGAATTTGAGATTCTATAGAGGCTAAGACAAAGATATTCTCTGGGCAGCCTTCATTTAGTTATCAAACAAAGGCAAGGAATACTGCAGAAAGGTGAGAATCTGAGCAGTACATTTCAAGTTCCATGGAGGTCTGCTCAAGAACCTCTTCGAATAAGTCATTATGTTAATTTATGAGAACTATATTATCTCCAGGAAGGTCTCCAAAGTAAAGACATCTGCAGCTACAAGTTTTAATTGATTGAGGTTGGACCCAGGTATTCTTAGGGGTGGCCCTGTCTTGCCCTTTGAGGTATCCTGGTTTCACTCACCCTTATAGGCCTCAGCTGGGACAGTGACTCAGAGTCACTTACTATGAGTCCATTGACTATCTCAAGATAAAGGGCCTAGGCCCTGGACAGACTCACAAATAAGCCTGAAAAGCCAATTGGTTAATATTAAATCCTACATAGAGCCACTTCATAGTAGACTCCATTTGGAGGCAACTTCATTAATGTGAGACCATATTAGAACAGCAGTCTGTAATCTTAATGGAGTCTTGGCCCCACTTTCTTGGTCATCATGTTTTCAGGTAATGTTCCTGTTCTAGGAGATTCATAAGAGGATGGCTTCAGCTCAAGAACGCCAACTGAAACTGTAGTTTCATAGATGGCATTAGATTTTATAAAGTGACTCCTTGTCAACCCAATGTTTGACCCCAGACCAACTTACTTAAGAAAAGCAATGAGCATAACTAATATGCATAGTCTTCTACCATAGAGGTTTGTGTTTTCCTCTTATAAAAGCCAACACTGCTTGATCACCAAATCCATGAAATCACAAGTCTTGCCTCTGCACGTTCATTACTTTTTAGAGTTTTTTTTCACATTAACACCAATGTCTGACTTACAGGAAGCACCTGAACTTCTAAACTAGGTGCATGATGAAGATTTTGGATAAGATTAATGCTGTTAAATTCCAAAATGTCTTCAAAGAGAAACACTTGACATCAAAAGATTAGAATTAGTAAAAGTAGGATGGCTAGTGGAAAGGAAGTGACTTATTCATGGTTCTACAAAAACACCAAAATTAGGAAGAGATCTATTAAATACCAGGGGAGGAAAATTAATGCTAAAGGGAAAATATTTTAATTTTATGTAAATATTAAATTGTTACATTGAGCCTCAAGAAATAATCCACTTCCCTCCCTTACCAATCCTTTATTTCCAAGCTTTTCTGAATTGTGTAAAACAATTAAAAGGTAATCAAATGTCCCTGTTAATAAGGACACACAGAGGTCTCCTTAGGTTCATAGTTACCTTTTGGAAAGAAGTAGTTCAATATTTACCATTTCTATTTCCTTACTATGCTTTTCTCCTTTACATCTCTTCTATAGTCTACTGAGAAAAATGTTTCCTGAAATACCAATGGTTCCAAAATGATTTTTCATTTTTTCTGTCACTTTTTTATGAACTTCTGCAGATAGATTTAATTCTGTTGAACATGAACCTTAGTTCTGTCCTGAGCAGACAGTACTTAGAAGATGCACAATTTTTTGCAAGTTATCAAAGTTTCCTCAGTCCTAGTGGTCTTTATATGGTAATTGCTGAGTTAAGCAAGAGCTTGCACATGGAAGGATGCCACTGCATGGTTATACTCAGCACCCACCAAGGCAATCAATGCCTTTCTTTCTGCAATTCTTCCTAAGTCCCCTTGCCTTAATCTTGGTACCCATGGTGCCATATAACTGAGTTTTCCTTCAGATCTGAGGACTGTTCCTTAGACTTGTTTGAATATTCTTTCTCCTTATACATGTAGATATGGGTGGGCATCAACACAAGCCTTGAAGAATAAGAAAATCCATCCCATAAAAGAAGCCATGTGGGCTACAACCACTGACAATGCCATAGGGTGGAAGCACCCAGGTATTTTGGACATCATATCTACCCACAGATTCCCTTGAATGCTGGAAATGTTACTATAAAGATTTACTGTCTGCCCTGCTGGATTTAGGTCTTGCCTTAGTCTCATTCCTTCCTATTGCCCTATTTTTAACCTTTTAGAATGAGAATTTTATTCTGTGTCATTTTACATTAGATGTATCTAACTTTCTTTATATTTTTACAGGGGCTTGAAGGTAAACATTAACATAAATCTCCAAACAAGAGACATTTGGGGGTATTTTAGATATAAATCATAACATGACTTTCAAATAAACCAAATTATGTTGACATCTTCACAAGCATAATTTCAAGAAAGCATTAACATTCCCTGGGTAACACCATATTATGTCCTGTGTGAAAAAGAATGCTATTTAACAGAAAGATTAAAATAAAAACTATTTATGGTTGCGTGTATTTCTGATTCTATCCACAAAAAGGACACACAGTGCATGCAGTTCTAGCCACAAAAAGTACATGCAATTTTCTATTCAATTACATATTTCTATCTAAACTATATTACCTACAAAAGACAAAACCCTCCTCTAATGTGAGAATTATCTAATGTGCTGTATTTAAAGAAATGCATGTGATATTAAATAGGAATGAACAGAATAATCACATTCAGTACTGTTCTTTTTCTTCTTCAAAAGACCATAGTCAACAAAAAGAATAACAGTTATTTGTGTGGCTGAAACTGTACGTCTACACTTATTTTCAAGTGAAGAGAGTGCATGGAAACATTCTCCTTGTGTAAAATTGAATGGAATATACAGATGAACTGGCTTCAACACAAAATATAATAGCCACAATCTCTCCAATTTGGGACTCTGCATGATTTTTTAAAGTTCTCTTATGCTTTTCTGCATGAAAAATATTTTTAATTTTTTGCAGCAAATGTTCCTAAGTTTTAATTTTTAAAAATCAAGAAAAAGTAATTTTAGTGTGAACATAAGAGGAACAAGGGCATGTGATTTATTTAAAAGAGAAGATGTGGTTTTGCCTCATATCCTTGTTCTTTTTTCCTGCTTTACTCATGTTAGGCAAATGTTTTACCACTGAGTCTCCCTCTCTCTCTCTCTCTCTCTCTCTCTCTCTCTCTCTCTCTCTCTCTCTCTCTCT
>NW_004524658.1:9471929-9476736 GCF_000260255.1 Octodon degus | reverse complement strand
ACACACACACACACACACACACTTTCTCCTTTAAGTTATAAGAGACAGTTACTTTGTTCACTGATGACTAATATAAGTTTTCTAGGATTACAATACACCAAATTTCTATTAAATTCATTACAAAGTTAGCCAAACCTTGCAAAATATATATTTATATATGTATAATATATAACACATATATTGGATATACATATGCATATATTGGATACATATATATATGTATATATATGAAAATAAAGAATAATGTATGGCATTATGTTCAGGGAAGATTCTTAGCCTTCACACTATTATATCACAAATATAAAAATATGTGATACATTACAGTAAACAGGCATAAACGAGGAACAAACCATGGAGAAAGGTAATAAATTAATACATCTGTGGTGTTGATGATGTCTTTGTGTGGTGACATTTGCGAATGTCTTGAATAAATGTCAAGCTTGTAAGGTGGGCTGTCATGTGTCACCTATGAAAGGTAAGCCCAGCTCGCACTCCTCAGGTCTCTTCCTCTAGCCTAACCCCAGATTCTCATGCAGACCCAGACGCAGGCGTGCGTGCTAAGGCTGCTGAATACCAAACTCTCTGGGCCAATAAAGTCTGCAATCTTTAGCCAGAGCTGAGTGACAGTGCATTGGCAAAAGCAAAGGGACCCTTTAAAAGCATGAGGCTGTGCCAGCATTTATGGCGATTTAAAAAAGGCTTTTGTAGAAAATAAAATACCACTTTTTGCTTGGTTTTGTTGGGCCTTAATTAAAGAGGCCATTCCTCCATTTTCTGCCACTTGGGCTGTGGGATTGCAGCCTCTCTTGGCCTGGAGAAGCATTTCATTGGTTCACAGGCTAATTAGGAAGGCCTCACACTGTTCCCGGCCTCCTGAAAGGCCAGAACAAAGGCTGCTGCTGGTAGATTGCGGGGCTGCCTCAATTGCAGAGGCTCAGGGGTAAAAGAAAAAGAAAAGCTTTTGAATAGAAAAGGCTTTTGATGCTGTGAAAGAAATTAAGAACTAAAACAGAGGCCGAGGCTCTGCTGCACACAGCCTCCACGTAGACTCATTGTGCTCAGGAGCAAGGTCAACAAAGCCCTGTCTGCCGCTGAACACCTCGCATTTCACTGGCATCTATTTAGCTGCTGTGGCCCAGGCTCTCTTACTAAGAAATGCTTCCCAACGAGACCGTCTGGTGCTGTGATAAACACAGATGAGGACGAGCAGCATCACGCTTTCATCTGTACAATTAATGCATGATTTCCTCATGGATTGTTTGCAAATACACTGCAAACAATTATGGCTTCCTTTCTTGACCAAACAAAAATAAAACTGGAAAGGGTGTTTACAAAATTATTTTATAAGCATCACATTACTCCACTCAAATATCAGCAAATCCCTCTCCATGTTTAAAATAATTGTGACAATTAAATAAGATGCAAAGTACACTTTTTTTCTCATAGAAAAATATGTCTTCTGTGCCGGTGACTTGTCTGATAGCATGAGTCAGTCATAGATAAATGGAACTCATCAGCCCGTTTGTTCTGGAAATTTCAATATTTCTCTATTGCCATATAGGAGATCACATGGAAGTCCCTTTCTAGTTCTGTGACTTGATCTATTTTCAGAGCTCTTTTTCCAGATAACCCCAATCGTACTGTAGCGGCATCTTGTATTCCAGCTAAGCACCCTACATGCATCATCTCCTTACTACCTAAAAATCGATTATTATTTGCATTTTGCATATGGGGAACCTAGGGCTCTGAAGGGCTGTAGAGTAGAGGACAAAGCTACTAAGGAGCAGAATATGAACGTCAAACCATGACTTTCTGACTTTCAAGACTCACCTGCCATGGTGGAATTCACATTTTAAGATGTAAGTAATGTAGAATTACAGAATTGGAAAATAAGTTGGAAATTATATAACCCACACTTCTCAATTTGCAGATAAAAAATTAAGTTCCCTGAGAAATGATCTATTTCCAGAGATTTTAGAAGGAGGTTTTACAAACGATGTCGTACTTAGAATCACACCTTGCCCCACGTTTGTAAGTGGATACTAGGTCGTGCTCATATTCCTGGGCCCATTGCCAGGGCTTTTGGTACAGTAGGGTCACCATGCAACCCGAGCACTGGCTTGTCTAAGCAATTTCTCCCACGGTGCTGCCACTCCTGATCTGGGAGCTACTCCGTTGGCCCAGTGTCCTCCATTTCTCCTGCTCCATCTCTCTGCCTCTTTCTTCTTTGGCTCCTTTCTATCCAGTCTCTTCTACACCCTCAATTTCCTCTTTCTTGCCTTTCTTTCTCTTTTTTCTTCGTTCCTTCCTGGTAACTTGCAGAGTTGCTACTTACTACTTACAAAGGAGCTCTTCACACTGAGTTACTTTTTTGCTCTTGTACAGTATTTTGAGGATCTGGCTAACTCACTATTGTCAAAATTAGGCTGTTGTTTGCAGTCTTTTTGCCTCCTCCCACACCCCTGGGATTAAAAACATGCACCACCACTGCCAACTACACCTCTTTTCATCTTACTGTAAAGTAAAAAATAAAACAAAGCTAAAAAATGTGAAAAAAATAAAGTCCCACAAAACAGGAAAGAAATAAATCAAAAGAGATACATAAAAAAATCAATAAACAAAGCAGCAAAAACAGTTATAATTTCATTTACTGAACCTCAACAACGCTGCCATTCATATTGCATCATTCTTATCTACCTGATGGACACAGTGACTGTCTGTGAAATCTAAAATAAGTTGATAATTTATAGCAATGTTCCTTCTACTGCAAACATTTCCTAGAGATTACTTTCCAAGATTTTTGGATTCATTTTCCTCTTTGAAAAGTTTGACAGTAGTTAGGAATTTTCCAGTACAGGCCCACTTCCTTTCGTAGTTCCGGGAAACGCACTTCTAAGGCAGATTTGGGTAACATAGTCATACAGATAATCTTTCCAAGTGGCGTGTTCCATCTCACGTCAGTTCAGGTGACTCAGCACTGAGAACTCACTTACAAAATGGTTCTGATATGGAAAATGCATTTCTTTTTTTCAAGAAAAACGAAACATCTATCAGCCAGAGTGTACTTTTCTTAATCTCTTCACCAAAAATAATTTTCACTTATGCAAGCTGTAACCTGCAAAATAATCCCTATTAAAACTTACTTGTTATTTGAAAAAAAAAAAAAAAAAAAAAAAAAAGACTAGAGAAAATGTGGGTAGCTCTGCTCAGTGCTGATATCCAGGCGACCGGGTTTCATTGCTGTCCGTCTGCTGATCTGCAGCCTGTATATGAAAGCCACTTGAGATTGGCATCAGACTAAACAGGTGGCCTCATTGTAATTAATGGCAGTTGTAAGTTTTATCACATGTTAATTTGAGGATCTCTTTGCTGCAGGAGAATTTAGATATGAGATAGAGTGAAATTGATTTTTTTTAAAATGTAGTAGGACTAAGTGATCTGTCATCGAAATCTGGAAAGACTTGATTGGCAAGAAATAATTATGAAACTATGGCAAATTGATTTGATGTATTTTTAAATATAAAACTCCTCAGTCTTCCGGGCTGCCTTCTTTCCCTGTGAGCAGAAAGAATTTCCAGGCAATGACACTATTCTAGGGCATGCTTGGAAACACGCCAGGGCCTTCAAAGGGCAATTACAGGGCAGGTCAGCTCCCACGGTTACAAGGATACTTAAATTCAAGCAGGAACAGGACCAGAACAGGAAGTACTATAGCAACAACAACTATAACACAGCAAATGAACTTGGAGTGGTACAGATATCCTGTAATTTAAGGTTTGCACTTGCAGATGGAGAGTTTGAGTTTAGTGTTATTGATTTCATAGCATTGCTGCCAGGAGGCAAACAGTGGGATGAACACAGAACAGAAACAGTGTCAGAGCACAGCGACAGAAAGTAGAAGGTCCAAGTAGAACCTAGGAGATATGGAGGAATGATTGACAGTTGACCCAATTGTATATCAGAAATCTAATCTCCAAAGGTCATTTTTAAATGTACTTTAAAAAAATGATTCTAAAATTGCAGCCACAGTTAATTTAGAACAATTGAGTATAACTAGTAAAGCTTGAAATAATCAGTACTTTTATGAGTTTGAGCCAATCCTTAGCAAATCTGTAGAGTTTATTTCAAAATCTCACATTCCACTTACCCCAATTAATCTTTTAATTACTTTTATACAATCTGAAAATGAACAGTTCATTCAAGTGTTGTTCAGAAGAGCTGTAGGAGTCAGGAATGCTCAAGTAATATTTATAGTAACTACTGATGTTTGCTTTAGGCAATTTAGATGAATATCACTTATATACTTATGTGATTAATGATCATACCATTTATTAAGACTTTTCTAGTCTTTAAATAATCAAAACAGGTCTAGAAAAGTTGTGAAAAAAGCAAACCAACCATTGAGTTTTCTGTTCCCTATGTTAGAATCATTGTCTCTACTTCTTTTCTCTGGCTGCTCTACCCGGATAGTTGATGGCTAATGTTTTATAGAGGCGGGGCTGCTAGTGTTCTGCACACACTAATTCTTGTGAGTGTTAATTAGGGCTTTGGAACAAAGAGCCTGATAGTCAAGAAAGCTTGGGAAATGTGGAATCCCCAATTCTCTCCTGGAAAGTCACAATATCATTAGCATATTAAAGGCTCTGAAAGCTCCTGCAGAAAAAACCCTTCTAACTTTGTTTAACAGTTAAACAAACCTATTTACACCCAGCACGTTTATTAACATACCCCAGGATAAAACATCTTTAATCCCAAACTAGGAAGTATGGGCCTTAGCAAAACTTTGAACTATCACCACTTTATACTA
>NW_004524658.1:9458095-9471829 GCF_000260255.1 Octodon degus | reverse complement strand
ATATATATGTTAGTGGAGTACTTATTGAGGATTATTACATGCAAAGGACAGATGCTTTGATAAATGATAGGGTTGCAGAATGTTTGTTCATGAATATGAACTTGCAAAAAATGAGGTAAATGTATAATGCCACAAGGCAAAAAAAATATTGTTCAAAATGGATTTGAAAACAATGTAAACCATTATTGTATTCCTCAAATGAAACAAACTAGAAATTACGCTAATACATATGCACATAGGACTAGTACAACTGATAAAAACTTTGCCATTCACTTATCCTTTTTATGTTGGTGGTTTCTACTTGATGCTTTATGATGTTAAGGATTTTAGAGACAGAGCTTGATTTTACATCCTTACTTTAATTACTTGAGTTCAAGGAAAATATTCGACCCATGGTTGAGTAATTTGTTTCCTTATCTGTAACACAAGGCCAGTTACATTAATCTAAGAATTGTTTCCAGGATTCCATGAGGTTACATAAAGGAAGTATCTACCATTTATGACACATGCTCTATAAATTAAAATTTCTTCATTGCGTGCTGCATCTTTCCCTACAGTTTTGGAATCATTTGCGATCCTGAGAATGACAGAAAGCATTTTTTTTCTCAAGAGCTGATGATAAACTGCTATTTCACTGAATAAATTGAAATACAATTGGTATGCTTGTCTGTCACCCCATTATGAACTCATCAGCAGCAGGGACTACATTTAACCTACTAGGTTAGGGCCTTCAACATATAAGCAATCTATACTGGTATCTGCAGTAAAGAAATGAATACCCTTCCCACACACACGCCAACTTTTTTCTCTTCCCAGTCTTCTTTTGCTAGCTACTCGGATTGGTCAGTGCAACTTTGCCTCAACATTAACCATCAAGAGCAATAATGTTCTACTTTGAAATAACGTGCACACCTAAATACCAGTTTAATACACACAAATTAGTGGTTCATTGCACTGCAATATTAGTTAATTTTGAAATTGTATTATAGATTTCTAAATTAAAGAGACTGCCTGCCTGTCACTCTCATCACGTATGATGAATGCCAACATCAGAAATCACCTTTTTCCACCATTGCCAGACTGAAGGTCATTATCAATTGCTGTTTAATCAGCCAAGTCATGCATATAGACAAAGGTTAACTGCACACGGACCAATCTGACTTCCTTTGTCATCGCAAGACAATTTGCGGCTTAATAAAGCTGCTCTGATTGCACTTAACAACACCTGCTTTAAAATCCAGCCTCATTAATAGTGCACTAATGAGTTAGGGATCTTCTGGCAAGGGTGCCATCAAAGACAAATGATTTGCTTTCTGATTAAATGACCTAAATAACATAAAACCAGATCTCTCTATTTCCTTTAGAGAAATTCTTCTTGGAAGAGGTAATGAAAGCTGTTAGTATCATAAGATACCACTTTAAAGGGGAAAAATGATTTTTTTTAGCTGTTTAAAGTTGTAATTTGGAGCTACAAGGAGCAATAAATGGAATGAAACCAAACCAAGTCCGTAGCTTGAGCTGCCACACCCAAACACAAGATTGTCACTGAACAAGACAGCAAAGAGATACAAAACCCGTCAACAGAAAAGAGGATTTGGGAAAATGTTTATAGAGTTAGTATTTAATGTAAAGATGATGCTTCATGGATCCACTTGTTTTATAGGATAATAAAAGTCATTCTACCTATTGAATACTTTGTCATTTTGGGCTTTGATATTAACTATCTATGCGATGTTAAGGAATTCATTTTTTGCTCAGAATGATGCTGTCTGGTTTGATCCAATACTACCAATGGCTGAACTCAGAACATTGGAAATCATGTGCACACTGGAAATCTTGCAATTCGCCATCTTTTCTGTTTTTGTTTTGTTTATTTTTGTTTGTAGTTCTCTCATTATTCTATGTGTACCTGTTATAAGAACTCAAGTAGTGGCAGCCAAGTCAGAATCTAACCTGTGACCAACACTTGAGATTATCAGCTAAATAACTCTGAGGACCTCTCAGAAGTAGAATGGAACAAAAGGTCAGAGGTAATAAGAAAGTCAGGACAGAGACACTGAAATAGATGCATACTTTAGAAGAGTTGAACCACGCTCATCACAGAACATGAGAATAGGGTCCCATCTGTTCTTTTTTATTATTAATTTTTAATCTTCTATGTAGACATTTCATTGGGTTTACTTAAAGTTTTCAAGAGTATTGATCAATAGCCTTTTGACTCAGCTTTCCCAGATGGTATTCATTACACTTGACTTTCTCTTCCTTTCTCTATGTGTGTGTGTGTATGCAGACATACAGACCTAGTGTATTTCTTTCTTTATATTTATATATTATTTTTCTGAATGTAAGAGTAAGCTATTTACAATGGCCTTTTGCCCCTGAATACTTTATGGTCTTTTTCCTGTAAACAAAGATTCTCAGAAGAAATACAAATAGAAAGATATAATATAAGTAAAAGGAAAGCAGGATCTCAAGGACTTAACTAATCAAGAGAGGGAAAGGAGAAGAGCTAGGAAACATGACAATGTCAAGCCATACAGTTATATGTAGAAGATGAGCAAGGCAATGATCCTGAGAATCTTCAGAAGATTTTTTAATTGAGAAGTTATTTGGAAAGATTCTCACCCTGACTAACTATATATACTAATACCTGTGAACTAAGCTACTGCACTGCAGATGGTAATTTGTAATAGTAGTTTCATGCTTGGATTGCATGTCATTCTGTCTACTGAATATGGGCTGCTTGTCATGATATGCCAGTTGTTGCTATGATGTCTCTCAGGTAAATGGTTGTTCAAGAAGAAGGGGATGGTGGAAGGAAAGCAAGAGACAGGAAAAGGAATATTGTGGGACTGTCCTGCTTCAAGGTTGTATATGGTGAGATTTTTGGACTTATGTGCAAACATGAGAAGTATAGAATTCTTTATGCCTATTTTTAAAATATATTCTAATTTTTAAATGTTTTTTTTATCATATTCTGTAGGGACATAAAGTTCAACATATCAATACTTGATGAAAAATACCTGTTTCATATTATGCCTAAGATGTTTGATATACAGACAGGTAGTGAGTTTAAGCTTAACAGCCTAAGTTGTTTGATAATAACAATAAGCTTGTCTTCTGGATGGTTAACAACCTAACTTTGCAGACCAAAATTAGAGAAAAAGGAGAGCTGTAAGGAAAGCAAACTTTTTGGCCCTAGCCTTCAAAAGTCAATTAAGACTCAGGACATATGAGAACTTGTACTGTTAGATCATGTGACTCGGTAGTATCCCAAATTTTCTTATCAAGGAGATTATGGGGTCAAAGAGAAAAGTGATGGATGATGTAGAGTGCGCCTAAGGAGAGTCACATGGAGAGAAAACATTTTCTGAGGCTTTCACAGAGAGCACATTGGCCAAGCAATGGCCGTGACTCATCCACATGGCTGACACTGACAAAGGTTCTACAATCTGAGGTACAGGATCCCAGGATAAATCCTGAGGGGATTTCACTGACCTTATCAGACCCAAAAGCTACAACTCTTGTTGCATAGGTCCTGCTTTACCTTGGTCTTAACCATCCAGCAGAAAAGTATAAAAACAAAATATAAGAAATAAAGTCATGCTGTTATGTTGAGCTGTGGGGGACTCAGGTTAACAATTTCTGACATTGCCAGTTAAGCGGAAGACTCAATACTATTATGGACTACTGAACTCTTTTAGAATATTTTGCTGAGTTTACACACCTATAATATTCAAATAACGGAACTTAACAATAAAAGGCTATACAGATGAATGCGCATTTTGTATCTGTGTATTCAAAGTGGTTAGGATAGATATATAGTTACATTCTGTTAATGAATAGAGTGATTTGTTCTAATGGTGTTTGTAAATAGGATATCAAGTCCGCATCTTGTACAGCAATTAACCACTAAGAAGAATGTATGCAGTGTGTTAATTATTGAAACTGTCCTACATTTGATTTGAAACTGTCTCATTGCTATTTGTTTATCAATAAAATTATGGTAAAAAAGAATTCTCATTTATAACCACAGTACAGTCATCAAAATCAAAAAATTAACCTTGGTGTAATAATATTATCTAATTTATAGTCTTTCTCTGAATTTAACCAGTTGTCCAATAGCATCTTTCATAGAAAAATGAAACAAAAATCATGCACTACATTCTATTGTCAAACCTTTTAGTCATACGTGATCTAGAATAATTTATAAAATCTTTGTAGTATATAGTAAGCGAATATTTTTCAAGTGAACAGACCAGTTATTTTAAAAAGTGTCTCTTGGTTAGGGTATATGTAATAGTTCTTCAGTTGGATTCTTGTTAAAACATTGTTTGAGTATGGAACAAATTTCCTTGTCCTTTTGTTTGTGATTCTGCCCAATTGTGAGATCAATATGGCATTTCTATGAATGTCTTGTTTATAGCTTAGGGTGTATCCCTGGAATTTTGTTGAGTAAATACAAAAAGAGCATGAATGTGTTTTCCACCCATCAAAATAAAGAATTCAAACATCTCTGTCTTGCTCATTCATTTGTGAAGAATGGTAGCATATAGTTGAAAAATAGGACCCGAATCCTGGATTATCTGGGTCTAAATTCTGTTTCTATTACTTGCTGTGATACCATAGTAACTGTGTTTTTCTGTGGCTTAGTTTCCTCATCTCTCAACTGGCTGAATAATAATACAAAATTTCTAGGGTTGTTTTGTGGATGAAATACCATAATAAATGGAAAATACTTTCTTACTTTGTTTTGTATTTTAGGGAAGGGTCTACAGGGTGTTCAGTATCTCACTACTAGATCATCGGACTTGTAGTGATCCCCCTGTTTACAGTCTCCCAAGAGCTGGGATTACAGGTGTATACCACCATACCCAGTCTCAATTGTCCCAGGGGTGGGGCCAGCACAGCAGGCCCAGGGATTGAACCCCTGGCCCCTGCTCCTGCTTGCAGGAGCTTTAATCAGATGAGCTATTTGGCCAGCCCTTGGAAAATACTTTCAAGAAACTTAAATTTCAGATATGATACATAGTTCAGTGTATATAAAAATGTTAATGGCATTAAAAATATAAAAAATTAATACCCCAGTCAGTGGAACTGCATTACAGATTTACAAAAAAAAAAAAAATTGTCTTTTAAAATTTTAAAACTAAGGTCTGGCCAGATAGCTCAGCAGATTAAAGTGCTTGGTTAGGCAGGTGCTGGGACCCAGGGTTCAATCCCTGGCATGCTGTGCCAGCCCCTCTCCTGGGGCCTGCTGAGGTGGCAATTGAGACTGGGCATGGTGGCACATGCTTGTAATCCGAGTGCTTGGGAGGCTGAAAACAGGGGGATCACTATGAGTCTGATCTGTGTAGTGAAACACTGTAAACCCTGTCCTAAACACATTAAAAAATAATAATAAAAATTTTAAAAAAGAGATTCTTTAAAAAATAAAATAAAGTTTTATAACTAAGTCAGTTTTTTAAAACAGTCTAAGTCAGTTTTAAAACTTTGTCAGTCTTAAAAATTAAATTAAGTGAACTTATAATTATATTAAGAATAAATATTAAAATGTACATCATAATTTTTTACCAATTGTACTATTACTTATGCTCTTAAATATAATTAAAACTATTATAACTAGATCTGTTATAGAACAGTATGCTGCTGTGTAACTGTAGGTCTGTTATAGAATAGTGTGTTACTGTATAGTCTGCCTCACACTGTGTTCTGTGATTGGTCATGGTGGGAATGACTGTTTTCACCATGGGAATTGGTAAACACTATGAATCTGGGGTTTTCTTGGGCAAGCTCTCCTTCTTCCTGGAAATATGATTGTTAAACCTTTATCAGAACACCTTTATCCACTAACTTGATGTGATAAAAAGGCAAGAGTCATGGAATTTAATGAATTATGGGGCTGAAAATTTCCTTGGAGATTATCTCTTAATATCTGGTAGCCAAAATCAGTTGTAATGAGCTCACATGGGTGGGAGGGAGCCAAAGCCTGTGAGCCAGTCAGGGGGAGGCTGCAGAGGCTTTCTCTTGGCAAGCTAGGTCCTGGGGGATAGTTCTCTCAATGGCTTTAATTTAGACAAAAATAATGCTCTCTCAGGAAGGCACTGGAGATATTTTTCTGCCCTCCCTCTTTAAGGGGAAGAGAGGAAAAAATGAGATGTTCTACTCCAACTTCACAATAATTTTATTTTTAGAACAGATTCTACCTGTCCCGCTGAGCTGAAGCTCTCTGTCCAGCCATCGGCATGCAGGGTTTGGCAGCAGGCTCATGGCGAATCCCAGTACAATTTCTTTCTGATGGAAAACAGTTTAAGTCTATGCTTCAATGAAATTCCATAGATCATATTTCAGGGAACATAAAATCATAATAAAAATTACTAAAAACAAACCAATTAAAAAAGGGGAGAAAACGTAAACAGGCATCTCATATAACTCTGCAAAATATGAAAAGATTTTGAGTATTGAATATTACAAAAATTACAGTATAACATCAGTGGTACAACACTATATACTACCTATGATTACAGTGGTTCAAATTAATAAAACTTATAATTTTTTGTATTTGTAAGAATATGGACCCATGGTAACTCTTTTTTTTTTTTTTTTTTTTTCAGAACTGGGGATTGAACTCAGGCCCTTGTGCTTGCCAGGGAAGTGCTTATTCCACTGAGCCATCTCCCTGCCCCTGTAACTCTTGTAGTGTTAATAAATTTGTGATTTGAAAAGTAAAAATGTCATTAGCTTTTCAAGTTGAAGATATTCATCACAGACTGATTTATTCAGAAAACACATACTGAGATAGATTTAGGAGTAAAGAAGAAAGACAATTGTGAAAAGAAAAACAAGGAATCAAGATAATACATATATACCTATATGTACATAGACATACATACATGTATAATACTAAACTATAGAAATCTAGTGTAGCAAGACCATGCTCTTTTGACTAACTTTTCCCACGCCCACCTCTATTATATACCTATCGGAAATCAGAGTGTAAAACATTTAGATAGAGGAGTATAAAAAGTAAAGCTAAAGAAAGATATGGTTCAAGGGATGAAGTTAGGAGGACATTATTTGTATATGCTGTTTTAATAAATGAAAAAATAAATATTAGCAGAGATGAAAGCAAAAAGGAGAAAACTCTAGCTTGTAAACTTTCACTCTGTAAACAAGCCGGATACACTGACTACGCTACCTCTTTGCCATTGTTCAGAAAGATTCACCCCTTGAGTAATCAGACAGGTAGGTGGGTCTGCTGGGACTGTGCCTTAATGTAATTAAGAAGCAGGTGAAGAAAGAAATAAATAATACTTTTATGTCTGAGGCCCTTTTCCTCTGACCCTGGTGTGGTTGCTTGCCCATTTTAGGTCTCACTAAGTCTTTTCTCAGTTGAACATAACCTTTTGACTTCCCCAACTTATTAGATATTTTTCTTTAGATTCTAAGTTAGAATCCTTGGGACAGTCAAATAGCTCAGCAGATTAAAGTGCCTGTAAACAGGCGCAGGGGCCAGGGTTCAGTCCCTGGGCTGGCCATGCTGGCCTGCCCCAGGGGTGCACTGAGATGGCCATTGAGACTGGGCACGGTGGCATGCCCCTGTAATTCCAGCACTTGGGAGGCTATAAATAGGAGAATTACTAGAGTCCAATCCAGTAGTGAGATCCTGAACACCCTGTAGACCCTTCCCTAAAATATTAAGTTAGAACTCTTATTACAAAGCACTTTAATAATTGCTATACAAAATGATCTGCTCCAGTAGAGATCATAAAATCTGAATGCTCTTTAAGTATAGGCACCAAAACTTATACTTCTTCGGTGATCTTCACATCTCTAGAAGAAGACAGGGCAAGTGCTCTGTGAGTATTTATTGCTGTTGCTGTAGAGAGTCTCTGACATTTTATTCCAAGCTTTATGATTAAAGGAGAATCAGATCAAGGGTCATTAAAGATTAGCTTACATAACTTTAGAAGATACGTATGTTAATAACTAAAATTCTTTTGCAAAACTAGGCTCCCCAGTTTATGTATCTTGTTTCAGAGATTATTCTGAAAGAAATGTAGGCAAATACATGGGAGTGAAACAAGGATATGGTGGTTCAGGTTTGAGGCAATAGGAGACAAACTGAGGTCTCCATAAGTCTTGATTTGGTCATTGGTAAAATGAGGGTATTGTGTAGTCTACAGCTTCCACTTTGCAGTTTTCAGATGAGAAAGGAGAAAACTAACTTCCACTGTGCTTATTTGAAGTATTACTTTTGTAGCTAATATATATTGAAGATAGTGTTATGCTAGAGCTTGATCATGAAGATTCCCAAAACCAGCTTTAAGCTGCTGACTAATCATAGTTGTTATTAAAATTAAATTATACAAGCTTAAAAATAAATAAATTATATTAAAATATGAGTAGCACATAGTTGGAATTCCTAACTTGCTATCCATTTTGCTCTGTTTTATCATTATCTGTGATTTTGAGACCATTTATGTGCATTATGTATCACGTTAGAGATACTGTACAAGGAGCTAGGGTATAGCTCAGTAGAATAAGCGCTTGCCTGGCAAGTACAAGGTACTGAGTTCAATCCCTGGTACCACACAAAAAAAGAAAGAAATACTGTACAATGCCATTTCATCTCACAGCTCTTCCTAACTCTATATGGTATAAGTTATAATGTGATTTGCAATTGGTATATTGGAAGTATCTACACTGAGAATATCAATAAATGCTACAAATTAAGGCTAATCATTTGGATAGCCCTATTTAAATATAATACAACATAGATATATCAACCACATGATTATTAGCAACTTGAGAAAAGAGTTGGTATTAAATATATCTTTGTATAATTTCATAATTTTTCAAAGGTATTCCTGAAGATTGGTGAATTAATATTTTTAGAGTAGAGAAAAAAGTAATCATTTTTCTTAAGAACATAGTAAAAATTCAAGTACATTATTACAAGTGTTGAAATACTTATGACAAGCCACAGGAGAGTATTTTGAAAAAATATATAGTTGAGGGATGACAAATCTGATTAAAGGGATATGTGAACTACTAGACATAGATAGACTAAAACTCTGCCTATAGGCAATAGGAGGATAGAGGTAGTTTAAATTTGGATATATGGGAAAGCCAAGCATTTGAGGAGAATGATGATCTAGCATCTCTGATCAAGTGATTGGCAATGCTATTTTTAAAATGTATTATAAAATTTTTTAAAATTATAGACAATTGAAGTTGTTTAACAGTAATTTTGGACTGGGGAGATGGCTCAGTGCAATAAGCGCTTCCCTGGCAATCAAAAGGGCCTGAGTTCAGTCCCCAGTTCTGCAAAAAAAAAGAACAAAAACAAAACAGTAATTTTTTAAGTTAAGTGGAATTCATCATGGCAAATCTCCAATTCTAATTTTCACCATCATGTATCAAACGTAAGCAATACATGTGTATTTATAATGCACATGCAAATCTAGTTTCTCATCTGAACTTAGAGAATAATAATAGTACCATTGTCATATGTTTTGTACAGTTACTCAAGTTAATAAATATAAAATACAAAAAGCAATTCTTTAGATAAAATATGCATTTAAAAATGTTTCCTTCCAATTATTTTATAACTCCTCGCAGAGACTCAATTAGGATGTTTAAAAATAAAAGAACCAAATACACTATCCTTATAATCTCTGAGAATCACATAATGGAAACACTTTGAGAAATTAATTGGCATCCTAAGCAAAGACAAGAGATCAAATTTTCTTCCCCCCCAGAACTGGGGATTGAACTCAGGCCCTTGCGCTTGCCAGGGAAGCACTTATTGCACTGAGCCATCTCCCTGGCCCCTCAAATTTTCTTAATATTTTTATATAAATCATTTTGTCCATTAAAATTCTAATATCTTTAAACAATCTGCATATTTTAATTTTATACTAGATTATGACTAACAAATACTTTATCTCTTTTTATACTATAGGCTTTTCAAAGTCAACTTAAAACTATTTTGGCTATCCATTTTTCTCACAGAAATTGAATTATTTAATCTTAAATTTGATGACTCTAAGTAACTGATTTCTGTGAATAGAAAAGTTCTAAGTGAAAATTCATATTTAATAAAACTTTTCTATTTAAAATATACTGAAAAATAACAATATCTTTTCTCAGTACAACCCATGATATCTACAAAAGCACAAAGGTAAATAATATTATTGAAATTATGGTATTTTTCCATATTGCAACTATTTTAGGAAACAATCCATTAAAAGTGTCACATCCTTGTGGTTTTTCCTTACAGTAGTGAGACTATTAAGCTTCTGGAAAAATGATTCAAAATAGAAACTAGAAAAGATGTACAAGACAAAAACGGTGTGCCAAGATTGGGGAGAAGAAAACCGAGAGCCCTGGTATCGACAACACACGGGAGAGCTCCACAGGAAAGTCACCATCGCGCTTTCGCAGAGACGCTGAAAGTCGATCACTGAGCCGAGCTTGCATGCGCATGGCTCTGGGAGAACAAAAAATGGGGCTCAGATCTAAGCACCAGCTACATTCACCTCTGTGCTTTTCAGGTAGAAGGCAGTTTCATCCCCCAAAGTTATGTTTGGCAATAACTGAGCACAGCTTTTATTTTCATAACTAGGAAGAAATGTATGCTACTGTGTCAAAGAGTGAAGGCCACAGCTGCTACTGAACTGCACTGCACAGACTAATCAAATACAATACCACTGAGTTTAGAATACAACGTGTATGGTGTTTAGAACAGCACAATTATTTACTCAGCAGAGGGAAAAGCTGATCCTCTCTAGAAGAGGAATCTGCAAACAATAGTCATGAAACCAAGTCCAGTTCACTGACATGGTTTTTAAAACTAAAGTTTGGTCGGATCATAGCTGGGCTCTTTTAGTCAGTTCCATACTGTTATGGCGGCTATACCACAGCAGTAGTGTGGTGGGTTGACAACTGATGGTCAGCTTGTAACACTCAGCTGAACTAAACTTGCAAGGCTGTGTGTGGGTGAGGCCCACCTGAGCATTATTACTGGCAGCATAAGAACCAGATGGGACAGGAAGAAGTTTAGAAGCTGTTAGAAGCTGATGGGAAGCTGTAGGAAGCTGCTGGTTTCCCTAAAGGAGCTTGTCATGCTGGTTTTCCTGATGAACTCAGCTGTTGTCATCACTGAAGGAGCTTGGAACCTTGTGATTGCTGAAAAGGGCTATGGTTCACTGTTGGGGAACTCCATTACTTACTTCGAGCATCACTTTCTGACTCCAGAGGGAATGTGGTGCACTGTTCACTCTCCTGGAGAAGCTTTTGGGGCTGGCCATCCTGATATGGGCTTGGCTGTTCTCAGCATCACAGAACCTTGGGACCTCATTGTTACTGAGTGGCTGTGGTACTTTGGGAGGAGCTCTGGTCCTTACTTTGAGTGTCAATTCCTGCTTCAGTGCAGAACCTTCCACCTGCTAGAACAGATCCTTCATCCTGTTGGCACAGACCCTCTATCGTGCTGGCACAGGCTTTCTAGCTTCCATCACTAATCTTTGGGCCTTCACAGTGTAGATACATGGAATAGGGCTGCATGAGACATTGTTGTGGGCTCTAGGCCTCCAGTTGGATTTGTGGGGGTATTGTCATGGGCTTTAGGTCTTCAGATGGACTAATGCAGGATACTGCCATGGGATCCAGACCCTCAGCTAAATTATTGTGGTTTTTAGTGTGTGCACAGATTTCCTGTGCTCTCTTTGTACATTACTCTTTGGGTGACCATTATAAAATAATTTTATAAATTAAGTGTCCTGTATTGTTTCCCCTTGTAAACCCCTGGCTGCCACAATAGTAAAGTTGAGTAGTCGCAATACAGACTACATGGTCTCCAAAGTCAATAAAATTCACCACATGGTCTTTCCAGAAAAAATTATGCCAGCCCCTTTAATACAGTGCAAACTCTCAAAATTGTCTCTATAATTACTCATATAACTTATCCTACACCCAAATAAGAATAATTGAGAACAGTAAAACCTTGATTTGCGAGCATAATTCATTCCAGGAACATGTTTGTAATCTGAAACACTTGCATATCAAAGCAAATTTCTCCATAAGAAAAAAATGGATGCTCACATGATTTATTGTTCCACAGCCCCAAAATATTCATATAAAAATGATTGGCAAACTGTAATATAACACAAAATAATAAAGAAAATACAAATTTAAAGAAAAACATCCACTTATCTTTCAGCACCTTTGTGACACATATGAGGGAGACAAGAAAGAGGTGAGTTTTGGAAGGACCACCTTCACAATCACTAGTGGAATCACAGCTATCTATTGGCTCAATGGAACCTTTTCTTCTTATACAGTTTTAACAAGAAACCTATCCAATGATACTTGTTTTGACTCCTCTTATGAATTTCATGGAAAAGTGATATTACTTTGTCATTAAATGTGTTGACCCATTTCTTGTACTATTATTGGGGTGGTGTTTTCTATAATTTTTTCCACTATTTACCACATTTTATACATCTCTGTAATCTCATCTGAAGTAAGGAATTCAATTATGTCTTGCATTGAGATGTCCCTCCAAAGCTTCATTTAGTCATTGGTGTTTTTTTTCAGAGGTGGCTGAATCTAGAGTGTGTGATCATGGGATGCTATGATTAAGGATGCTAGGATTAAGAGGGTGTGATTACTAAATCAGTCCTTTGATTGGTTTATCATTACCCTAATCCCAATATCCTGGTTACAGTATAAGGGAGAGAAAGAGACTCGTCCCTTGTTATTTTGTTGCCTTCTGCATGCCGTAAGTTGTTTCTCCTCCACAGTGCCATTGGGGCTTGGAGTCAGATGACTTTCAATGGAGTCTCTGTAAACTGTGTGCTAATTAAGCCTCTCTTTCTTTAACTTTGGGTGTCCAGTATTTTGTCTCACCAATGGGAAAGGTAACAAAGACAGATGCTTCTGACTTTTTCTCTTCCTTTTCTGATGGGGTCTTCTTCACAACTATAATCTGTTGGGTGAGGTTTTTCACAATCTCCCAGATAGGAAAAGAGAGAAAAAATCCATTGCCTCAGTTGATCATGGGACCTTTGATAACCTGTATTACTTACATTACTGAAGTTTCTCCTAACATACTTAGTATTTTAAATAACACCAAAATAATGAAAAATTTTGCATCTGATTTTTTTCATCTCTACAGTATAACATTATTTTGGGTTTCTGGACAGTTCAATAATGCAAGACAAGAAAATAATGATTAGTGTTGTGGCTTTAATCTAATTACCCTCTGAAAGCTTTATGCACTGTACGTGTGTTTGTTTGTTGCCCTGACTAGATCTGGGATTGTGATACTTAGACTAAGAGTATGAGCTAGTAAATTAGAGTGCTGAGGCCCCATCCCCGATATGAGTGGTACCATCCAGAAGGCTTTTGGCGTGGATGATATAAAAAGAAAACAGAAGCCTGTTTCACTGCTGTTTCTGCTACCTGCTGCTTGATGTTCACTGCCTTCTGACTGCCATGCCATGAAATGGTTCTCCTCTGTGATGGCCCTAGGCCATTTTGCCCTACCTTGGAACTGCCAACTAATGCCTGAGAACTCTAAGAACTATGAGCTGAAGTAAACCTCCCCTTCCTTAGCTTTTTTTTTTTTTTTTTTTTTGTGGAACCGAGGATTGAACTCAGGCCCTTCTACTTGCCAGGCAACTGCTCATTCTACTGAGCCATCTCCCTAGCCCCTCCCTTCACTTT
>NW_004524658.1:9436848-9449415 GCF_000260255.1 Octodon degus | reverse complement strand
TTTTTTTCCAGAACGGGGGATTGAACTCAGGCCCTTGCACTTGCCAGGGAAGCACTTATTCTACTGAGCCATTTCCCCAGCCCCCATGGTCATAATTTGTAAAATATGTAATCTCATATATTAATAACAAATTTAATGTTTAAAAATACAGATAAGTTATCATCCACTCTGAGAACAAATTATCAAAAGATGTGAAAAATGTCTGCATAGACAATTATAAAAAGAAATGAATGAAAAACTAAGTAGAGGAAGAGAATGTTTGGATTGTATAACCCACTCTACTTACATTGATTGTTAGATTCAATGCAATTCAAATGAACTTTCAAAATTTTCTTCAAATTTGGCAAGCTGCTCATAAAATGTGGATGGGAATGTAAGAAGGTAGAAAAGAAAAGAAGAGAACCTATTATATAAAGTGTTTTAGAAGATATCCTACTGAACATGAGATATAGAAATTAAGTAACATCTAGCTCGGTGGGAAAATAAAAAGGAGGTCACTTATGATCGGATCTGCACGTACATGAGTGCTTCACAGTGCAGATGGCGCTATCCAGAAGTCATGATAATGGTGTCAGTTAGTGGCATTCAGCATACGGGGCATTTGGTAGGAGAGATGGGAGTTGGCCTAGAACTCACCTGTACAAGAGCATCCAGGTGACGCAAATAGTAAAACATCTTCACATTTTTCAAGCACATGAAGATTTCTTTAAAAATACTAAACCATAAGCAAAGTGTTGTTAAGATATTGGGATCAGGGCTTTCTTTTCATCAAAAGACATCATGAGGAGAGTAAAATCCTAAGTCAGAGGGGAGGACATATCCCCAAAATACAACAACAAAAAGGACTTCTGCTGCCCTCCCCCCCCCCATGAAGCAAGAACATAAACTGAGCTCAACTAATAAAAACTGGGCAAAAATTGAACAAACATTTTACAAAAGATGATCATTAAATACTACAAAAACATCTGAAAATGTTCGGCCTTACTCTTCACTAAGTTATCTGTGAAATGTAAACAAAAATACCACTAGATAATATTACATATTTTTCAGAATTATAAAAATTGTAAAAGATTGTAAACAAAATGTGGCTGTGAAAATAAGGAGTAAGGAGACTGAGGGCAGTACCCTTCCTGAGTGCAGTGCAGTACTCTCGCATGGAAAGTATTTTAGCACTTTCTATGAAAGTTGAGGGCCAGGGAGATGGCACAGTGAAATAAGCACTCCCCTGGCAAGCACAAGGGTCTGAGTTCAATCCCAGGTTCTGCCAAAAACAAACAAACACACACAAAAAGAAAGTTGAACAACAATTTCATCCCTAAACATACAGCCAAATTTTTTTTTATAAATTTATGCGTACTTGCATGCAAACATATATATGTAAGAATATTCCTATTTGAATTTAAATAGTTGCAATATATTTGAATAACATTAACTGAATATTATTTGAATATTTCCAAAAGAGAAAAAGTAGAAATGATCACCGATATCAGAATAACTATGCTTTGTTATTATCATGTAGCAGAATACTATGAAGCACTGAAAAATAACAGCCTACAGTTTAGGACAACAATGACATCAACCAAAAGAAACCAGGTACATAAATATATACTTTTATTTGTACATAAAATATATACTATATATAGGTACATATTATAAAATGTGTTCTGTGCTTAAATTTATGTATATTTAATTTGTTTATTCAAAAACAGGAAAAACTGTGTGACCTATCTATAAAAAAGAGAGCTGGAGAATATTTTGACACTGATAACCTAGACATATTTACTTTATCATAGATTAATATACCAGAGCATTCTAATCTCTGTTTCCTATATTTACAATTCAGTATTAAAAATAATTCTTATTAAAATAATTTCACATAAACATTTAAATAAAAATTTAACCAATAATATATGTTAAGCAGCTTCATCTAAACAGCATTAATAATGAATAAGAAACAATTCAGCAAGTAATTTGTCCAAAAATTAAACTAAAAATACATCAAAATTTATGCAAACAGATAAAATCTCATTTAGAGAAATGTTCATGTGTTTACATTCTATTTTAATTTAATAAAGTAACCTAAAATTTTGTTAAAAAATAATAAAAACAAGAAAAGAAAGAAAAAGAAAATTGTTTCAGAGGATTGGTAAAACCTACACAAAACTCAATGGATTCCAATTCAAGAAAAAGAAATTCCAAAATAAAGTGAATTAGGTAAAACGTACTGAACTTTAAAACAAATCTTAATATGCCCTTTCAAATCCCAGGATTTCAGAAGCCACGAAGCGCTATCTCTGTGTGGGGGATGGAGAGCCTGTGCCTGAAGGATGGGCCACTGACTTACAGACTAGAAACTAGGCAACTTGCCATGAAGTTTCTCTTTTGGAAAAATGTGCATATTAGGTTGAGCACATGGTGATGTGACTGATTGACTGTGATCAGCTATTCTGATAACTAAAAAATAAAAGAACACATTTGTATGCTCAAAGAATTTAAATCATTGCTATTTTGCCAATTTAACCAGGAATTTTGTGAAATATGTAGAAGACTGACTGGGTATAACTTTCCAAAGTGCAAATCGACCAAGATAAAACCAAACAAAAGAAAAATAAGAGATTGTGTGAAGTTGTTTCCCTAGCGGCAGAATTTAATAGTTTCCTCTGTTGGCGTGAGCATGTGTGTTTGGAGGTTCTGCATCTGTGTATATCAAACAATGACTCCATTTAGAGGAGTGAGATGACAGTTCCTTTGTATCTCTGGGAAAGCAGGGGCTAGCCTTCCACTTGAGACTAAAATTCTGTTTCAGATGGAAAGCTATCTGCATGTATCTTTCTATTCCACTTCTTTTATGTATATGAAAGTGTCATGCTGTCAATCTTGCTGCTTTGCCAAATCTCTAATGCTTTCACACATGCATTTCAATCAAATGGCTAGTTAGCTTGAGCATGTCACCAAAGGATGAAAACTTGAAGGGCTGGTGAGAGCTCAGTGGACTAAGCACCTGCTTAGGCAAGCACAGGGATGAGGTTCAATCCCCGGCACCACATGAGGTGCTGACCCTGCCCCTGGGCATGCTGAGCAGACCTCCCAGAGTGGCGTGGTGGTACATGTCTATAATCCCAGCACTAGGGAGGCTGAAAGCACATGGATCACTAGGAATCCTATCTGTGTAGTGAGGCCCTGTACAACATACATTATAAAAAAAAAGAAGAAGAAGAAAGAAAAGAAAAGAGAAAACAAGAGAAAAAAAGAAAATGTAGGCTCGAGGTTATCTGACTAAAAACTTAACTCTCACAGACTTATGAGAAATTGCTAATCAATCATCTGTTAGAGCAATTAATGCCATTTGGTTAAAAAAACTTTTTAATATGTGTATATACAGATGCATATGACCAAAAAAGGAAGAAACAAATTATTCATGTAATACTCTCAGCTCCACTAAAGTGTAAAAACACTTGGAGTGGGAACCTCTTCTGAGTGGCCTGTGGTTTGGTTGTGAGTGAAGGGAACAAGGGTGCCCTGTATTGACTGGGCCAGCATCATGGATGTGGGCAATCTTCTAAGCTACCAGCCAAACAGGGGCACAAAGCATCCCTGAGAGGAGGAGGAAGAGGAGCAAAAACATTAGATATGAGCTGGTCTTCAACAACGGGACCACTGTGGCTGAAGAAGCAGATGATGACAGAAAAAGGCTGCTCCAGATTATTGACAGAGAAGGAGAAGAGGAAGAGGAAGAGGATGAGGAGAACCTTTGGATGAAAGCTCAGTAAAAAAAAAAAAATCCTCACATTGCAAAGAGGTCATATAAAAAATCAAGAGTGTGAATGAAGTTTCCAGACCATGGAAGTTCATGGAATCTGAGCTGGACCTAAATGACATCATTCAGGAGATGCACTGGCCACTATGCCAGACCGGTACCAGCTTCTGGTGGAGCTGAGCGCTGTGCAGTCTCTTCTCAGGCTGCTGAGACACGATAATACAGATGCACCCATAGCTGTAGCTGACTTACTTCAGGGGTTAACAGATATAGACGCCCTCCATGAGAGCGAAGAGGGAGCAGAAGTTCTCACCCATGCTCTGGTGGACTGACAGGTGGTAGCGCTGCTGTGCAGAATCTGGAGAGCCTGAATGAGTCTGTGCGAGAAGAGGCGGATGATGTCCACAACACTCTGGCTATTGTAGAAAACACGGCTGAGTTTCGGCCTGAGATGTACTGAGGCTTCCCAGCAGGGACTTCTGCAGTGGCTGCTGGAGGCTGAAGGCACAGATGCCTTTTGATGCCAACAAACTGTATTGCAGGGAAGTTCTGGCCATCCTGCTCCAGGATGATTAAAACGCAATTGCTTGCGGAGCTGAATGGAATCAATGTGCTTCTTCAACAGTTATCCGTGTTTAAAAGGCTCAACCCTAGCAAGCTGAGAACAGGAAATGAGGGAGAATCTGTTTGATTCACTCTTCATGCCTGATGCTCAGTTCCCATCGTGAGTGCTTTCTAAAGGGCTAGAGCTTTCAACTGATGCATCTCATGCTCAGGGAAAAGATTTCCCGGACCAGTGCCCTGAAAGTGTTGGATCATGCCCTGATTGAACCAGAGGACACAGACAGTTGCCATAAGTTCGATGGCATTCTTGACTTACGAACCATCTTTCCTCTCTTATGAAATCTCCTAGGAAGATCAAGAAAGTAGGAACTACTGAGAAGGAGCGTGAAGAGCATGTGTGTTTGATCCTGGCTTCCCTCCTGCGCAACCTGAGAGGGCAGCAGCGAACCCCGCTTCTGAATAAGTTCACTGAAAATGACGGTGAAAAGGCTGACAGACTCATGGAGCTGCATTTTAAATATCTGGGTGCAATGCAGGTGGCCAACAAGAAGATCGAAGGGGAAAAACCATGACATAGTCGGGCATGGCGAGATCATAGACAACCACCTGGAGGATGAGTTCCACCTCCAGCGCCTAGATGCAGGGTTCTTTGTTCTCCAGCGCATCTGCTACATCATGGCTGAGATCTGCAAGGCCAACGTCCCCCAGATTCACCAGGGAGTTCACCAGAGCCTAAACATGCGTGGAAGCTCCATTGAAATCGCCAGGCATATCATCAAGGAGTATGCAGGGAATATCCGGACGGCCGGAGTCCAGAGTTCTGCGAGACACAGGCAGAAACACATCCTGAGCCTGCTGGAGAACTTCTAAGGGCCCTCGACCCTGCGCTGGGCTCTACCAGCAGCCCTCTCACAAAAGGTTTTTATGTAGCTCTGTATGGCTCCAGAAATTAAAGCTAGTTTTAGAAATGCCTGCCCCCCCAAAAAAAGTCTGGAGTACTAATAATGTAAAGTTAATGTGACTAAGATATTAAATAAAAGCAAAAGGTCAATAATAAAAGGCTCTGGGATTTTCTTCTTAAAACCATGGCAAAGATACAGTCAGGAAGTTAGCTTCTCCAGATATATCTTATAATATCCATCAATATTTTCTTAACTACTTATTTACTATTTTGGGGGTTATATCTGGCATCAAAAGTAAAATATCTTCAGTAAATTATATTGATAAATTTTAATAAGGTATTAATTAACTTCAGGTAGAACATAAACTGTCCAATTATTGATTGAGAAAATGCTTATAAAAAGAGTTTGTACCGTCTTGGAATTCCTGTTCCAATCAGGCAGAATACTCCAGAATCTATTCATTCTATTGGCTATTATTTATCTTTCTATTTCTATGAAATAAACTTAAATGGAATTTGTGGCTTTTTTTTTTTTTTTTTTTTTTGTATTTTAGGGAAGGGTCTACAGGGTATTCAGGATCTCACTGCTAGATTGGACTCATGGTGATCCACCTGTTTACAGTCTCCCAAGAGCTGGGATTACAGACATGTGCTACCACACCCTGTCTCATGGAATTCACAGCTTAGAAATCAGCTGTCAGCGTCTACATTCTGAAATGCCTAATGTGGGTAAAAAATACACTCAATAAAATGAAATAATCGCAGTTTTCTGATTTGGACAATATTTTAATATGGAAGTAAATTTGTTTTCACCTTTACAGTAGTGGTACAATCAGAGATAGCTGTGAAACCCCGTTGGGTACATTGTCTTCTTTTATAATAGCTTGTCTTAGAGGACATTTCCAAGTTTAGACCACTTGAAGGAGGGTTCCCCTTGGAGGCATGAGGTAAACCGAGCCTACTGATGGAGAAGGTCATATTGAATTCTGTTGCCATCACTTGTCACGCTCTGTTGGAATTTCAGTTTGTAGTGTATAAAGTTTCTGATTCATGTACCATAGACAGCAAAAAGAACACTGCTATGAAAGTAATCACATTGTGGATTAAGTCTTTTTCTAAGTAAATGGGATTTAGCCTTTGGGAAATAACACGTACCTTGTTAAATATTCTACTGACTGAGCTCAATTTTTCTCTTTGGCTTGGCAATGTTATCTCTGACAACACAGAGGGAGAGAGAATTTTCATCCTAGGTCACTCTTGTACCTATTTATTTACTGTCACACCTCAAAGTACATTTTAGGAGTCAGGTAAAAGTAAATACAGCTCATATTCCTTCTCTTCTATTTCTGAAGGTCAAACAGGAGCCTGGCAAGCTGCACTTATTTCTGTTTCTCCGTGGAATAGAAGATTGGCACAGAGGCAATAAGACATGCGAGATATTTTAAATCATTTTTTTGTGCGATGTTATATTCCTTTTGCATGAGGAAACCCTATGACAACTCTTTTCTCAGGAACTTCATTCATAGTTATGGTAACTATTGTCTTACACAATTGCACCCCTGAAATCAATTGTTCTTACTCTCTCAGGGTCCACAGACAGAGCTCTGATCTTTAGGGAAGCCTCTGTGCCTGATATAACATACAATAGGCTAGAATCAAGGCCTGGGAATTTAACCCTCTGATGTGATGGAAATGACAATGTAGATTGTGATAATGTGATTGTGAAGAAAATCTTGAATCAGCTTTAGCTGGATTATTATTTGTAGAATTGAAAGGCTACTGGCACTTCTTTGGGTCTATTGGCTAGCATGCACAGAGAAAGTACTTTTTCTTTTTGGCTCCAGGGAGTTTGTGTGTAATAATGAAAGGAAGCATAGAAAGTAGGAGAAAAGGGAATGAAGGTAGAGTGCTGGTAAAATAGTACTTATGCATCTTTGCCTTCTGGATTGGATAAGGACTTCTACTGAAAGAAGATGTGAGGTTATAAACTGAAGAAATTGTCTTTATCAGAGACTTTGCTAGCCTAGGTACTAACGTTAAGTATTAGAGTTAAAGGCTTAATGACAGGAGCTTTGGCAGAGCTTTTGAAAGGCCAATAGATATAAACCCATTACTTTTTCCTATTCAGGCTCCATTTATTTCACTTAAATAAATTTTGGGGAAGCTTTCTTTGATGCTTCAAATTCTTTGGAATTTGGCTGGAGCTGACTGTGTGTTCTCTAACTAGAGAAGAGATCGCCAGATCCAAGTGGTGCTTATTCCACTGATCAGGTAACAGACAAAACAAGCCAAACCAAGCTGCCTGTAACTGTTCATCAAAATGAATGGGACACTTTGGATGTTGCTTTTATACTTGTGATTTTTGTAGACATAGGACTGAGATGAAATACTGACACTGTGTGGGCCGCCACATGGAAAAGGCTTATCTGAGAGAAAAGTCTACAGAGAGGGAAGCAAAGGCAAGGTGGGATAAAACAAAGTCCTCATAGAACTTTTTGATCTTTGGATATAGCTGTTTATAATAAGTCAAATAACAATGCTTTTTTTTCCTTTTGATGAGAAAGTAAGTAAGCAAGTAGTTTTGTGTTCTTCTGCTACAACTCAAAGACTCTTGGCTACTATCTTATTGTTCCCTTTCATCACTTCTGGCTTTGCACTGCAGCATGCAGAGGTCTTAGACCACCCGGAGGATGCTGGGCCTGATAGAGTGCTTGCAGTGTTTCCCATGAGAGCAGAAGCAGAGGTGAGGGACCTGGATGACACAGACGAACGTGTGTGGACGTGGTTGTGAGCTCAGGTTCAACACTATCATCCTAATGAGAGAATTAAAGAAGAACAAATGAACTTGTCTAGCAAGGGCTGCTGAAGCATTAATTAATCTGAATGTGAACTTAGTTGTCCCACAGGTTTTGGGCACTGAGGTATGATATTACATTGTAATACACCATTATGAAGAAACTACGAGGTACCGGGAATATTACATACTCTTTCCAAAGTTTCCTCAAGGTAAGTTTTAAGTTCCTGGTGATGGTGCATGACTTAGCCAAGATGACAGACACAACTAGTAATTAGCAGAGACAGGGTTTAGTCCAAGGTGTACTTTTCTTTAGTGCCAAATGTAACTTAGTTACACTGCTAACCCAGTGTAATCCATTTGATTGCACTGCCTTGTGAGAGCTTTGCAGAAATCTCTCCCTGAAATCCTGTCAGTAGGTAAAAATTGTTTTACTACTGTGTTCAAGGTAGAGTTTGATGTAACACTAGAATAAGACATTTGATAAATGCTTTCTTAGGTTAATAAAAGTCAACAAACAATTTAACAGAGCAAGATACAGTTCAACTTCTAGAATTTTGCCAAGAAAGTTTTGTAGATAATATAAGTTATAGATTTCTGGAGATTGAAGTAGAACTTGTGAAAAATGGAAAATGTTTACTTTAAATGGGTGAAAATTGTTCTATTCTCAATCTCCTCTTTCTCATATATGTATATATGTATGTAGGTATGTGAATGTGTGTGTGTGTGTGTGTGTGTGTGTGTACACTGAAACTGAAAATAAATAGGGATTACATATCTCTCATGTGTCCTCTCACTTTTCTCCTACGGAAGAGGAGATGGACATTTGCCAGGAATTAAAGTCATCTCTTCTGCACAGAAGCCAAGAACATATCCTTCACCTGTCCCATGACTCATAGATTGTTCTGCATGTCAGTGGAAGTTAAATTCACTGCAGATGTTATTATAGAGTAAAAAGAAGTTGTAATAGGGTCTAGTTTTGTTTACTTATGTATCCTTACCTCTCTTGAAGATTGAAACAAATAGGAGAGACATCAACCTGATGAATGGGTATGTAAATATGTTACTAACTAGAGATGACATACATATTATTCAAGAGTTTTAAATAGGGACTGAGGAGATGGTTCAGTAGAATAAGCACTTCCCTGGCAAGCACAAGGGCCTGAGTTCAATCCCTGGTTCTGCCAAAAAAAAAAAAAAAAGAGTTTTAAATAAAATATCCTAAGGAGATTATGAACTTGTATGGGATAACCATGCACAATTATTATCAAAAAAGTTTCAACTGTATACTAGAAAAGTTGAAAATTATCTAAAAACATTTGAAACAAAAGTTTGATTCTACATTATGCTTAGAAAAATTCTGAGGATGATTATAACAAAAGCCGTGGGCTGATGCAGCAAGAACCTTGAAACTGGCATTTCTAACACTGACTCTCAGAAACTAGCTTAAAAAGAATCAAATTCTTGTTCAAAGAAATATTTGAAGAAAGGGCTGGCCAAATAGCTCAGCGGATTAAAGCACCTACAAGCAGGTACAGGGGCCAGTGGTTTGATCCCTGGGCCCTGCCAAGATGGCCCCACCCCTGGGGTGCACTGAGACTGCAATTGAGACTGGGCATGGTGGCACACGCCTAGAATTCCAGCTCTTGGGAGGCTGTAAACAGGCAGATCACTATGAATCCGATCTAGTAGTAAGACCCTGAACACCCTGTGGACCCTTCCCTAAAATACAAAATAATAATAATAACAGGAATGTATAAAGAAGATATCAGTTCACCAGGAAGGTAGCAAGCACAAAGGTTAATTTGTCCTTTGTGTGCACTCCTCCTTTCTGAGAATTTCATGACTTTTTTTCTTTTTCCTTTTTTGTTTTTCGTGGAACTGGGGTTTGAACTCAGGCCCTTGTGCCAGGGAAGTACTTCTTCCACTGAGCCATCTCCCCGGCCCCACTTTCATGACTTTCAGCCCTGTGTGTACATAGTATTGTCTTAACACAGACTTTACAAGCTTGAACAGACTGAAATTCAGAAATTGGTCAGCACAAAACCACAGCCAGTTCCACACTTGGCTGCAAAAGTAAAAGTGGAAGAAAACTATTATAATGTGTTCACAGAAGCAAGATGAACATGACAAAAGTGGCTAAGCTGCAATGCCTCTAGTTAAAATTTATTTGGAAGCTTGCGAATGACAAAGATTGAATGAGTTTTACCTTGGTCTTTGTCTTATTACCTGTCTCATGCTGCTGGGACAAAAATATCCAATACTCAAGAGTTAAACACAGAAAGACTTCTTTAGCTCACACTTAGCCCAGGTTTCAGTTAATAACTGGCTCCCTCCAAGGCAGGGAAAAGCAGGCATTGCAGGGGAGCAGCAGCTTATGGTGGGCAGAATGTACCAAAGCCACAAGTAGGGGACAAGTCAACCCTCTTTCTTTGTATTATATTTAGGCTACTGGGATTGGGGTGGTGCAAAACCAATCAGTGGACTGATTGAGTAATCACTCATACTTTGTCCTCACACTCCAAATCCTAGACTCTCACCAAGATTCAGTCATGCACTCTAGATGTCTCCACCCCTGAAAAGGCTGCACCTATAAATGCATGAACCTTCGGGGTACATCGGGACATAGGCCAAAGCATTCTGCCCTGCCTTTTCAAAGCCTCATGCACACCCTGTCAGAGTTCCCGAAATCCTAACAATTGCAGCATTTTTCAAAGTCCAAAATCTCCTCTGAGATTTAAAGCATAGTCAGTTGTATGCCTCTATACAAACGAAAAGCAAGGTAAACACTTGCAAATTCAATAGCACAAGATAGACGCTTCCTTTGCAAAAGTCACAGAGAGAGGAATGGCAAAGAATGAGCAGGGCAAACTCCAGCAGGACAAACATTTAATCCATAGTCCTGCTTCCAGAATCCCACTCAGCACTCTGTGGCAAATTATGAACTCCAAAGGGCTTGAATGCTTTACCCCTACAGCACTGCTGGCAGTTGTATTTCCCAAGGCTTCTCCCTTAGGCCTGCTGCACTCCCTCCTTGCAGCTTTCCTGAGATGATCCATATTCCTGGACTTCCAAACTTCTGGGGGCTCCTATGTACCTTTGGCTTCACACACTCACTTCTCAGGAGAAAACAACCTGGCCTCTCAGGCCTTCTTCTGAAATCTGCATGGAAGTGTTCTTGTCCCCATGACTCTTGTATTCTTCATGCACCTAAACCCAGCAACATGTGGGTGACATCAAGGTTGGCCACAAGCTGGAACAGTAGTGAGGCTTCTTTTGTCTTGCTGTAGGAGTCTAGTTTCTATGAACAAAATCCAGAGGAACAGCTTTTATAGGCTGCCACTATTCTGGAACATGGTGCTCTGGGGCTGTCTTCTCAAATCAAAATTATTTATTTATTCATTCATTTTTATGGTACTGGGGATTGAACTCATGACGCTGTGCTTGCCAGGCAAGCATTTATTCTACTGAGCTGTCTCCCCAGCCCTCAGATCAAAACCTTTCACTTTTTCAATTCTGAGACTGCAAATTCTGGAGTTCCTCTGTTCCTTTGATGTCCTCAGGCCATCTTTCCAGTTATCTTCTAAAATGCTTAAGGTTTTCTTCCTAGTCTCTTTTGATACCAATTTCTTTGCTCTTCTATCTTGGCAGGCCCCAACCTTACTGGAGCCTCCTTTCTTCCCACATTCAAAAGGTTTTAACACATTACACTGGGTTCTTTTCTCTTAATTCTCAGCTTAAATCTTGATGAGTCTCCAGTAGCATCCATGGCATTGCTCCTACTGTTTTGAAATTTCTTCTTCAGGGTTGATTAGTCCAGAGCCCTTAATCTCCATCTCAGCCCATAATCTCCATCTCTAGACATGAGCAAAGTGCAGGCAAACTTTCTGTCAAGCCATAACGCACATTATCTGATGCACTCTTGCTTCTTAGCAGACATATCCTGAGCCTGCCCTTTATCAGCAGAAGTTCTGCCAGCATTCTGATCTTCTGAAATCTGGCCAGAATATTCCATCCAGCACAGCCCAAGGTGTTTTAACTTTCTTTTTCAGCCAGCATCTCCTCACCCTTTCTAACTCTTCCCTTGCCCACACGGCAGCTCTAAGGCTTCTAAACCACATAGGCAGGTACACTCAGGGCAATGACACCATTTCTCTGGTACCAAAGTCTGTTTTAGGGCGTGAGAGCTCTGATGTTATGAATCAGCTAATGCTGTAATAGAAAGTTTGTAGGAGTGGATCTTCTTTTGCTCTTCTGCCATACAACAACCTAGCATTTGTCTCCATTTTGCCTTTGCCCTCTCTATCATGTAAGCTCACAAAACCATGTCCCTCATCAGGTACCTGTGCCTTGATGTTGCTCTTTTAGTCCTCAAACAACAAGAAATAAAGTTTTGTTCAATTTTATTTTATTTTTTTATTTTTTTTCCTACAGTTTTATTGATAAACAGATAGCAATGAGACAGTTTCAAATAAAATCAGAAGTACAGTTTCAACAAATAATACACTGCATATATTCTTCTTAGTGGTTAATTGCTGTACAAGATGCGGA
>NW_004524658.1:9413651-9433513 GCF_000260255.1 Octodon degus | reverse complement strand
GGGCTGGGACTGGTCCCACCGGCGCAGGGTAGCAGGAAGCTCTCCACACCTGTTCAATTTTAGTTACCTAATCTGATATTCTGGTACAGAAGCATAAGATGGTCTAAGGAAAATCCCCTCAAATCCTGGATGGCCCCTGTAAGGAAGGCTGTTTGCCAAAGTATCACTCAGACACAATATGCCCCCTTTCTCAGGGCAGATCTACGATGAGTCTTGTACAATCGGCAAAACAGACTCATAGCCTCAGTTTCTTGATCTGTAGAATGAGACTTTGAGGAGACCACCTATACGCTTCCTTTCAAATCTAATATTCTAGAATTTACTTTGAGCTACTTATCTTATTTGTGAGTGAGGAGTCAATTATTAAGGAGAAAAGGAAGTTGATTCTTTAGAGGTTTCTATTTGTACTGTCTTCCTATTTCTACCTTCAGTCTTAACCTAACTAGTAAGTGTTATAATAGAAACTTTATAACCTTTTTTATAACCAGTGTCAATCTTTGGGACTAAGTAATTTTATTTTTGTGGTCCTAGGGAATGATCCCATGGCCTTGGGTTCTCTAGGCATGCACTGTCACTAAATTAAACCCATAACCCCTAATTAATAATGATACTGACACAAAACTCCAAAGAGAATATACGTGTTTTCCAATTGACACAAAAAAATTTTTTAGGAATTCAGTATGGGTCTACAGGGTCTCACGACACAGATCGGACTCATAATGATCCTCCTGTTTTCAGCCTCCCAAGTGCTGGGATTATAGGCATGTGCCACCACGCCCA
Organism: Octodon degus; assembly: GCF_000260255.1. Classification (NCBI taxonomy): domain Eukaryota; kingdom Metazoa; phylum Chordata; class Mammalia; order Rodentia; family Octodontidae; genus Octodon; species Octodon degus. Next base: position 9,432,733 of record NW_004524658.1, on the reverse strand, counting down.
GTCTCAATCGCTATCTCAGCACACCCCGGGGGTGGGGTGGCATGGCACATGGGAGACCAAACCCCCTGTCCCTGCCTCTGCCTAACAGGTGTTTTAATCCGCTGAGCTATCTGACTGGCCCTTCAAAAACATTTTTAAATGACTGATCCCATGATGCTAGTGTTAACTTAAAAATGCAGCTCTGCTAATGACAAGCTTTGAAAGAATTACCACAGCCATGGCGATATGAATGAACTCAGAAACAGCAGGCAGTGAGTCAGCTGAGCTGCATATTACTTTGATGTATTTTGTTGGTGAACCATCAGTAACGTTACGCTGCCCAAGATTGTCCAACTAAAACTGGACCAAATATACACAAAGAGGAGGTGCCAGCAGCCTCTTTTCTCATTTAATTCATCTAGTTCATTAATTAAGCTCAAAGATAAAAATTAATGCTAGAAAATTAATTTTTATAAAAAATGCAAGAAGCTTTATAAGTCAGTTCAACTGCGCTTCTAAGGAAGAGATAATTTTAATGCTGAGAGTATGATAAAGAGTATATTGAACATTTTATGAATATTATGAAACGTTGAAGAAAAATGCAAAGTAGCATGGAAAGACAAATCTGTAAACTAATCTCTCTTGCAAATTTCTGTCAAAGAAATTATAGATACAATGTCAGCACTTAAATGGAACACTAAAAAGATAATACAGATTGGGCATGATGGTGCATGCCTGTAATCCCAGCACTTGGGAGGCCAAAAACAGGAGGATCAGTGAGTCTGATCTAAGTAGTGAAACCCTGTAGACCCTGTATTAAATACATAAAAGATAAAAGATAATATACATGAAAGCATTCAAACCAGGAAATTTTTTTTGTCTTTTTAAGATGAGGTCTTGCTATGCGGCTTCAGTTGTCCTTGAGCTCACTTCATAGCCCAGGATGGTGTTGAACTTGCAATCATCCTCCTGCCTCAGCCTCCCAAGTGCTGGGATTACAGGTGTACACCATGGCCCCTGCTTCAAAGTAGAATTTACGAATTATACAATAAGTGAAAAACAATGGATAGAATATATATAATGTGTAGTGATTTATATAAAAAAGAGAATGGTGAAAAGTTTCATAAACATAAATAAAAATATAGTAAATGTTTAATTTTAAAAATAAACATTATGTTGAAGGATGCATCGTCATTACTTCCCCTTTGGATACTCTCCTTCTTTTGAAACTCATTTATTCTTGCCACTTTCTAACATAGTGCTGGAGTTCTTCTTTTGTGGCTTTAATTTGAACTATTGTGGCCTCTTCCATGTCCTGAATGGACTCAGAACATCTACCTTTTGTGCTCATTTTGGCTTTGGGGAAGAGCTAGAGCTTGCATGGTGTCAAATCCAGTGAACAAGGGAGATGCAGGTACACCATAATTATGGTGTGACCCCTCTTTTCTATTGGATGGTGCTGGGAGACGATATTCAGATTCGTTGTTTCATTTATTTATTTATAATGCATTTGGTACAGTGTCTCACTACACAGCTTGGACTCATAGTGATCCTCCTGTCTCAGCCTCCTCAGTTTTGAGATTGCAGGTGTATTGTACCACGCCTGGACTCGGTCACCAGCTCAGTGTGCCCCAGGGGCAGAGCTGGTGAGGCAAGCAGTAAAGGGGAACAAACCCCAGTCCCTGTGCTTGCTTAAACAGGTACTTGTTCAGGTTAGTGTTGATCATTCATTATAAATACATTCAGCAAAGGAGACTTCTAGAACTATTTCAGAAAATGGCAGGAACAATGGGATAAGCACATGCATGCCAAGTGCTGGTATATTAATATATACGACGGACTGTTGAACATAATGTTGTATAAAGAACCATTCATGGTTCTTTGTATTTAATATAAAATAACCATTCATGAGCAGATTTGATATATCGGTAAGAACAATATTCTAATTTGAATGTTGTTCTTGACAAAGCATGCAATGAAAAATAAAAAATTAAATATTGCCTACATGTGATAAGTACATGTTTGACAGGAGAAATGTCATAAAGATAAATGTAGAGCAATGATAAATCTTTTTTCTTTTTCATAAAAGAATATTAGAACTGTAGATCCAGTGAAAAAGGTAGAAATGTAATAAAAATATTAATATGCAAAGAATTTAGGAAGTCATAAAGTATAGGCCTGGTTCTAAAAAATATAAAATATTAAAATATTTGATTTAATGTGATAAATTCATTAAAGTATAATTAACACTTTATTTTAATAACTTTTTATTATGATTGAGAAACTCTTTCTGAGAATAATTTGGAGGATTTATATAGTCTCATATGTTAATGCAAATAATTTTGACAGGTGTACATAGTCATTTTATTGACTTTAATTATGCAGAGTTGGAATCATTGTCCAATGTGGATATTTCAGTAAAAATATCAGCATGTAGTTCAAATCTCAATGCTATTGTCTGGCTTTGTGACTGTGAACCAATTACTGTTAATCTTTACAATGCCAATTTCTTCATCTGTGATGTGAGGAAGCAAATGCTCATTTTGTCCACATTAACTAACCATACACATCTGGTGTGTTAAGCAAGCCCAGAGCTTTACCCATAGATTAGCCTAAGTGGAGCTATTATTCTTTTGTGTTGCCCTGTGTTAGGCTGGGTCAATCACATCCTTCCCATAAAGAGTTACTGCCACTTTGACCTTCACTTGAAATAAATATTAGAATATAAATACAAATGAATGTGGTGTGTTAAGTATCCTTTATGTCATCCTCCTTGAAATGATGGTGATGTAAATATATACATGTAGCAGTGGCATGTGGGCCACATCTGGCCAACTGCTTGATTTTATAAATAAAGTTTTATTAGAACGCAGATCATTTGTTCATTTGTTGTCTATAGCTGATTTTACATTACAATCGCAGAGCTGAGTAATAGAGACAGCATGTCCCTCAAAACTAAAAGTGTTTCCTATCAGACACTTAGAAAAGTCCATAAACTCCTGCTCCAGATCTGTTCCTCCCTTTTTGATTAAACAAAGCTATGGGCTGACAAGTTGTTGCTAAAATTTACCTCAAGAGTTTAAAAATGTCAGTGATTTCCAAACATTCATTGACTCAAAACAGTCAATGATTTCTAGTGCCCATGTGCACATCTGTGAGATTAGTGCTCTGGAGACAAAGTAACGTTATAGGGAACTACAGGGGAAGTGAATTTTCTTCCCATCGATGGACTTCTTATTGGTGATGGTGGCAGGAAGAGCAAACATGAAAAAATTAAATCTGTTTGAGATAAATCCATGCCTACTAGAGAAAAAAAATAAATAGTTATTGTCTCTATGGGCTGTAAAAGGATTAGGAAAACCATTTCTGATTTTAGAAATGAAAGATTAAGTAGAGCTAAATTACAATTAATTTATTCTCTCATATAAATACATTTGCTTCAGCATATAAATAAAATTTCTTATATGCCTTTTAAGGTACGAATTCATAGTTTTACATTTAAAATTATTTTAACAGAAATTTTCTGTCCTTTTTTAATGTAAACAGATATGCTTTACAAAGGTCTTTGTTCTTTTACAAAGCAAAAATCAGTCCACTTATTTTTTTGAGCATAAGAACACAAAACTTAAGTTTTAAATACGTTATTTCAAGTTACTTCTGAATAGGTTTCAGGATATGAAGATACAAGGGACAACTGCATGTGGGAGTAAGGAAGAAATAACTGCACGGAGACCATCAGGACCATTTTTGTAAAGTACATGAGGTCCTCAAAGGGCCACTACAGGTGACACGGATACACTGCCTGTGCTTGAGGCCTCAGTCTGAGCCTCTTGCCAGGTGGACTGGGCAATGCACTAACAGAATCTGCAGAGAGATGATGCAAAAACAGCAGGGAGAGCCTGGCATCATCCACAAATAAGACTGTGTGTGTCTAGTGACTACACAAAAATCATTGGTTGTCTCAACACTGTTTCAAAATCGACTTTCAAATGGAGATGCTTTGTTTTTCAAATATTAACTGACAGTTTGAGTGGGTCCATGGTGGGACTTAGAAGCTCTAATGCAATCAGGGACCCACTCTGGAGATTTGGATTAATGATTAAAACCACTGTATCCCCCTGCAGAAGCAGATGCTGAATGATATTTGAGTGTTTCTGAAACAGTCCTAAAACAGGGTCATTGGAAGGGGTCTGGACAGTATAGGTTGCTGGAAATACTTCAGGAGAAAAAGAGAGGTAGAGACAGATGTAGATGGTAAGAAAGAGGAAGAAAATGGAGGGAGAGGGGAAAATAAGGAACCTCATTACTTATTGGATTTTAACAGTGATTACAAATCCAGAATATTTTGAAAGATTAGATGGTTTGGGCCATTGCTTTATACTCACAAAGCTTAATTCAATACCACTTTATTCATTGCCTCATCCAAAGATTACATCACAGTCTTAGCCACTTTTCTTTTGTTGCTGAGACAAAATACCTAATGCCCACAGTTAAAGGAGGAAGGGTTTAATTAACTCACAGTTTGTAGAGGCTTCAGTCCACAGTCATCTGGCTCCAAGTTAGGGTGGTTGGCCAAAGGGAATCCCAGAGGACAGTTCATGGCATCCAAGGTAGCAAAAGCAACAAGCAAACTCAAGAGCCTTTCTGTACTCTGTTTATGTTACTGGGATTAGGGCAGTGCCAAGGCAGTGAGTAGGCTGATTTAGTAATCACACACCCTTGAAGCTAGCATTGCACACTCTGGATTCAGCCACCTCTGAAAATGCCTCATTTAAGACTGCAGGAGGTTTTGTTGGAACATCTAGACACAAGGCATAACAACCCTCCCAAATCACAATCTCCTGGATCAACCTCAAGGGAAGATTTCATTTCACCCCTCCTGTTTCATATACTGGTCTCCCAATTCCTGCATGCATATATCTGGAGGAACTGAACAGAATGACAGGATAGAGTGTTTTACTAGACTCCTGTGGACATGCTTTGCCTAAAATAAACCTCAAACCATTGGAAACACATGCTGGGCAGCTGCTATGGGGTCATCTACCCAGAGTAAGTGTTAACACACATCACAGGACCTCAGCCTGGAGGCATTATAGCTGCAAACATGTGGACGTGACATAGAAGCCGTGAAGGGGCAGACATTCACTAGGTGCCAAAGAAGCGCTTGGTCTATGAGCAACTTTGTGCAAACTCTTAAAGCTTTTCTCTGACAAAAGCAGCTCTTTGCTCCTTGGAAAAGCTGAATTTTCCTCAGTTGTGAGCTAAAGATTTCATTTCCTTCTCTCTAGGAACTGGGAAATAGCTTAGCATTTCTCAAGTTTCCTTTCCATGCTTCCTTCCAGGTGTGGAAGGTTGTTGGCCTGGGAGTGGGTCAAGAAGAAGAGGTGGGTTTATCTCAAAGTAGAGCAACAGGAACACTGTCTGGGCTCTAGGCTGAGAAAACAGGGTGCCCTGCTTCTTTGCAGGACATGTTCAGGATCTTCCTTGAATCTCCCTTGCCCTTGCCCCCACCACCCACACTCAATTCTCCACTGATAAATTGCCCTCTCAACAGGGTGGATGGAGCTTCCAGTATTCAGGATAAGAGATCCAGGAAGACAGCACTGAGGTCTTCATGCTTAACTTTCCACTGCAATACGTTTATTTCAGGAAGAAAAAAATGGGCCTTTGTTATGTGAATGTATCTATGGGGATTAAACAGCATTAACAGCCTTGCTACTTAGAATACAAACTGATTTTTGTGCTTTCTGCTGTTCTTTTATCTATAACATGTACAACAGATTTTAAAAACATGTTGTTTATGTGTGCTGGGTTCATAGCATCTGATCTAATAATATGCTTCACAGCCCCCAATTCCAAGCCATGAAAGGCTTCAGGTTTTTCTCTCTTCTTGCCTTTTGAAAGGAGATTGTTCAAACAGGAGGACCTTCCCCAAGCAAGACTTAACCATGCCCTGTCTTCACTCCCAGAGTTTGAAGACCCATGTTTGTCCTAACCAAATGTCCCTGCTCCATGGTACTCACAGGTAGGCAGTTCCCATGGCCTCCATCCCATCCCACTGCACTCTCCAACCTGGTCAGTTCTCCTGCCCTGAACTGCTTCCACTGTTAACACCCAAGGCTCAGTTCCTCACTGGTGTGCAATAACTAGTATGTTAATGGATCCCAATTTTTTTCTTAAAAGATATTTCCTGTAAGAAGCAGACTTTCAGAAAGTGTTTTAAGGTCAAGGATTGGGATAAAAATACTGTTGCATAAGGTTTTTATAAAAATTTATAGACCCCAAAGATTGCTATAGCCATGAAAACAGAATCCTATTTACCAAATCACTTTTCTGAGTGGTCACATCTGTTTCTGGACCCAAGTGAGAAACAGATGTGAAAGCGGCAGTGAAACTGAGACAGGAAGTTAGTCAAATGTTAAAACTGAGCAAGTTCTGAATCTAGACATTAGAGCAACCAAAGTTGATCCATCCGAAGGAGCTATTCATGCGACTGTGCAGTCTTTTAGGGCTGGATACAGTTAGCTACAAGGAAATAAGATGGTACAAATCATGCCTTTTCCAAAGACATGATCTTAGCTGTTGCTCAATAGATCTCATGAAATCTTTTAAGTGAATTCTGAATGTGTAATAAAAGAGAAAATTTAATTTGAGCCCTAAAAGCAGATGTTTATGTAAGAGAATGGGCTGCACTAGCCCAGCTCCAAAGTGCCTGTCTCCTTGGCTGTCATTGCTCAAGGAAAATGCACAGATAGCCATTTTCCTGATGAAGCATTAGAAGTTCAGGGACATCTATCTCTAAGGCACAGTTTTTCAGATTCGAGGACATTTGGTAAGGCTTGTGGAAGGTTGGGAAAGAACCTTCTGAAACTGTTGTGTAAGGATGCACATAGGAAAAACAGGATTCTGTGGATAAATCAGCCACACGTGTCTCCTCCGAGTCCCATGAAGTCTCAGGCATTTTTCCAAGTTCAATGTCCCCAAGGACCCACTCTGAAGCTTTTTCCTGTGTTTTTCTCAGAGATTTATGTGGAACTGTCAGCATTAGTGATTATATAAAAATTTCCCTAGACTCTTTGAAACCATGGAAGAGATTTCACTTCCTTTCCACTCCAAGGAAGGAGAATAAAAGAAACAGAAACCATGTATACCAATTTATATTTATTTTAATTTGCTTGCACAAAAGGGTGTGGTTATAGTAAGAGATATTTTCTTTCGGGTAACTATCTAACAAACATTCATCTTTGAATACAGAGAAAAAATGTTTCTCATTCACTTTTGCATTGTAATTTGTAACATTTCATGAAATGATTAAAATATTACAGCTTTAAAAAAAAGCAGAGGTACAAAAATGACAACAAAGATGCCTAGAATGATCAATGGAGAACTTACTCTATGATTTAAATTTTGCTGTTGTAGCATGTTCCTTGCCCATGTGAAATATAAGATGTTTCCCAAGAAAACACAGGCATATTTTGGGAACATAAACATATTTTAGATTGACTTTTCTGTCCCTAACTCAAAGACTCAAGTGGTCCATTTCACTGTTCATTTTTGTCAAGTAGTTTTAGTGCGGGGAAAAAGGAATTAAACAATTAATTTTGCTTTGGAGGAACTAAACAAGAGGCAATATTTTACAGCTTATAGAGTACAGATGGAGACAGTACAAGAATGAAGAAAGGCTGAGGCACACATCCTGACAATACTAGCACTACTATTTGTTCTAATGGTGTTTGTAAATAGGATCTCAAGTCCGCATCTTGTACAGCAATTAACCACTAGGAAGAATATATGCAGTGTATTATTTGTTGAAACTGTACTTCCGATTTGATTTGAAACTGTCTCATTGCTGTTTATCAATAAAACTTTGAAAAAAATACTAGCACTGCTGAAAGTACCCAGGTAAACTCCCATACAACAAGAGCTCTTCTGATGGAAACATACTATATGAGGTCTTTTCAGATCTTTGAAAACTGGCTCTGATTTTCTAGGCATATTTTACCTGAAATGTGGGCTTTGTGGTATTTCCTTAAATTGTACTGGGGAGATGGGCTATACAAACAGACTGAGTGTGACTCTCAGTTCCAAGGTACTAGCTATGTGCTAGATATATGCAGGTTGTTCATCTCTCTCATCTGCTGTTCCATCCTCTAAAAATATAAGTAAGAAGAATGCCTGTTGCCTGTTTCATCACTCGTAAGACCGGTGGTTTGGTCAGTTCTGTCTGTTAAGCATTGTACACTGGGTGACATAGAAACATCAGAAATTTATTTTTATAGTTCTGGGGCTGGGAGCCTGAGATAAGGGTGCTAATATGGTTGGGTTCTGATAAGGTCACTCTTTGGGGATTCAGACTGCTATTATTTTCTTCTATTTTCATACAGAAGAAAAGAGGAAGATAGAACTCTCTGGGGTTTCTTTTATAAAGCCACAAATACCATTCATAAGGGTTCTAACTTTATGATCTGACTGCACCTCAAGGGTTTATTTCCTAATACCATTCATTCCATTGGGGATCAAGATTTCAACATGAGAACTTTAGGGAAAACAAGTATTCAATATATTTTACTGTGATGTGGATAGAGCACACCAATGTTTAGAGCAAATGAATTCACTCTGGTATAACTATTGCTGAGGTAGCTAAGTACAACTAAGAGGCTATTTCCAGAGGCCTACTTGGAATAGTGTATCCCTGGATGAATGCTTCCTGATGGCTCATGTAGTTTCTTTTTTTTTCACCGCCTTTGGGAAAATGGTAACTGATGAGTCTCAGGCTGAGAGACATGTACAATGAAAAGCCTTGATTTTCTGAAATCATAAATATGAACACTTAACTTTATACATCTTGTTCGCCTTGTACAGAATTTCCAACTGAATACTGACAACCTAGCTCCTAACTTATGGCATAGTTAAATGGGAGAAGTTATCCAAGAATCATATGGAATGACAGTAAGATCCAAAAATGAAAAGGTAGACAAAGAAAAATGGAACAAAGTTAGAGCTTAATCTTAACACTAGTGAAAAATACATGGTATTCATATCCAGCTGAAAATGAATGAATATTAATAATAGCAGTATATTAATATTAGCAACAGGGACTGCCATTTGCTGTGTGTTGACTAAGTCCCAGCTGCTTCCCTAAGAGAAGGGCACATGGAGAACAATTTACTATGAATCCAGTGAGGCTGAAGTTTCAGAGACCCTCACTTATGCCTCTGCTGAGCCCCTGAGTAGCCCCACCAACACTCTATTTATGATTTTCAGTATATAACATGTTAGCCATAAACTGTTAAGATGACTTTTTTTCTTACTTCTCTTGTATCATACTTATATTGTGCCAGGAGGCCAGGCCAGCATTCTGTAAGTATAAATCTTAATCTCTATGTATAAATGTCCTTATTCACTCCGTTCTTCTTGACTGCAAGTTACATTTGTTATATTTACTGACTGTGGCAAAAATACGGTAGAAATTATGGAATAGCATTCATGAGAGAGAAGATAATAAAAATACTGGCTTCCATCTTTTATTCCTTCTTTTTCTGTCTTTGGATCACCCCTTCTGGGGGTGCTAGCTGCCATGCCAAAGGAAGCTCTGTGGAGAGATATTCATGAGTGAACATGGAACTCCAGGGAATGGGTCCTACAAACAGCTACCTAGGGAGCCTGGATGCAGGTGGCGCCCTGTTGAGCCTCCGGTTAAGCGCACTGCTGTGACTATTTACATTGCAAAAGCTTTGGTCCAAGATAAAAGCTTCTAAGCATTGTCCAATTTCCCTTTCCTCCAAAAGGATAGATTAATAAACATTTGTTGTGTGCGATTCTAAGTCTTGGGAGTGCTTGGCCTTGCCTCATTAGCTAACACATACAGCAAGTGTCAGAGTGCCTAGGAGCATTTTAATAAAGTATTTGATTTAATGAATTGCCGTAGTCCATTTTGGGGTTACAAAGGTATATCCAAGATTATGCAACACATTTAAAAAAAGAAGTTTATTTAGTACAGCATGCTGGAGTTAATTAAATTTTTTAAACTTTTAATTAAAAAATTAAAGACCTAGCAGCCACATTTGGCTAGGGCCTCATGCTATATCCTAATATGGCAGAAGGCACCAGATTAGGGATTTTCAAGGGAGAGTATTGAGCAGATACTTGTAAGGAGAGAATGAAGGAGGTGATCCATTTAGTGAGGTCTGTTTAGGGACAACTTAGCAATGTTTATTTGTTCAGATTCTCATCTGAGATCCTGTGTCTTCATAAAGGAGGAGATTCTTTTACTTCAAAGGCAAGGAAAGGTATTCTCAGTTTAAGGTCTAAAGATTTGCAAGGGAATCTTTTCATAGGCTTGTTCAGGTGGTAAAGAATGGTAGAAGATAAAGAGAACTTTTTTTGCTTCTGCTGTTTTCTAGATTACCAAGCCATCATGTTTTGGGGCAGTATATTCTAAAACCCCAACAGATGCTATTCTTCTTCTTATATTGTTTTAGAAAATATCAGATCTTTTTCTTAAAATTTTTTTATGTAATTCATTTTTCTTTTTAATGAACTAATATATACCAAATGTTTTCCATTGTAAAAATGTAATATGGATACCTTGGAATTGTGCAGCCCCAAGCTGGCCCCACTCTTCTGTGGGTAGGGCAGGAAGGCACCCCACCCCTCCCCATCTGACCCAAGGAAGTTACATACTGCAGCAGAGGTAGGTGGTGGTGACAGCAAGGGAACTTGTAAATCAATGAATGGGAAGTGAGCATCCTACCATGGGAGAGGAGAAAAAATTTGGGACTGATCAGCAGCAGGACCAGAGGACTAGACCCTATTACAACTTTCCATTCTACCACACAATAAATGACCCAAAAGGACAGAGACTTGCCAGGGGAAGAGAAGTAGGAAAGCTGAGCAAGGACCAAGAGGAGGCAGTGGTACAGGGGGCAGGAAACAGCCTTCTGTTAGTATGAAAACAGCACAGCAACTGGCAGAGAGATGCAGCCAAGAGAAACAGGATAAGGGGTGGGAGGTGGTAACTGAGGGACATACAGAAAGTACTGGCTGAAGACTCTGGCCCCAGGCCCCACACCTGGAGGCCAAGATTGGCCTCAAATCCAGCACAGACTCTATCACAGGGCTGATTAAACTTTACTAGTTTCCCCTCAACAATCATTTGCTTTTTCCTTAGTCACTGGGAAGATTCAAATTAGGACCACAGTGAGACACTGGATCCTTGGAAGTTTCATTTTGTTTCTTTTTTATTTTTTGTACCAGGTATCAAACTCAGAACTAAATGCTTGCAGGCAGGTGCTACTGCTGAGCTACATTTCCAGCCCTCACTTTCTTAGTCCTTCATTCTTTTCCTTCTGCCCTCTTCTCTAGTTTCTCAAAGCTTCTGTGATCATCCCTCTCTCCTCCATCCTGGCTTCTACTTTGTTTCTATGTAGTCATCTCTGTTTTATCCACTATTTTATCCACTATTCTCCTTACATTTTTCTATCACAGAATAAAACCATTGTACCAAAGGGAAACATTTTCCATACAAGCTCCCAATTTATAATAGATTCTGTTACATAACTGCAGATTTTACTTCTATAGTTAAAGGTACAAAGTTAATAGTTACCACAGTTTGTCAGTTTCTAAATTGTGCTTGATGATATAGTTAGTGCAAATTATACTACTTTAGCTAGGCTGCTTTGATAAGTTGTTCTCTCTTCTGTAACAATACTGGGAAGTTCTGGGGTAATAACCTCACCACACCCCAGCAACAAAGGACTGGGGACTGAACCAAATAGATACTAACATCTCACTTTTAATTAGTTAAAAAGGTAAGATCTCAAATAGACACAAACCAAGAACCTCCTGCACACAGAAGATGTCCCTGAAGAACAAATCTTGCCTAGAAAGGCCTCAATACTAGTGACAAGCTATCTATTGCAAAATTTATAAGAACAACGCAGAAAACAAAATTCAAACTTTTTAAACATAAAATGGCAAAATATAGAAGGAAAATGCAACCTCAGACCTACAGCCCACTCAGAAAAGGTCCAGGAGGCAATGAAATAGAGGGAAATGGAAGATACATGATTGACATTTCTGAAGTGGTAGCAACTTCAGTAAAGAAACAAGTCCTTGATGCTATAGAAGAAATCAAATCAGAAATAAACTATCAGGTAAAAAATTAACTGTCAATAGTCATAAAGGAATTTCTCAGTAAATCTAGAGTACAGTTAGATAAAAAGTAGAGGACAATATGAAGTTTATGGAAACCATGAATTATCAATATAAGAAAGAAATAGAATGCATGTAATGGTTTTAAATAGATATGCAAGGAATTAAAAATTCTATTGAAAGCTGGCAAAACTCCTCAAAAGAAAGTGAAGACTGACTGTCAGACCTTGAAGACAGGATTGTGGCTAGCAACAATGAAAAGTAAAGTCCCTTGAAAATAGCAAAAGATCAGGAAATAAAAATTCAACAGATTAAGGATAATATTAGGATAAATAATATAAGAATAAATAGTGTCAATAAAAAGGGAGTCAACAAAAATAATATGAGTACTTGCACAAATAATAGCAGAAAATTTACCAAGAATGTAAAAATATTCAGACATACAGTTAAATGAGGCATATAGAACTTCAATTAGTCATAACTAAAATCTGTGCTCAGACATATAATAATCAAGACCCCAGAAATTCAACACAAGAATAGAATATTAAAACCTGTTAGTGAAAAGAAACATATCACCCATTAAGGTGCCCATCAGAATCACAGCAGATTTCTCAAAACAAACACCAGCAAGTCAAGAAGAAATTGCAGTGAAATATTTCAAGATCTGAATGAAAACAACTTCTGTTTGATGCACCCTGTAAAACTATATTTCAAAATTAATGGAGAAATAAGATACTTTCATAACAAAGAGCAAGTGATGAAATTCATGACCACCAATTCAACACTACAAAAGTTACTGAAAGATGATCTAGACAGAGACAGAAGTGACCACAATTGCAAGAACAACAACAGAAAGAAGTCACCTTTGGGACAGAGGAGATGGCTCAGTGGAATAAGCACTTCCCTGGCAAGCTCAAGGGCCTGAGTTCAATCCCTGGTTCCACAAAAAAAGGTATCTAGTAGGGTAAACTATTAATCAGAGGGAGAAAGTGGGGAAATGAGCAGCAGGAAAATAACATCACAAAGTTAAGCAAATACATATTAGTTATAGCCATCAATGTACATGATACCAATCAAAAGAAACAGGAGGGAAAAATGGATCAAGAAGCAAGATCCAACAATATGTTATATATAACAAACACATTTACCTCAAAAGGAAATTCATAGACTGAAAGACAAAGGATAAAAAACAATACTCTATGCTGCAGGAATGTGGTAAAAAGGAGGAACACTTATTCTGTTTGCAGAAAATGTGAACTTCAAACCAAGAATGATTAAAAGACATAAAGAAGTCATTATAAAATTGTTAGGGGAAAACTTTGAGAGGAGGAGGTAATAATTTTACATGTGTATGTGCCAAAAACAGGAGCACTGAATGTATAAGACAAATATTAATAGACATGAAAGAAATCAAACAAGCAGTAAAAGTATAATATGACATGTCCAATAAATATACTCACATAGTTTTCTTTTTGGATTCCTAAATGATTGATTAAAATTTAAGTACCATGAAACTAAAACAATTGAGAGCACCTAATGTAAGTTATAAGTCAGAGAGAGCATAGTCCCTAGTTATTTAAATAATCTTTGGGTTTGACTTTTCGACAATGCTTTCATGTAACACTGAAAATTCATTGTCACTTTTTTAATTTATTTCCGTTTCCCATATTTAACCTTGGTGTTAGCATCAAAATTTAAATCTAGGCAATAAGTGTCTGTTTTCCAAACTCTTTGTCACTGAGCTATTTTTTATATAGAAGAAATACATAATTATCAGTGACTATAAGTATCTACCTCACATATAAAATTCTGATTTTCTAGAAAACAGAACAAAGACATTATCAAAAAGGAAAAATCAGTTTCAACTCATCAGCCCTGAGATCCAAATTTACTATGGATCAGAGGGGTAATGGTAATTTGAACTATTTGGTATTTTAATTTCCTGGAATTTTATTAGTCTTAATTAGTAAATCCACCAATGGAGGGCTGGTCATTAATCTCCAAATACCCTCCAAAACCAGCTGTTGCGTTTGTCAGTACCCATAGAATATTACAGTAGTAAGATGAGTCTTATGGTGTACAAACAAATAAGCAAACAAACAATCAGGACTTAGATTAAAGATGCCAGGTTCAGGTTGTGACTAATGAATTGCTGAGGGTTGCAGGAGAAACAGGCACAGATATAAGCAACTTTAGAAATGGAAGGAGTCTATAAGAAAGAAAGCAAGTGGAATGTACCTTAGTGTTGTCTGATAAAACTGTTTCTCATAAGAGTGCAGGTTAACAATTATGAAACACTTGTGAAGTTATACACTTAAAATACCTCTGAACAAGTAAATAAATGAATATAACAGTGATGGGGGAGCGAGGTGTCTGGTGGAGTAGGAAGCTTCAGGTAGCAGCAATAAAAGCTGGAGTAATTTGGTAATGACTGCACTGAGAGACAATGTGAATTCATGGCTAGCTCACAACAGACATAAATGGCTACATAGAGGTGTATTTATACATGTGTGCATGCAGTGGTGTGATGGTTAATCTTGATTGTCAGCTTGACTGCCTTGAGAGATGCCTAGGAGATTAATAAGGCACAAACAAAGAGCTACGTTGACCACATCCAGACACTAATGAGGCTTTGCAATTGTACAATATTGGCTCTCTTTATACTTTCTTTTGTGACTGTCCACAAAGGAGACTGGAAACCTACCCCGCTACGACCACCACCACTCCAGAAAGGGCAGAGCTTTTGGCAGGAAAAATAATAAGCAGCACTGGCCCAGTCTCCCAAGCCACAATTCCTGGAATTTTTAAGCATACAAGAATTGATGGTAAAAAACTGATTTTTTTTGTTTGGTTTTATTTTTAACTGAATAAGATGGGAGAGTTTAAGCTATTTTTGTTTCTTTCCTCCAGTGTTTCTACCTCCTCCTTCTCATTATACATCTAATGCTCCAGTAATCTGGGTAATGGAAAAGTTGATTCTTTATTGCAGGTAGAATCTATACATGTTTTTCATTTTGACTGTAAGACTTTCAAAACGTTAAGCTAATTAATATTAAGTTGGGGAGATGATTTAATGGAGAAATATGATTCTAGGAAAACAGTTTCTACAGTGATATTTCCTGAAGTACAAAGAGGATTTAAAATGAGCCCACTTTGTGTTTCTGTTACATGAAAACATTCCTTCAGAAATGTGAAATTTCTGACATTTTCAAGGGATCATACAACATTTCTTGATTGCTTTCGAGTCTCCAGTCCTGCTTGTATTATTACAAACAGCTTTTCCAAGGGACATTGGATGTATTTTATATTTTTTATGTCTTTAAACAAAAGGATCCATAATGAGGAAATGTAAAATTTATTTTGCAATTGATATGTGTGTGCATGTGTGTAAGACAGGGAAGGAAATTAGAGGTTAGGCAGCCCTGCCTTGAATACTTATTCTAATAAAGTCATGACTGCATATGTTTGGCGCGCATGGGTAGTATTCATGCTGAAAAAGAGGCTATACAAATTATAGTTTTGCATAAATGAATAACTCTATATATGTTGATAATTCATGCACTGTCAAATGATCCAAAGAACACTGATGCTCTCCAAGTATTTTCCTCCAGTTGCTCAAGGGGACACGATCAAATACTTTCTTTAATAGGAAAGGAGAATGCACAAATGCTTCCTCTCACAAGCGCACCACCACTCGCCAGACTGTGGAGCTGACCTTCAGTGTGTGCCTGCTTTATGTGTCTCAGCAGACCAGAATGCCAACTGCTATTTCTTCTTCCCTCCATAGAAAGACTTGTAAATGTTACCCAAATGAATGAAGAGAAGATGCTATTAAATGAGGTCGTTTGCTAATTCTACCAGGCAGCATTAGGATGCTTTAGCAAAGACAGCCTTGTTCATTGCTTCTTATAACAGTTTTTCTTTTTTTCTCAGTGCCTATCAAATTGGACTTCTTTGGAGTATATGAACTGAGAAAGTAATGAAAATCACTGATTTGTAAAAGAAACAAACTGTTTATATGGTGCTAAATCTTACTATTAAAAACATAATGAGTGTGAGAAAGCTCAAATTTGTATTTATAAAGGACGGTTATATGATTTATTTGTCAGAGCTTCCAGTTTGAGTTCAGCCTGGTTTGGGGATGGATCTGGCACTTCCCATGAACTGCTAAGGTGTGGCAGCTAAGCTGCTACTAACAGACAGGAGAGCCTTCCTAGATCTTACCAACCGGTTGAGGAGTAGGAGGAGCCATGTATGAAGACACCAGGTGAAAGGAAAAGTCTCCTTGTCATGCTGCACAAGGAGCAGTGGCTTTATTTATTTATGCTATTCAACCGGCTTGTGCAATGACTGAAGATGTGCTCTGTGGAAAAAACTGAGTTGGCTGAACAGGAAACAACCAAAGCGGATGGAATTCTTTTGCCAATTATTCTAGGATACTAGATTGCAAGTAGTGCTGATTTGAGGCTTATTTAATAGACTATGAGATAGAATGAAATAAAGTGATTAGACATCACCACAAAAGTTATTCAGTACTGATTCATATTTTTTGTTACTGAAAAATGGAGAATTGGCTGCATCGCGGCATGAGTTCTTTCATGTTAGCGAACACTTAAAACTCTCCTTGAGGATTTTAAACATAGTTGTGAAGGACTTTGAAGAATCCCAGAGGCCTCAAGTCACAAGTCAGGGACAACTGTATCCTTGCTATGAATATGCTTTCCTAGTTCCTTCAAAGTGTTGAACCTGAGAAAAGGTAACAAAATTTCTTTGGATATTTCACATTTGTAGTATCCTTAGTCATGTCTTGTAATCCAAATGCCTTCAGCGCTGTACTTAGGCTCAGCAAACTCAACTCTAGCGCATGTGTCTATATAAGATTATTCCTTAGCTCTAACATAGAAAACTGGAACTACAATAATGGGGATTCTAAAGAGTGAACTAGAGACAAAAATCACAAAAGATTAGAGGAGACAAATGACTTATTTAAACTGCATCTTTTCCTTAAATGGGTGTACTTGATTTGGATATTATATATTTCAGGACTATTTTCACTAATTTTAATATCAGTTACTCCAAACAAATGAGACAGGAAAATTTCTGAAAATTGATTTAAGAGGGTTTTTTTATATCCTGAAATATAATATTTATTCAGCTAGTGAATCAACTAACTAATGTACCTTGAAGTAATTGGTTGTGCTCTTCCATGTTTCAATTTAAAAACTGCTTTTACCCCCATAAGTTTCATGTTTGTCTTTCAGCCTTGCAGTAACTTGTATAAGACATCTGTGCACAGTTCATCCTGCTGTGATGGAATTTCTACATTCAGTGTTATGTATGTGTTTTGTTTTCCAACTCAATAATTAAAATCAAATTTATATGGAGGGAAATAGTTGAAAAATTCCTGAAAATATAAGTAGTTTCCAAATAGCAAATTGCAAAACTTTAAAGCCATGTTTTAATCAAGATCCCAAGTCTCCATAGACTCCTTCTAGGAGAATTCTATTAAATATTATTTTTATAATCTGATTAAATACTTGCCTCTCATGAATCAATCCAACTCTTCCTCCTGCTTCAAGGGAGAAGAGCCTAAAGGGTCTTCTCACATAGAAAAATGAATTACACTTGCCCTATTTTCTGTATTGGGCTACCTTGGTACAGTGAAAGAAAGGATTAACAAAATATCAAAGCTTGTATTATATTCCTGGAAATCAGGGCACCTACCAGTTCTATGCTTGTATGATGGAAATTGGTTTAAAATGAAACAGGAATCATTGAGGTTAAGTTTCCTCCTTCTTTTATCCTGTACCCATTTATACAGTTATGACCATGAATAAGATGGACAGCAAATACATGTTTTCCCATCCTGCTCCAGAGAAAAGCAGGCCTTTTCATAACTGACTGCTTGTGTAACTTGCAGGACATGATCTGGAAGGATCTTCATCTTTGGTGGAATATGTAAATATATATTAATATATTTTTTCATAAAAAACACTTTATCTTACCAGATCTGCTGCATGTGACCTAATGATTGTGAGTCAAGGAACTGGCTTTAAATTTATGTTGGCGTACTCCTTGTTGCAAGCCAAAGAACATATGGAAAGCAAAACAAGAACTAAATAAAGATTTATTCTAGTGACTGAGTAAATAACTTGTGCCAAAGATCCAGACTTTAAGTGCTAATTGTAGGTGATTTAAACATTTTTTTCTCAGTAACAATGAACACTATTCCAGTACACATTTTCAGGATTGAACATGTGACTGAGTGTGGTTGTTTCATTCCTATGGCAGCTGTAATGTCATTTAAACACATAACAAGATTCTGATACCACTTTCAACAATACAGTTATAGTCAAAGTTCCAATGAATCTGAATCTTTAACTTCAGCCTGAGGTGAATGTTTAAGAACACCTATTATGCTGAGCTTTGGTGTACGTGTGTTCTTTTCTTATGGAAGCCTCAATGCCTTTTGTCCCATCTTTGCTTGCAAGGTTGCTATCTGAAACGTGCAGTTGAATAAACTATGTGAATGGCATCTCGCCTGTCATTCTACTGCAGAAGAGGACAATGAGTAATGCAGTAGTGTCTCTTTGCAATTTGAGTGCAACAATATTTACACCATTATATATTTATTCAAGTTTTGGACTTGCAGAACAGTTGATTGATGATGTCTACTTGTACTGGGAGAAAAGAACCAGTGACTGATTTTAGCCATGAGAAAGGGGGAAAGGTAGAAATTATTTTGCCAAAAAATTTACTGAAAGAAAGAGGGGAAATGGGGCCGGGGAGATGGCTCAGTGGAATAAGCGCTTCCATAGCAAGAGCAAGGGTCTGAGTTCAATCCCCGGTTCCGCAAAAAAAAAAAGAAAAAGAAAAAGAAAGAAAGGGGAAAAACAGAAACAGGGAGAGAGAGAGAGAGAGAGAGAGAGAGAGAGAGAGAGAGAGAGAGA
>NW_004524658.1:9371165-9413551 GCF_000260255.1 Octodon degus | reverse complement strand
GAGAGAGAGAGAGACAGAGAGACAGAGAGATAGAGAGAGACAGAGAGAGAGAAGAGAGAGAGACAGACAGACAGACAGACAGACAGACAGACAGAGACACAGAGACAGAGACAGAGACAGAGACAGAGACAGAGACAGAGACAGAGACAGACTGAAACAGAGACAGAAAGAATACAGAGAGAAAGAGAAAGAATGATGAGAGAATAATATTAATAAAAGCCAGGCTTTCCTTTGAGATACCACTTTTTTTTTTTTTTTTTGATGTAACATCAGCTTTATTGAGTTTGGGCAATAACTATACCCCGGCTAGGGGCAGAGTCAGCCCTCACAGGTTGCTAAGTTCCAGAAGAGTCTTGTCCAGGGTCTGGTGAGTCTACACATTCTTTTATCTGTTTGTTTGCTTGTCCTTCATGTAACTTTTAAGTGTTTATCTTTGGGGTGGGTGGCTAGTTGGCAAAGAGTGGCTTATTCTTGGTTGCCTCAGAGTTCGTAAGGGAGCATGTGTTTATCTGTTGTCCTGTATAATGACCCTAGAGTGAACAGTGGCTCTACAGTCAATACACAAGTATATATAAATGAAATGTTAGTGTATAGGTGTGAGCATATGATGCCTTAAAGTGAGTCAGCCTCCCTTTGCTGCTCCAATATTAGAAGTGGTAGTGGCTTATCATTTGTGCACCTTGCTTTTTCTCTGTGTCCTGCCTATCAACTCTTTTACTTGTTTCCTAAGGAAATCTGTTTAGTGAACTTTGTTTTTAATTTGTAGTCAAGTTTATCTAGGAAAAACTAAGGAAGCCCCTATTTTATTTTCTCATCCTCAGACCCTGTCCATACAAGCTCAGTCATAGGGAAGCCAGGAAACAAACCTTACTGTCCTTTGATGTGTTAAAAAGATGGAAGCTGTCCTTCCTGGGAGCTCAGAGTCTGTGGCTACAGGGACACTGTGGGAAGGGAAAACTTCTGACGTTTCACCTTATCACTTCCCCTTCAATTCTCTTTTGCAAAAGCTCAGTTTGAGGTAAGAATTATATGTCTCTTAATTCATCCAACATCCACTTTGTGGAGTGAAAACTACAATAGCCTGGGAATAGTAGGCTCCAGGCCTCTCAGGCTTCCTAATAAGGCAGTGTTCAATGCCTAGAGAGGTATCCACTCCTCTTATCCCCACTAAAAACCTGGGGTGCTACTTTAAAACAGGATCACAGATCTAGGGAATTAATGCAGGATTTCAATGCAAAGAGGAGGGCTGTCCAAAGGGCAAAGAACCTCACTGGTCTGCCTACAGAGACTGACTTTATTTGGGTTTAACAGAGGTGATCCCTAAATTCATTGTTGAAAATAATGGAAATTATTTCAGAGAAACAGTGAAAGACAATGAAAAACCTAATGAAGAAAACCAAGGAAATAAATGATCGAAATGCATCTTCCTGAGACCAGCGATAATAGCAATAATTAGAAAGACTAAGCTGTGCACACTCAGAGGTGATGCTAACGAGATGTAGGACACCATTAAACCATTCCCAATGCTTCTCAAGTCACCCACGGACCCATCATCCCGGAGCAAAAAAGCGTGATTGACAGAGAGGGTTTAAACAAAGCTCATGTTAAAACAGTGACTGGAAAATATGTGGCTCTGACATGGACTGATTCCCAGGAAGTTAGTCTTAAAAATACTATCCCAAACCCTGATATTTACCATCTATAGAAAATCCAGAGCTAACATTATTCTTAGCTAGGAACATTAATGAATTCCCCCTAGTATTAGGAACAAGATGAGGATACTCACTTTGAAACTTCTAGGGTAGTTAGGAAATAAATATAAATATGCATGCACACATACACACATGCATATACAAATGACACTCAGATTGGAAAGGGAAAAGTAAAGTTATACTAAAATATTATTAGGATTTATAAAGTTTCATTATAGAAGATTGTTATTCTTTGTGTCTGGTTGTCCTCTGAAAGCCTCATGCAGTCACTGGGGTAGGCTTCTACAGTTTGCAATTAAATTCATGATCCAATGCTGGGATTATGGGTGTGAGTGCTACACCTGCCCTGGGAGCAGATAGCCTCAATACAATATAAAGAAAGAAAGAGGTTTGCTAACTACAGGAGCAGCTGCTGTTCCTCTCTTTTGGCTCTTGCTGTTATGCTGTTTTCCACTTCTATGTACTACTGCCCTCTGCCATGCACCACTCTACTTTGAAGCCAGCCGAGTATGTACTGAAAGCTCAACTAACAGTGAGCTAAATAAACCTCTCCTTCCTTAATTGTGAGTGTTGGGGATTTTGTCCCAGCAATGAGAGAAAAGTAACTGAGACAAAGATCAATACTGTACAGAAAAAATCAGTTGTAGTCATATAAACTTGCAAAATATATTCTAGAGGTAAAATTAAGGAAATAATTCTATTCAAAATATTATAAAAATTACACAGGATAGCTCAGATGATTGTACTACTAATTTCTATTGTTTATTTAATTTAATTTATTTATTTACTTATTTATTTTTGTGGGCCAGCTGAGCCTACATTGAGGGCTGGGCTGGTGCAACATGCACCAGGGATGGAACTATGGTTCCCTTTTCCTGCCTAAGCTTGCCTAAGTAGGTGTTTTAGACCACTGAGCTCTCTCACTGGCCCTCTATTGCTTTTCTTTTTAAAAAGGATCAGTTAATGTTTAAAATATTTACTTTGGACAATTTTACATGATTATATCAGTAATCTGAGCAACACAATAAAGATGATAATGTACAGTATAGAAACCAACGTGGAGTACCTGTATCTTGTTTGTTTAATTTTTGATTGTGTATCATTTCTACTATCTTATCTATTTTTTAAATTCTCTTTAAAATAAAAACAAAAAAAAAAACTCCTTCTAAAATAGAAACAATAAGCCTGCTTAGGCAGATGGAAGGACCAGCATTCTAGCCCCAGCGAGCCATGCTAGCCTCAGGGTGTGCTGAGCTGGTGATGGATACTGGGAGTGGTGGTGTGCACCTGTCTCAGTGCTTGGGAGGCTGAAAGCAGGAGGATCACCATGAGTCCTGTCTGTGTAGGGAGACACAGTAGGCCCTGTACTAAATACATTAAAAATAAAATAAAATGACACAAAAGAGTAAAATATTATAAAATTAAATACTTAAGTCTAAATTGAATAAATGAACTACAGGAATTGAAACTGAAAACCATAAGATATTATGGAAAGAAATGAAGGTATAAAAGTTGTCCTGTATTCATAGGTCAGAAGACTTACTATTGTTAAAATGGGGATATTCTTTATATTAGTCTATGGAACCAGTGCTATCTCTATTAGTAACCCAATTAGTTTCTTTTGGAGTAAAGGACAAGCTGATCTGAAACTGCATGTTCTTATACAAGAATCTCAGAACAGACAGAAAAATTTTAATAAAGAGCTAAGTTGGAAGGCTCATACTAACAAATTTCCAGACTTGCGACAAAACTTTCCATAGTCAAGGGAGTGTGATATAGGCATAAAAATTAATGCATAAATAAACAAAAACTATTGACCGTCTAGAAATTAGGCATTTTTATAATCCTGATGATATGAAGGCAATTAGAAGCAAGGGATAGGGGTGTAGAAATAATTTTCAACACACAATGCTAGGACAAATTAATATCTATACACAAAAAGCAAATTCAAATTTTTAATTCATATATACACAAAAATTAACCAAATAGTCAGTAGTTACAGATGCAAACCTCCAAATTTCAACTTAAAATAAAATACATATATAATTCCTCATGATATTAATGTGAAAAATAATTTCTTTCTTAGGAAATAATTTCTATACTCTCTCTCTCTCTCTCTCTATGTATATATATATATATGTGTGTGTGTGTGTGTGTGTGTGTGTGTGTGTGTGTGTTATAACTCAGTAACAAAAAATACAAAGCCATTTTACATGATAAAAAGCCTAAAATATATGTTTTCTCAAAGAAGATTGGTGAGTTTAAATAAAGATGAAAAATTCTCAACAACCTTGGTCATAAGGAAATAAAAATAAAAATAATAAATTACCTGTTCACATCTATCATATTGAACATAATAAAAAAGACAATCACAAGTGATGATGAGAAGAGGAGTAATCAGGACCCTCATACAAGGAGGGAGATTGTGCAATGCTGCCAATCCTTTGGAAAAAAGTCTGGCAGCTTCTTCAGACTTTAAATATAGATTCAGTGTATGATCCACCAATTCCATGTCTACACATATGCATGTGAGAAATGAAAACATATGGTACTACAGTTTGCATGCTGTATGTCTCCCTGGGCCTATTTGAGACCTAGACCCCAAATCAGTAGTGCATTGGGAGTTGTTGGGGACTCTGAGAAAGTGCTCTGGTGGGAGGTTCTCAGGAACCATGAAAAGCACACTGGGACCTTGCTCCCTGAGTCTTCCTTTCTTGCTTTCTGGCTGATGATGTAATGTATGTGCCACAAGAGGTACTCCGTGCCTTCTGACACCATTTTCAGAGGCCTATATGATTTTAAATTCCATGGAACCTCCCGAACTATAAGATAAACACAATTTTTTGTTTCTAAAATAGTTTTCTCAAGTAAATTCTTTTAGAAATTTGAAAATGACCAATACATGTGTCCACATAAAAGCTTCATAGCAACATTATTCAGAAAGACAAATATATGTTAACTACCCAAATATACCTCAATTGATAAATGGATAAATAAGAAATATGTGGTATATACATATAATGAGATGTTTGGCAATAAAAGAGAATTGAAGCATAAAGTATTGGCAAATATTATCATATGAATGAACTTCGGGAATGTTATGTTAAAGAAAAACAACCATCAGAAAATACTATGTATTATCTAAGTCCACTCATGAAATGTAAAGAAGAACCACATTCATGGAGACAAGTGGAGATATCTTGAATAGATTCATAGAGATAAACAGATTAGAGACAGCTATGACTAAGTGGGATAAAATAGGGAAAAATAAGAGTTAATGCTTATGATTCAAGCAATGGCTGAGACTCATTCAGATGGCTGACACTGACAAAGGATCTACAAGGTGCTGTACATGGTTGCATGGTAAATCCTGAAGTAATATGATTGGCCTTG
This sequence comes from Octodon degus, assembly GCF_000260255.1. Classification (NCBI taxonomy): domain Eukaryota; kingdom Metazoa; phylum Chordata; class Mammalia; order Rodentia; family Octodontidae; genus Octodon; species Octodon degus. The sequence continues at coordinate 9,408,446 of NW_004524658.1, read as the reverse complement.
TCAAACACAAAAGTTTCTTTTTATATAGTTCTTGCTTTAACTTGGTCTTAACCATTCAGCAGAAAAGTATAACCATGAGGCATAAAAAGTAAAGCCACATTAATATGCTGAGCTTTAAAAGGCTCAAGTAAACAACTTCTGACAATTGCCAGTTCTGCTGATAACCCATTACTATTATGGACTGTTGGACTATATTGGATTATTTTGCTGAATTCAAGTACCCACAATCTTTAGACTGGCTTCAAGTATATAAAGGTCCTTTAAAGACTTCTCCAAATACAGCTTCTCTAACTGTAGTGGAACAACTGACTCTGACAAAACAAAACAAAAGAGGGATATAAATAAAGGACTGTTTTGCAGTGAAAAAAATATGTGTACATGCTACTTTCTCTTAGTTCAGTGAGAACAAAAGTTTGTACTAATGTTGTTTAGACAAGATATCATGTCTACATCTTGTCCTCTGAATAACTACTATGAAGAGAACAATATACAATGTATTAATTACTGTAACTGTCCCGCTAGCCTGTTTGGAAACTGTTTCATTGCTATTTTATCTTTTTTTCTCATTAAAATTAATTAAAGATAGTAAAGAGTTAATGCTTTAGAGTATTTTTAAGGTTTATAAAACATATTATAATTAATTTCTGATAATGGTTTATAATTATGTGACTATATTAAAATCAGAGTGATTTGGGCACTTTAGATAAGTGAATTGCATACAATGCAATACAATACATCTTAGTAAAGCTGTTGAAAATTCTAATTACACTGAATAAAATTTTTCAATGTGTTCTTATATAAAATTTACATTAAAACTTCTTTAAACATTCAAGTTTTATATATTCTAATTATTCCATTTACTCTCCTGACTTTCCTAGAATGATCATGTGCAACAGAAATATAGGGAGTTAGCATGCAATATAGAAGTTTGCAGTGACCATATTTTTAGAAGTAACAGAAAATAAACTAAATTATTTTAGTAACATTTTAACCTTGTATTATCTTTATACCTTTTGAATAAATCTAAATTTAATGCATAACTTCACAGAATTTTTCATGTCTTATCTATATTTTACACTTAAAATATGTACTTGTGCCGAGTGGCTATCATAATGGATATCAGAGTTCTAGATATATTATGACAAAATAAAGCAATAATGATAGCTACATCTTCTAATTCAAAGCTTAGAGCCTCTTTTAAAATGTTACATGATAATGGTGATGATAGATTGCCCCATCTCATTTCTCACTTTAAAGACTATGTTTCTTTTATGTCATTATGAGCTTAAACTGCTATAAACAACAAAATTATTTATGATCTGCTTCATGGCTGATTTTGCAATTATAATTAGCATTTTTGTCTACTTATTTTCTGTCATCTGTTTCCCAAGGATGAGTTCTTTCCTAAGATGTCTTTATCACAAATACTTGCATATTGAAGTCCTCTAGACTCTTTCAAGAATGAAGCTTTCACTGGGCATGGTGGTACTTAATGACCCCTCATGTTGTGCACTGGAAAAATGATAGGCCACACACACCAGCTATATTACTTTATTTAGAGTGATTAAGTTAATTCTGAGTATTTCCTCCAAAATCTTATCTATTTTTAGGTAGCTAAGCAATTAATGGACTATGTTTACTTTCCTGAATTTGTTTTAGTGGGAAAGGAAATGTTAACAAATGATGGTGAAGATGATGAGGACTGATAGTGTTAATACATATTTGACATCTTCTATTATTATATCTTCTATTAATTATATAGGAAAACTATGTGGAGAAGTATTTTAAATGTACACACTAATAGGATATATGTAACTGATCTATCTATCTATCTATCTATCTATCTATCTATCTATCTTTTTTTTTTTTTTTTTTTTTTGGCAGAACCAGGGATTGAACTCAGACCCTTGCGCTTTCCAGGGAAGCACTTATTCCACTGAGCCATCTCCCCGGCCCCTATCTATATATCTTGTGGAGTCCTTAACTTGGTAACTTTTCTAATGGGTTCATATGGATTGTTAAGTTTCAAGGTGACAATATAAAAAGTGTCCAACTTTGCATTTACAAAATTAATAGGTACTTAATTTTATAAAATTTTTATCCTACCAGGCAAATGGTTTTGTTTAAAGGACTCGTAGAAATATTAAGTGGTTCTATAGAATCTATGTCTACAGTTATTTGTTTCATATATATGAAAGAAATATAATGGACAAGCACATTAGTCCATATTTTTCATAAAAATCTTTAAGCTTTAATTAAATTCATGTCTTCAAATATATTTATTATGTTTATTTTAAAACAGCTTTAGCTAAATATTTAATATAATTAAAACCATTTCAAAGTCTTTTGGTTCCAGGAAGGTGGAGGAAAAAACATTTTTCTCTCTACTTACTAAGTAAAATTAAAATTTCTGCATGTTTAATATGAGGCAAGCATAAGGAAGCCCCAAGGAGTGGAGAGAAAGATGACTAGCTAGAGCTCTTGAGACCTAGTTAAGGGCAAGGGCTAAGTTTCCTAGATTTTCTTTTTGATTCATGTATTTCAAAATTAAGGCCAAAGGTGTTAGCAACCTGGAAACACTAATGAGTGAAAACAGAAATGACATTATAAGGGACAGGCAAGCAGCACTCAGAGGCTTCTTCAGGATATGGAGATTGGAGATGAGGGCCAGTCAAAGGCCTGGAATTCAACGTCATCAAGATAGTGAGCAAGGGTCCAGCCAAACAGCTCAGTGAACCAAAACACCTGCTTAGACAGGTGCAGGGACCGGGGTTCAATCCCTGGCCTGCTGTGCCAGCCCTGCCCCCAGGGCACACTGAGATGGCGATTGAGTCTGGGCCTGTTGGTACGCGCCTGTAATCCCAGAACTTGGGAGGCTGAAAACAGGAGGATCACTATGAGTCTGATTTGTGTAGTGAGACCCTGTAGTCTCTGTACTAAAATACATTTTTTTAAAAAAGATTGTGAACAGGTATAAATCAGAAATATTAGTATTTACAATAAACGAGGCTGGTTCTTAGGCCTAGAGCTTCCTGTTGAAGAGGTCTGGAGAATGGATTCTTCTTGAAAGATTTACAAAATTGGCCTAGATAGCAAGCTTCCAGGAGCTGTGCCACTTAGTACACTGCCTAGCCACTAGTGCCTTCAGTGCTTGGCCAAGCTGAAAGATTCCCACCAGGATTCAGGGCACAGAGCACAGTACACTCTAGGGAGGGGCTGTTGCCTTGCATTCTGGAGTGGCAATAGAACTGTGAATCAGAGAAAGATAGTTCCACACAGCTTGGCTTGCGGCCTGGAACATACGCTGCCATGCATACACTTGGCAGCCACATTTCTAAGACCATGAATGGAGAGTCCTCGCAATTGGGGCCTATAATGTATAGCTCACAGGTTTTTTTTTTTTTTATGTGTGTGTGTGTGTGTGTGTGTGTGTGTGTGTGTGTGTGTGTGGCGGGGAGAACGTAACTCACAACCTCACACTTGCCAGGCAGGTCCTGTGCCACTGAGCTGCATCCCAGGCCCTTGATCCTATAATGTAGACAATTTTATAGGCAAAACAAGCTGGAGATCTGGTGCATGGGTCCAACTTTAACTGTGCCTTCATTCCCACCAAATGCCAAAACAACAACAACAAAAAAAGCAAAACTAATAAATAAAAAGAAAATAAAAAACCCAACCCACCAGGTAAGAATAAAGTCCAACCAGCCAACACTGATAGATTTGCCTTAGTACTTACATGCAACCATAGGGAAGTGGAGTTCTTACTGCCTGAGGAGAACCCTGGACTAAGAATATTTTCCCCATCTTCTTACAGTAAGTAGTGTCAGATAACTTTCTCTATTCCAAAGACCTGCGAAGGTAATATGGGTCCTGGTACATTTTGTTTGTCTGTTTCTTTTGCTTCTCTGTTGGTTTATTTTGTCTGAATGTAGGTTAGTTTTTCTGTGTATGGTAATGTGGGTGTGCGCATCAGTTTCTGTTTCTATGTCTACAGCATCCTGTACTGTCTTCTCACATGTTACTATACTAATAGTTACTTCAAAAACTAATCTAATTTTCTTTCCCATTAGTTCAATAATTCAATATCAGTTCTGTATTAGTCTGTTTCTTTATTTATCAAACATAATATCAATATCCACAATTTAAAGAAAAAGGGAATTAATTCTTATATTCTATGTGTTTTCTTGGATTAGTGAAATAGTAAAGATCTTGTTAAGCAAATTCTTAATTGGATATTAATATATGGTAGCATGTTAATGGTTTATGTTTCTGGTTATTATTCTGTCCTAGGGATAGAATAAAGTAATACTAGGGATATAACTTTGTGCCTGGATCAAAACTTTCTCATGGAATTACAGCTATAAGGCAGAACACAAAACAAAGAGAATGCTGATTTCTCAAATGTTCCCCACACAATAATGATAGTGATATCCATCCAAAGTGATCTACAAGCCTCACCACAAATATATGAATGATGAGAAAACAAGGCAATAGGATACCTCTAAAAATATTGAAATTCCAGGCAAAGTAATAAAAATATACTGATAGTTAAATAAAGTGATCACTGAGATGAAAAAATGCAAATATAAAGCTAAATGAAGCAAGATAATATAGGTTATAAAAGACCTGCTTACTAAAAAGATGAAATTTCTAAAATACCAAGAAAAAAAATGTTGAAAGCAGAAACCTCAAGAAGTCAAAAGAAGACAAATAAAAATCTTTTTTTTTCATAATTTTATTGAGAAACAAATAGCAATGAGACAGTTTCAAATCAAATTGGTAAGACAGTTTCAGTAATTAACACATTGCATACATTCTTCCTAGTGGTTAATTGCTGTACAAGATGTGGGCATGATATTCTATTTACAAACACCATTAGAACAAATCCCTCTATTCATTAAGAAAATGTAACTATATATCCAGCCTAACTACTTTGAATACACAGATACAAAATGGACATTCATCTGTATCCCTTTTTTTTTTTAGTTTTGTTTTTTGAATATTATAGGTGTGTAAATTCAGCAAAATATACTAAGAGTCCAGTAGCCCATAATAGTATTGGGTCCTCTGCTTGACTGGCAATGTCAGAAATTGTTGACCTGAGTCCTCTATAGCTCAACATAACAGCATGACTTTACTTCTTATATTTCTTTTTTATATTTTTCTGCTGTGTCCCAAGCCAGCAGGTCAGTCAACGAAGGTCACCAGGGAGAGGAGCTGGGAACTGAGGAGGGGACAAAGGACAGGAGATGCAAGAAATGGAGACAAGACAGGATTCTGATCAAGTTTCATTTATTCAAAGGAAACTCTGGGTGTATATAGTGGAGGCATAGGGAAATGATGTTGGGGGGTAAAAGGCGCGAGTAACTAGGCAACCGGGCTATGACAGGAAGTTCCACCTCTGGGGCATAGCAGGAGACTTATGGGAAATAGGCGGGGTAAGAAGAATTAGGAACTTAGCTCATCAGAGGTAGGGGAAGAGGAAGTCAGCGTCACTAATGACCCTGAGGCATCAAGAGAATTTTATAGGTCAGAGGCACTCAGGTGACCATTAAGGGATACGTGGTGCAGAGTCATGATGTGGCAGTTTCACAGGAATTTGGAAACCCACTTGCAATAGGATTGGAGGCCTGGAGTTATTGAGCCTTCCACAGGTCCCACTTTACTTTTATATATGTATGTAAAATATGACTTCTGTAGATGGCTGATTCCTTTTAGGGGGCAGTGCCTGTCTTAGGTCAAGGTGTCCTCTACACAGACCTGACTCAAACCTCACCTGTAATAGGAGACCAGGATGGCAGAAGGTCCCGTTCCTGTCTTAGACGGTGAGTGGTGTCTCATGTATGCCCCTCATTACCTGTCTCTGGCTAGCCTAACCATCTCACCAAGGGTGGGAGAACTAAGAGGTCTCCAGACCATCATCATCATAAGCTGGTTGTATTCCAGCACAGTTTTCCCTTTCAGCCATCTCAAGCCTGTGGTAATGAACCTGTTTGGGTTGCATTTTAATGGCATTCAATTGTTCTTTAACGAAAGTCATCAGCCTATTGAAAAGACAGGGTCCTATTGATTAAAGTATTAATAGTCCAACCAAGGGTCCCAATAGGGGGAGAAGGTAGGGTAGTACTTCATTCCATGTGCTCCAGAAAGGGTTTTCAAATAGCTCTCTTCTCCTCTTAATAAGATCTTCTTGAAGTCTCTTTATTTTATCTCGAATAATACTGGACATGTTTGTGTAGAAGCAGCAGCATTCCTATAAAGCCAAGTAGATCCCTCCCTGCTCTGCTGTTAGAAGGTCTGAGCCCCTCCTATTTTGCAAGACTACTTCTGCTAATGAATCTACCTGGTCTTGGATATCTTGGATAGTATTTAAACATCATTAATCAGCTGATTAGATAATTTGGTATAAGAATGTACTGCTACTCCCAACCCTGTTGTGCCTGTCCCCATGGCCGCCATGACTCCTAGCCCCACTAATAAAGGGATGAACTGGACTGCCCTCTTTGTGTGTCCCATAGCATAATCTAAACTGGGAAGGGGTACGGGATCATTACCAGAGATGACATCTATATCAGGCAATACAATTGCCATGACACACAGTCCTGTCCAGTTGGTAGGTAAATATGTGAAGGCTAAACTTCCCCCACATACAAACACATGTCCCTTTTTTGGGCAAATAGGGCTACTGTAGTTAAGTATTTGATTGCAGCTGATGAAGGTAACAAATTCAACATCAATAGTGAAGCTATCATTGTGGAATCTTCCTTGTATACAGGAAGAATTCCACAAGAGATAATCCCTCCCGCCCCCCGCCAGAAAGGGTGGCTCTGGATAATGCCTGCCAGTCCTCGGGAGTAAGCCAATTGTCAGCACAGTTTCTAAAATGGCTGTGGTGTGTGGCGCCGTGGCTCCGTATTGGGCAATCGCCTCTTTTAGTTCCTTCAGTACTTTAAAATCGAAACTAGTGAAATGGCGCCAAATTTGTCCTTGAGGGCCTGTTGTTTCTGACACTGGAAATACCTCTGCCTTATCTAGATCTATGGGTGGGTCTACCAGGAGGAAGCTTTTGGAGATAGCGCCCCTCAAGGGTGGCCTTTGAACACAGGGGGCCTTTGGTCTGATTATATTTTTATTTTTGGGTTTTCCTGATTTTAATCTTTCTAATTGGATTATGAGGTCTTGGTGCTCTTTCTCTAATTTTCTCTGTTCTTTAAGAGGTTCAATTTTGCCTTTTAATTCCTTTCTGGGGTCAGAAGCTGAACACGCCGAAGGAGGCACGCTAGGATCAGTGCTATGTGGCAGAGGGCGCTGAACATCGGGCGGCCCATCTCGGCCCTGATACTGAGCGGCTTCCTCCACCAGTTCGTCCCAATCAACTTCATTATAATTGGCTTCAACTTGAAGAGGTTTTGGTAGTTTGGGATATATTTTTTTAACTTTGAGCGTAGCTCCTTCTAAATCAAAGGGGTTAATTTTCTCCTAGGGCTGTAATTTGGAATTTGGCGGCTCTGGCTTCCTGGTTTTGATTTCAAGATTCTGTTCCCTTACAGGAGGGCACACACCCTTAGGGGGTTCTTTGTCCTTTAAGATGGGTTTTACCTTTTTGTCCCTGTAGTATATTTTCACCCTTTTTTTTTTTTTCTTTTTATCACATTAGCAACAACTGGGTCACAATGTCTCTTGGATAAGATTTCATTAATTAAATTCCAGTAGGAAAAGGCGGGGGGACCTTTTCAGGTCCACAAGTCTCATAATAATCCTTAAGGGCATCACCAACTCTTTTCCATCACCTCTGATCAATAGTTCCTTCAATAGGGAACCATGGGCAAACTTGTTTAATATATTCAAAATCTTGACACAAATCCTTAATTTTAACCTTAAATTCTCATGCCTTTAATGCTTTACTCAAACTTTCTACAAGTATCTCATGTTCACTTAATGCCTGTCCCATTGCTGAAGGGAAGGGGGAAGGGGTTCCGTCCGCTTACCGAGGTTCAGATGTTGCAGCAGACAACTGTGGCGTGGGCCTCTTTTACTTTCTTTCTTCCCAGTTCTCTTGGATGGTTGCATGGCTGAATCCTGCACACCAGGTGTCCCACACATTGGGCATCACTTGTTCTGAGCAGCAGGTCAATCAACGAAGGTCACCTTGGAGAGGAGCTGGGAATTGAGGAGGGGACAAAGGACAGGAGATGCAATAAATGGAGATAAGACAGGATTCTAATCATGTCTCATTTATTCAAAGGAAACTCTGGGTATATACAGTGGAGGGATAGGGAAATGACGTGGGTGGGTAAAAGACGTGAGTAACTAGGCAACCGGGCTATGACAGGAAGTTCGACCTCCGGGTCATAACAGGAGACTTATAGGAAATAGGCGGGGTAAGAAGAATTAGGAACTTAGCTCAGCAGAGATAGGGGAAGAGGAAGTCAGTGTCACTAAAGATGCTGATGCACCAAGAGAATTTTATAGGTCAGAGGCACTCAGGTGACCATTAAGGGATACATGGTGCAGAGTCATGATGTGGCAGTTTCACAGGAACCTGGAAACGCACTTGCAATAGGATTGGAGGCCTGGAGCTATTGAGCCTCCCATGCTGCTCGATGGTTAAAACCAAAGTAAAGCAGGACCTGTGCAGCAAGAGTTGTAGCTTTTGGGTCTGATAAGGTCAGTGAAATCCCCTCATGATTTATCCTGAGATCCTGTACCTCAGATTGTAGAACCTTTGTCAGCGTCAGTCATGTGGATGAGTCACGGCCATTGCTTGGTCAATTTGCACTCTGTGAAAGCCTGAGAGAATGTTTTCTCTCCATGAGACTCTCCTTAGGCACAGTCTACATCATTGATTACTTTCCTCTTTGGCCCCATAATATCCTTGATCAGAATATTTAGGACACTACTGAGTTACATGACATTACAGTACAAGTTCTCATATGTCCTGAGTCTTAGTTGACCTTGGAAGGCTAGGGCCTAAATGTTGGCTTTCTTTGCAGCCCTCCTTTTTCTCTAATTTGGTCTGCAAACTTAGGTTGTTAACCATCCAGAAGACAAGCTTATTGTTATTACCATACTACTTAGGTTGTTAAGCTTAACCTCACTATCAGTGTGAATATCCAACATCTTAGGCATAACATAGAACACATATATTTCACCAAGTATTGATATGTTGAACTTTAAGTCCCACCAGAATATGATAAAAAATTTAAATATTAGAATATATTTAAAAAATAGGCATAAAGAATTATATACTTCTTATGTTTACACATAAGTCCAAAAAACTAAACTTATACAACTTTGAAGCAGGACAGTCTCACAATATTCCTTTTCCTGTCTCTTGCTTTCATTCACTACCCCCTTCTTTTTGAACAACCATCTACCCAAGAGACAGCACAGCAGCAACTGGCATGTCATGACGAGCAGCCCGTATTCAGAAGACCAGAATGACAGGCACTCCAAACATGAAACTACTAGTACAGATTACCATCTGCAGTGCAGTTTCTTAGCTCACAGGTATCAGTATACATAGTTAGGGTGAGAATCTTTCCAATTAACTGCTAGATTCAAAAATCTTCCGGAGATTCTCAGGATCATTGCCTTGCCCATCTTCTACATATAACTGTATATGGCTTGACATTATCATGTTTCCTAGTTCTCTTTCCCTCTCTTGATTAGTTAGTCCTCAAGGTCCTGCTTTCCTTTTACTTGTATTATACCTTTTTATTTGTATTTCTTCTTTTGAGTTCTTATACTAGGGAAACTATACGATATGTACACATGTGTGTCTGGTTTATTTCACAATGAGTATATGTTTAAGTGGCATCCACTTGAATATAAAGTCTTCAAATTTATCATTCTTAATAGCTGAATAATACTCTATTGTGTAAAAAATCACATCTTTTTCAACCATTCCTCAGGTGATGGGCATCTTGGTTGTTTCCAAGATTTGGCTATCACAAATTGTACTGCTATAACTATAGACACACATATATCCCTATATGATGTTTTCAGATCTCTCAAGAAAACTCCCAGTACAGGAATTAGCTGATTTAAATGGGATTTCCAGTCCAACTTTTCTAAGGAGTCTCCACACTGATTTCCATAATGGTTGCACTAATCTACATTCCCACCAGCTGTGGAGAAGGATTCCTTTTTCCCCACAGCCTCTCCAACATTTGTTGGTGGGTGATTTCTTTATGATAGCCATTCTTTCTGGGGTGAGATGATATCTCAATGTTGTTTTGATTTACATTTCATAGATGGCTAGTGATGTGGAGCATTTTTTCCTATATTTATTCACTTCTTTAATTTGATTCTCTGAGAAGCGTGTGTTCATCTCTGATGCCCATTTCTGAATTGGGTCTTTAAATTTTGGGTCCCTAGTGTTTTTTAGTTCTTTATAAATTCTAGAGAGCAGACCTTTGTCTGAGTACTTATTTGTCATAATTTTTTCCAAATTTGTTGGTTGCCTTTTCACTGTATTGTTAATTTCTTTCGACATGAAAAAAGTTCTCAGTAAGAGCAGGTCCCAGTTGTTAATTCTTTCAACTGTTTCCCATGAGATTTGATTTCTGTTCATGAAGTCTTTGCTTACCCCTGTGTCTTCAAGAGTTCCTCTTACTTTCTCTTCCAGGAGATTTAGTGTCTCTGCTGTAATGTTTAGATCTTTAATCCATTTTGACTTTAGTTTAGTGCATGGTGATAGACCTGGTTCAAGTTTGAGTTTTCAGCATATAGAGAGCCAGTTTTTCCAGCACCATTTGTTAAAGAGGCTATCTTTCTTCCAGTGAGTATGTTTGGCCCCTTTGTCAAAGATAAGGTGGCTAAGAATCTTAATTGAAAAATCTCAGCAGTAGGCAAGACAAAAAGAAAATATATCAGGGCTTGAAGTCAAGATAAGCATCCCAGAACATTCAGATACTAATTAAAAGAGATAAGATACAGATTATTGAACAACTAAGCCTGATAAGCCTGATGCATTGGCTTAGGGAGAGTAAGGAAATAAAGGCTAATGGCACAAGAAAACCATATACAAAAATTATAGGAAGAAATCTTTAACTCTAGGGAATGAGGCAATGGCGGTATGTAAAACCCCTACAGCTGTGATTGCACAATAACATATTTTATTGTTGTTTCACATATTTTATTGTTTATACATAGATGCACTTCCACCCCAATCTGAAGGCTCACATACTCATACATAGGGCTTCTGGGATTATGGGTATATGATTCTGAATCTTGGGTATGTGGTACTGGATTAGTTCACTCAATGGTTTATCATAGTTCTGGGTATGGATAGATTTACTCAGCGGGTGGGGCTCACCCTGGGTATACATGGCTACAACTCACAGGCATTTAGTCTGGATAAAATAAAAAGAGAAAAAAGAAGTTTCAATTCTCCCTGCCTGCCATGCCATGTACTGTTTCTTCTGTTACGTCCCTTTGCCATGAGGCTCTGTCTTGGAGCCAGCTGATTGTGTACTAAAACCTCTAAAAACTGTGAACCAATAAACTTTCCTTCCTTTAATTTGTGGGCACTGGGTATTTTCTTCCAGCAGTGAGAAAGTGACTGAGACACATATCATTGTCAGATTGTCATAAATTCAGGACAAAGAAATAATATTAAAAGTTGTTAGAAACATGAATTGACTTATAAAGGCAAATCCAGCAGAATATCAGCAAATTTATCAAAGAATTTTCTAAGAGTACCTGGAATGATGCATTTCAAGCCCACTTCCCCCAAATTAGTCACGCCACAATACTATGTTTTATAAGAATATCCTTCAAAATTGCAGGAAAAAACAAAGATCTTTCAATATAAACAGAAAATAAAAAATTATCAAGTTAAGCCATCAAAATCATATTGGGAAAGTACATAATCAAATGAGAATCTGAAGAAGGAATTTGAATAATTCATTAGATGGTAGAAAATTCTGATGTGGTTTAAGTGATGCAGTACTAAAAATAATCTACATGTTCTACACAACCCTTATTAAAATTTGAAAGGCATACTTCAAAAACTAGAAAAAATATATCAATAGTCCGATGGAAACATAAAACACATGAAAGAACAAATGAGACACTAAACAAATGGAGCAATGCTGGTGGCAACACAATACCTGTTTTTAAGTTTTACTTCAAAGTTTTAGCAACAGCAGCAGCATGGGACTAGCACAAAAATGATTATGAAAATTAAGGAAAGAGAACAGTGGACATGTAAACAAGTCCAACCACACCTTTAACCGTCTGAGTTTTGACAATGGGGTCCAAAATATACAACTGTGGTAGACACAACCACTGTAATAAATGATGTTGGGAAAGCCAGATATACACATGTAAAAGGTTAATAGTAGATCCCAACATCTCAACCGGGATTGAAATCAAATTAAAATCCATCAAGGTCATAGATTCAAGATCAGCAACTTTGAGACTACCAGATGAAAACAAATGAAATCACAGGCACAAGCAAAATCTTCCTGAAAAGAACCTAGTAGCTCAGGAAATCATAGCAAGCATCAATAAATGGTATTCCATAAAATTTAAATTAGCTTCTGTGTAGCAAGAGAATAATTAATAAAATAAATGTAATAAACAAATGCCTGTCACCTGAGGAATGGATGAAAAAGATGTTGTATTTTTATACAATGGAGTGTTACTCTGCTATAAAGAATGATAAACTCAAAGCCTTTATATTCAAGTGAATGCCACTTGAATATATAGTCATAAGTGAAATAAACCAGACCCACATGTGTAAATATTGTATAGCCTCTCTAGGATAAGAACTCAAAAGAAGAAATAAAAATAGAAAGGTGTAACATAATTAAAAGGAAAGTGAGAATTTAAGGATTAGACAATGAAGAGAGGGCAAGAAGAAAAGCTAGGAAACATGACAGGAGCAAAGCCATACATTTATAAACATAAGATGGTTAAGGCAATGATCCTGAGAATCTTCAGCAGGTTTTTGAAACTAGTAGTTAATGGATAAGATTTTCACCCTTATGCTGATACCTGTGAACTAAGCAACTGCATGGAAAATATCAGTGTATATTACTAGGGTCATGTTTGGAATGCCTGACGTTCTGGTCTTCTAAATACATACTGCTTGTCATGTCATACCAATTACTGCCATACTGTCTCTCAAGTAAATGTTTGTTTAAAAAAAAAGGGAGAAACAAATGAAAACAAGAGACAAGAAAAAAATGTAACAGGACTATCCTGCTACAAATATGTGTATCATTAAATTTCTAAATTTCTGTGTAAAAATATGTAATTGCTTATTCCTATTTTTTAAAATAGGAATTTTTATTTTTAACATTTTTTTCTTCACATTCAGTAGATATTCAAAGTTTAATATATCAATACTCGATGGAAAATAACTGTCCCATGTTATGTCTAAGATGTTTTATATTCAGACAGATAGTGAGGTTAAGCTCAACTGCCTGTTATAGGGTAAAATGTCATTAAGCTTCTCTTATGGAGGGCTAACAACTTAAGTTTGCAGAACAAAAATTAGAGAAAAAGAAGGACTGCAAGGACAACCAACATTTTGGCCCTAGCCTTTCAAGGTCAGTGAGGACTCAGGACACAGGAGAACCTGTACTGTAACACCCTTTAACTCAGTGGTGCCCCAAATTTTCTTACCAAGGAGATTATGAGGCCACAGAGGAAAGTGATTGATGATGTAGAGTGTGCCTAAGGAGAGTCACATGGAGAGAAAACATTCTCTCAGGCTTTCACAGAGAGCAAATTGGTCGAGCAATGGCTGTGACTCATCCACATGGCTAACACTGACAAAAGATCCACAAACTGATGTATAGGGTTTCAGGGTGAGTCTTGAGGGGATTTGACTGACCTTGTCAGATACAAAAGTTACATTTTTTGTTCTATAGGTTTTGCTTTATCTTGGTTTTAACCATCCAGCAGAAAATTATAAAATCAAGGTATAAAAAGTAAATCTATATTAATATGCTGAGCTATAAAAGGCTCAAGTCAACAACTTCTGATACTGCCAGTCTTGTAGATAACCCACTACTATTATAGACCACTGGACTATATGGATTACTGTGCTAAATTCATTCACCTTTACTATATGAATGGCATGGAATACCCATCTCTGACAAAAGTAAACAAAAAAGGGGCTATAAATGGACCATTTTGTAGTAGAAAAAATATATATATTTGTATCTATATATTGATATGCTAAACTTTAAATAAACATATATTTATTATGTATATCTATATATACATAATAGCATAAGTATACAACTTTCTCTTAGTTCAATGGGAAGAAGGTTTTGAACTAATAGTGTTAAACAAGATACTATGCCTGCATCTTGTACTAGGAACAACTACTTCAAAGAAAACAATATGCAATGTATTAGTTATTGTAACTGTACTACTAACCTATTTTGAAACTATCTCATTGCTACTTCTTTCTCAATAAAATTATTGAATTAGAAAAAGAAAGAATAAATGTTTAACCTGAAGAAAGAGACAACATCTTTGCAAGCTACTCTTCTGATATACAGAATACATAAAGAATTGAAAAACAAAATTCTGAAAGCAAAATAACCCAGTCAATCAATGGGCAAATGACTGGAATAGACACTTTCCCAAAGACGAAATACATGTAATTCATAAGTAGATGTATAAAATTCAAATAGAATGTTTAGCTGTTATGGAAATCCAAATGCAAACTGCATCGAAATCACATCTCGCCCCAGTCAGAATAGCTATCCTATATTATACAAAAAATGAAGACCACTAGTGGAAGAAAAAATCCCTCCCATGCTGGGGGTAAGAAAAGAAATCCAGTGAAACTATTCTAGAATCAGTGTGTATGTTCCTTAAATGTTAACACTAGAAATACTATTTGACATCACAATACCACTTTTTGGTGTATTCCTGAAAAAATAAACAGGAAAAGGATTCAAAGAAAAGAGAAGGAAAAAGAAAGGCAGATAATGAAGTTTAAAATAATTTAAAAAATACTATGTGGGCCGATATACCAAAACAAACTTTACTAATCTGTATTAATAAAGTATACTAATAAAAATACAGAAAAGTTCCAACAAAGATTTCTCTCTAGGTAAAGACCAGAGAAAGGCAGCTTAGCCAGCAAACAACTTTTAGCCAATGCTACACCAGCAGATAACATGGTACAAACTGAAATCCACTCCCACTTTTCCCAGTAAAAGCACAATAGGAAGCTTGGTCTTTCACCCTGCCTAGGCTATACAGAGGCATATCTACTCCAGCTTCTCCTAGGCAGTGTTAGAGAAGCCCAAATGTAGAATCAGGGCTTTCATTACCAGGAAGTGATAACAAGCTCATAATCTGCTCTGTGGTACCAATTTGTGCCAAGAGGAAAGCAGTAGTGAAGCAACTCCATTTGATTCAGACAGTCGGTTGTCAGTGAAAACCAACCAGGGTACCTCATTACCAGTAAGAAAGATCCCCCTTTGAATGAGGAGGGGAGGATGAATGTGGAAACGTGGCTTCTGGTCCACCTACTTCCCTTTTACAGAGTAGTCATTCAGGAAGTCAACTAAGATATGAACCAGAGAGTCACTTAGCATAGCAACCCAAATATACAGGGTTATTCTGTGACTTATTCAATAAAAATTTCTCGTTACATTAAGAATGAAGAAAATATTAAATTATATGAGCAAGGATAATCTATAGGTGCCACCACAAAATTCCATTAAGATTACAGTTATCTGGCAAAGGTTTTTTCATATGCATGTGAAAATGCTCTATGAGAAAATATAAGCACATTTGAAAGAAATTAAAGGCCAGAACAGAATACAAGATGAAAGAACAAGATAAAATTTTAGAATTGAACAATGTAGTTGCTGAAATTAAAATACTCAGTTAGCCAGGCATGGTGGTGAACACCTGCAATCCCAGCACTCTGGAGATTAGGCAGCAGGACTACTGTGCGGTTGAGGCCAGCCTGGGCTACAAAGTGTGTTCAAGGCCAGCCTGAACTACATAGTAAAACCTTGTTTCAAAAAGACAAAAGAAGAAAGAAACAAAAGAAAAGAAACAAATTCCCATGGTTTTCACAAGAATAGAATACAGAAGACAAAGGAAAGGCAGTAAGATCAGAGATAAGACAACAAAAATTACCCAATCTAAAAAGCAGACAGAAATACATTATCTGGGGGGCCAGGGAGATGGCTCAGTGGAATAAGCGCTTCCCTGGCAAGCAGCAGGGCCTGAGTTCAATCCCCAGTTCTGAAAAAAAAAAATAGAAAAGAAAGAAAAAAAAAAAAAGAAATACATTATCTGTCAGCATAAATGGTAAAAAAATAAATAAATAAAGAAGACTCA
The DNA here is from genome assembly GCF_000260255.1 of Octodon degus. Taxonomy (NCBI): domain Eukaryota; kingdom Metazoa; phylum Chordata; class Mammalia; order Rodentia; family Octodontidae; genus Octodon; species Octodon degus. Next base: position 9,392,114 of record NW_004524658.1, on the reverse strand, counting down.
GAGACCTGTAGGACCATAACAAAATCTGTAACATGCAGTGTCATCTAAGCCTCACAGGGAAAGAAGATGGAGTGGGGGGTTGAAAAGTGATTTAAAAATTAGTGGTTGAAAGCCTCCTAAACGTGGTTATGAGGAAATTATGATTTAAAGAAGTTGAGTAAATTCCAATCAAGATAACCTCAAAGTTCATAATACTAGACAAAGTAGAGCACACATTAATGTTTGGGGAAGCATGGGTAAAATACATACAAACATTAATGAAAAGACAGCAGAAGCAGCTGTATTCATATTATGTAACTTTACCCAGAGCAAAAAATATTACCAAGTCAAAGACATTGTCTAATAATTGTCAGGTTAATATACCCAGTAAAAATGGCAGCCTTGAATATCTGTACATCAAACAGAAGAATTTAAAATTAAAGAAGCAAAACTAATTTTTTAAAAAATGGAAACATAGGTGAAAACCACAATCACAGTTTGGGACTTCCATATCCATCTCTCAACAACTGATATAGTAAGCCAGAATATCAAAGTCAAATACACCATCAATCCACAGGATCTAATCAACATATATAGGGACCCCATTCAACAGCATAGAATGAATACACAATTAGTTTTCAAGTGCTGAAGGAACATATACTAGTATAAACTATGTCTGAGTGATTAAAAAATATATTGACAAACAAAATAATTGAAATCATACAGCATTTCTTCTAACCACATAGAATCAAACAAAAAAATTAATAACAAAAATCCCCACAAGAATAACTTCAAATGCATTAAGTAACATGAATTTTTCAAAAAAATTAATCGCAGACGTGGTCTCAAGAGAAATAAAATAGACACTGAATATAATGAAACTGCTACTATATAGCAAAATTGTAGGGCGCAACTGAAGTATAGCTCAAAGGAAATTTAATAGCACCAAGTGTGCGCCATTGAAAAAGGACATATAATACATGTAAATATGATAAGTTCAACAAAACAATTTCTAAAATAAAATATAAACACCTCACATGGCTAAGATAATAGAACTATGCTATTACAGAAACTTAATTAATAATTTTAAATTCCCCAAAGAAATTTCCAGACCTACATAATTTCATTGGAAAATATCTGTAGACATGTAATGAATTAACACCAATTCTACACAATTTCTTCTCTGAAATCTAAAGAGTGATCATTTCACAGTTCATTTTTTAAAGCAACCAATGTTTTGTAACCCAAAGTCAAAGAAAGTCCATACACAAACAAAGAATAAAACTATGATCAAATAGCTCTAAGCAGATATTGGTGAAAAAATTCTTCAGATTCTGTAGGAGGCTAGGACAGGAGGTATGTAAATTCAAACTCTGGCTGCACCACTTACAAATTTAACAAGACCCTGGTTTGTTTTTTTTTGTTTGTTTGTTTTTTAAGGAGTTTGAAAGTGCTGTGATGTTACTCAGTGTAAAATCCCTGTGTTGAATCTCTAGTAACAGAAAAAAAAGTTCTTAGATTGTTAGAGATAGAAATCAACATGTGAGGGACATTCTGTAGCATATCCCCATGGAGTTTATTCCAGGGATCAATTAACATAACCCACCACATTAAGTCTAAAGAATAAGAATTATATAACTGTATCAATCACTGCTGAAAAAAATAATGAAGCTCAATATCCATTCAAGGTACAAGCCACCAGAAAAAAAAAAAATCTGAGTTTCTAAAATGGCTACTGGATATCTAAAAAATCCTATAATTTTATACTGAATGAGAAATTAATAAGTGTTTTCCCTAGAAACAAAATAAGTAATTATACATTTTTAAATTCAGTATAATACTGGATTTTGGACCAGGGAGATAGCTCAATAAAATAAGCACCTGCCTGGCAAGTACAGGGTCCTGAATTCAATCCCTAGTACTGCAAACAAACAAATAAATAAATAAACTGGATTTCTAGCAAGTGAAACAAGAGACAGATATAATTAATATATAGAAGAACATGGAGGAATGAAATTGTGACATTTGCAGAAGCATAGATGTGATTATCTGCAGAGAAATCATATACCATACCTGTAGTTCTTGGAACATACACATATATATGTATATATATTATAAATATATAAACATATATATTCTAGAACTAAGAAATTTGGTCAGCAAGCTCATAGACTACATGATAAACATGATATGTGTTTGTATATACTAGCAGAGAACATATGGAGGCTAAAATAAAAGTGTCATCCTTATAGTATAATGGGATACTTTGGTACAAATATTATATATATATATATATATATATATATAATTTGTATATTAAAAATTATAAAATGCTGGTGTCAGATATTAAAAAAATCTAAATAAATCAAGAAATGTGTCATATTTATGGACTAAAACACTCAACAAATCCTAGTAAGGAAGCAAATAAGCTGAGATTCTGATACATTGCTTCTAGGAATATAAAATGGTATTGTCATTGTGAAATATTTTACAATTTCTTTAAAACTAAGCATGTATTATGTTGTAGGGCAATAATAAGCTTCTCTTCTGGAGGGTTAACAACCTAAGTACAGTTACAAAATTGTCCTTCATTTATATCACCTTTTTTTTTGTTCAGTTTTGTCAGAGATGGGTATTCCATTACCATCCAAATATTGTAGGTGTATGAATTCAGCAAAATATTCCAATATAGTCCAGTACTCCACAATAGTAGTGGGTTATCCACAGGACTGGCAGTGTCCAAATCTGATGACTTGAGCCTTCCACAGCTCAGCATGGCTTCACTTTTCATATCTCATTTCCACACTTTTCTGCTGGATGGTTAAGACTAACATAAAGCAAGACCTATGTAACAAGACCTATTGTAGCTTTTGTATCTGATAAGGTCAGTCAAATCCCCTCAGGATTTATCCTGAGACCCTGTACCTCAGTTTGTGGATCCTTTGTCAGTGTCAGCAATGTAGATGAGCCATGGCCATTGCTTGACCAATTTGCTCTCTGAGAAAGCCTGAGAGAATGTTTTCTCCCCATGTGACTCTCCTTAGGTATACTCTACATCATCGATCACATTCCTCTGTGGCCCCATAATCTCCTTGATCAGAAAATTTGGGGCACAACTGAGTTACATGATGTTACAGTACAGGTTCTTCTATGTCCTGAGTCCTTACTGACCTTGAAAGGCTAGGGCCAAAATGTTGGCTGTCCTTGCAGTCCTTCTTTTTCTCTAATTTTTGGTCAGCAAACTTAGTCCAAAATCCAGCTGGCACACATGAAATCCCACGATTCCATGTCCAGACTCCTTGGCAATCTCTGGCAAGTTGTGAACTCCAAAGAGCTTAGGTGACTCTGTCACTACAGGCACTTGCCAATGGTTGTAGATTCCATAGATTCTCTTGGGCTGGCTCTGCTCTCTTCTTGAAGATTGTCTCAGATAATCCATATTTTTGGCTTCTCCAAATTTCTGGGGTCTCCGATGACCTTTGTGTTTACACTCACAGATTTGCATATTACCCTCTCTGGGGCCCACTACCTGGGCTTGTAGAACTTCTTCTAAAGCCTGGGTAGAAACTTTCCTGACCCCACAACTCTTAAACTCTGCATGTACCTAAACCCAGCAGCATATGGATGGTGCCAAAGTCTGTTGCCAGTTGGAGCAGTCGCTAGACTTCCCTTTTTCTCAACTGTAGGAATACAGTGCCAATGAAACAAATTCTGAAGAACAGCTTCTCTAGGCCACCATCATTCTGGTACACTCTTCTAAAGCAGTCTTTTACCTTTGCAGCTCTAACACTGCAAAGACTGGATCTTGCTGTTTTTTGTGATGCCCTCTGCTCACCTTTTCTATTTTCCTGTTCCTTCTCAGCTATTAAGAACTCCTGTACTCTGTCTTTTCAATCCACAGCAGAGTTTCCTACTGGAGCTTCCTTTCTGGTCAAACTCACATTTTAAATCATTCTGTTGGGCTCTTTACTCTTGATTCTCAACTTAAATCTGGTTAAAATCCCGAATAGTAGTCATGTCATTGCTTTTACATTAGATTGCTTTGAAATTTCCTAAAATTAATCAGTCTGTTGCCCTTAATCTCATTCTAAGGTTAATTTTCTGTACATGAGAAAAATACAGACAATCTTTCTGCCAAGCCATAGCACACATAGTCTGGAGTCCAACAGTCAATGCCCTGTTTTGCCACAGATACTTCCTGAGCCTGGTTTTTACTAGCAATATTTCTATCAGCCTTCTGGTCTTCTGAGCTCTGCTCTGACCATAGCCTCACAATAAGTACTGGCCAAGGTGCTCCAAGCCATCTTTTCAGCCAGCATCTTGGAACATTTCCAAGCTTCCCACAAGTTGTTCCCAAAGACTCCTGAACCACATGATCAGGTACAATCACATCAATGATCCCAATTTCTCTAGTACCAAATTATGTCATAGTTTTCTCATTGCTGAGACAAAATGCTAAATATAAAAATTTAAAAGAAGATTTATTTAACACATATTAAGCATGAAAAGAAAACTAGTCACATTTTTTCTTTCTTACTTACTATCTTTATTTTTTTTTTTTTGTACTGGACTTGAACTCAGGATCTTGTGCTTGCCAGAAATGTGCTTACACCACTGAGATATATCCCCAGCCATAATTTTTTCTTGTACTGCTGATCAAACTTAGAACCTTATGCTTGTCAGGCAGGTGCTTATGCTACTAAGCTATCTCCCCAACCATATAATTGTTATTATGAATAGCAAGGTCAGAATGACAGTCTTGGACCCTGAATTTCAAAGTATGAAAATAATCATTAAGAATCAATGGCAAAAGAGATGGGCAATAAATAATAGTATTGATTATTTTATACTACCAGGACAAATCAAGAATAGAGAATCAGAAGGCTGAGAGAAGCCACACAAGAGATATTCATAAATTCCTTTCTTATTTCTCAGACCTTAGTGAATTAAAATAGCCAGACTCCATTATCTATTGAAAAGGCTAAGTAAAAATCAAAAAGGACCTTGAAACTCCAATGTAAGTACAGATTGAATGGATTTCTCAGTTTATACAAAGCTACTTATTCTGATAACCATATCCTGGGGAAAATAAAATATCCAAGTGTTTTGAGAATAGTTGGGCACAAGTTCCAAATAGACATTGACACAAGCAACCCAAAGTGTCTTAATCTTTGTAAGAGAGAAAACTTGCAGTGGCAGGATGATAAATCAGGTCCTGCTATGAGATCAAACGCTGTTTCTTTCCAGGTCCCACAAATTCTAAATGGTAGACATTTTTATTTTCCCAAATTAGAAACAATATACTGGTTGCTGCTAAAACACATATTCTGGCCTGTGGGTCTAAGAGCTACTGAATAGGGGAAGACTAACAGAAACTCAGAAAACAGCCTCATCCTAATCAAGATCTCAAATTTCAAATAATACTATATCCCAGACACATGGGAAAGATTATTGTCACCAATAAATATTTAGAGAATTTAGACTCGATGGTAATCCTCATATCCCTACATAATCCAGAAAACGCAAATCAAGAAGCTAAGCAAGCTAATAAGCAATGAACCAGTTGTGTCCTGGAAGAAGATTCTAGATGATCACAAACTTAAACAAGTAGTAACCCTCATTTGCTAGCATAGATTAAAATGTTATAGGATCAGTGTAAGTGACCTTAAAAGTGATGAAATATACTCTTTTTCATTTTTATTGTCAAGGATAATAATAAATAATTTGTTTTCACACAACTATACATACCATTACAAGGCTATATTGGCTTGCATCATTTGAATCAGCCCAGATCAGCATAAAGTAGCAGGCTTCTGGAGGCTTCATAAGATTGTAGTGCTCCAGAATGTGATAGATCATCCCTAAAATTAAACAGTGAATGTTTTGGAGTTCTTTAGTTTGGTACATGTTAGCATATTTCCTTCAAAGCAAAGGACAAAATAATACTTTTCCCAACCCCAAGGAAAAGGAAGAAATGCACAATACAATGTGCTAACATTATAGCCATGGTTTTAAAAATTTACCAGGTGACATAGTACATTACCTGATTTGAGTGTGATTTAGAGACAGAAAGGAACCTGCTTCTGGGATGCAAGCAACCCTATCACTTTGTCAATATAACCCTATAGGTGTCTGTGTGGGAAAAATGTGCTGTGTGGGGGTTACAGCCAGTACTTCCAGTGGGCCCTCAGTGAAACTGTGCTATCCACAGCCTGGAAATGTAAGCCATCCTAGTTCCTGTAGGCTGAGGATGTAGTTAGGGTAAAGCACCAGTCTAGAATGTACAAACTGCTGAGTTCAGTCTCCAGTACTAAAAAAGACTAACAAACAATTCCTGGCTTATAAGAAGTGGGCCCAGCCTTACATTTTGTAAGATAGAAGTGGTACTTCCAGGATGAGACACAAATAATTCTCCCAAACAGAAGCAAGCTGTGTGAGAAGACAGCACAGAGTTCCAAGGTGTCTGCCAACTTCACACTGGCTCTTCACACTCAGCACACACTACAGTCATGCAGGAAATTCCATTTGAGTGGCTCACAGAGGAAGAAAATTGCACAGTTGAGTTTAAAGATGGCTTAACTTACCAAATGCAAACTAACAATGAATTGATCCAGTGCCACAGTCTTATTAAAAGTTAGTCTTGAAAGGATGCATTAAGGAAAAATACCCCATGATAAGCAATTATCAGTGAAAATCTTGTCATGAATTTTGTGTGGAAAAACATTATAGCTTTGTTTTTTAAAAATTTACCAGGTAGTCCCACTTAAAAAAAGAAGATATAGTTATTTGGTCCAGATCTTGGAGTGAGAAAGATTAAACTCTCTGAGACAATGAGGTAGAATTACACGATGGGCATGAGGGATGAAAAGTGCTGCACCATACATCAAGTCCTGCTAAAAAGCATCTGTCAAAGAGAAGGTAGAAAAGTACTAAGTTTCATATCACCAAGTTTCTCTGGTCCTGTCACAGTGGGATTCTGAGTAAAGCATCCAGCTAGGTAGGCCCGGGGCTACACTTAAATCAGTAATATAGACGCCCACCCACTAGCCCACTCCAATCTTTGCTTCTCTGCCTTGTCCAACCTGTTACCTGCAAAAGCCAATGATAAACTTTGCGATGGCACATCTATCAAGAAGGCCAATAAGCTACTTGGGTAGAAAGCTGATTACACTGAACTGCTTTTATCCTGCTGGAGGGCAGCACTCAATCTTTACTGAGATGAATATATTCAGGCGTTCCTCAGTTCACAAGCTTAACTCATTCTGTGGTTCTGGTAAAGATGGCCATGTTAGTGTTCATGTGGGAAAGATGGTTGTGGTCATGTTCATCACCTGCTGTGGAGTTCATAAACACAAGCAAAGTTGTGCCAGGGGCTTCTGGTAGCAAACCAAATTGTTTGCAAACAAAAGTGAACTTTAGGAACTAAGGTACACTGTATTTGCCTTTCCTGCTATAAGATTTTAACCAGCATCTATATACAACTGTTGGGAGATTGTTTAATCTGTTGGCATAGGTTTCTGCATAATAAGGTTCCTGCAAAATAAGGATCCATTATCCAGTAAAAGAGACATAAAAATGAGCACAAGTCTGTGGTTCTATTGATCCTACCACCTGCTTACTGCACCTTCCATAAACTGCCAGCCTGGAATGGTTGAAGATGCACCTGAAGAAGTTGTTTGAATATGTCACTTTGTGTCCTATTGTGGCACTTAGGACAAGACATACCAATCACTATCCATTTATGTCATTGGTTCTCTACTAATAAGAAAACATGGGTCTGGGAACCTAGGAGTAAAAGTATCTGTGGTTGCCCCTATCATCATTCCTAGGTAACCCTTGAGAGGGGTTGGTGCTTCCTCTTCCTAAATCCTTCACCTTCTGCGGGCCTAGAGTTCCTTGTTCCCAAAGAGCAAAGGCTTCCACTGTGGCACGCTTCTAACATAAAGAGAAAAGCTATAATATGGTACGTATTTTAATATTTTTAAATTACCGTTAAAGATTATTGATTTTATTTATTTTCTTCAGGTCCCTAAATGAGTGATGATTATTAGTTACATTGAATATTACTGAAAAAAATTCTGGGAAAATATACTCATTCTAGAGCCAAATTTAAATCCAAGACCCTAGTACATGAAAAAGTCTCAATATTTCATGAATAAATAGATGAATGAGTCATTTGTAATAAATACAAAACAGTTAAAAGACACAAATAGCAAGTTGTGTGACAAGGTCTTTTGGAAGCTTGAACTTCTTTTGGGGCCCCAAAACATAGGTTTCTACTGCATAACAATGAAAGCTACAGCTATTATAGTGAACAAAGTCAAATCATAACTGAACTAATGGCTTAAAATATTCAAAGTATGCTCATCTCATTAAACTAAAAATATGATTTACGTGTTAAGAATATAACTAAAATAAATTAACATCGAATAATATCATGGTTCGGGATCTTTGCAAGGGGCACAACATAATACAGGACACATTTTATAATAGTATTTTATAATAAATCACCCAAAAATCATATAAAAGAAGTGCAGGAAATTTGTCCACACACAAAAACACTAAAGATTCCATCTGAGGGCCTAGACCTTAATATCCTGCATGAGCCGAGGTGAAAACCTAGAGCTCGTAACAAAGCCTCCCACAAGTCCAACTGGAGGCCTGGAGCCTACAACAAAGTCTTATGCGGTCCTGCTTCATGGATCTGAGATGCAAAGCTCAGTGATGGAAACTAGGAAGTCTATGCGAGCAGGATGAAGAATCTGTGCTAGCAGGCTGAGGGATCTGAACTGGAGCTAGGAAGCAACACTCAAGGTAAGCACCAGAGCTTCCCCAAAAGTACCACAGCCATCCTCAGCATCAGTTAAGTCCCGAGATCCCCCAGTGATGAGGAAAGCTGAGTTCCCATCAGGAAAGTGAATATGGCAAGTCCTCTACGAGGTTGAGCAGCGCACCATCTTCCCCTTAAGAGGCATAAAACAACAGTCCAGGTGAGGGCCAAAGCTCCTCCAAAGTTCAGTGAGAAAGCCAGCATGAGAAGGTCATCCAGTGGAGCAGCCCAAGAGAACAACTTCCAGCAACTCCAAAAGCTTCTCCAAACAGCATCCCTAACAGGGTTTCAGCAACTTCTCCTGTTCTTCCTTTTATTCTACTGGCAAGAAACCTCAGGTGGGCCTCCTGCACCCAGCACCAGGCTAGTTTAATTTCACCAGTCAGAAATCCACTGCAAATAATATTACAAGATGCAATAACAAAGACAGAAAGTACAGACCTTCAGAGTATAATATGTATATTTTTATGACCATCATTCAAGCTTTTGTTGACAATGCTCATTATTTCATAATTATAAGTTTTATACTTCTATCTTTTTCATATTATTTCACATAGGCTTATATATTGTTTTTCCTTCTAAAAGATACAGCGTTAACCTACATATTCAGTATCATTTTAAGGGATTTTAACTCAAATTATAAATTTGAACACAGATAATACAAAGCTGAGGGCTGGCCAAATAGTTTGGTGGATTAAAGCACCTACAAGCAGGCGCAGGGGCTGGGGGCTCTATCCCTGGGCCTGCCTTGCCAGCCACACCCCTGGGGCACACTGAGATGGCAATTGAGACTGGGCATGGTGGCGCACACCTGTGATCCCAGCTCTTGGGAGGCTGTAAACAGGTGGATCACTACTAGTCCAGTCTAGTAGTGAGACCCTAAACACCCTGTAGACCCTTCCCTAAAATGCAAAAAAAAGAAAGCTCAGTAAAATGGTAGAATTTTCATCAACTATCCGCTATGTGGAGATTTCCCGTCATACCATATCTGTTAGTGTCTACCTATTTATTTATTTTTGTATTTTAGGGAAGGGTCTACAGAATGTTCAGGGCCTCACTACTAGATCGGGCTCATAGTGATCCACCTGTTTACAGCCTCCCAAGAACTGGGATTACAGGTGCACGCCACCACGCCCAGTCTCAATTGCCATCCCAGTGTGCCCCTGGGAGCAGGCCTGCCATGGAAAGCCCAGAGACTGAACTCCAGCCCCTGTGCCTGCTTGCAGGTGCTTTAATCTGCTGAGCTATTTGGCCAGTCTTACCTATTCATTTAAGTGTTTAAATGTCACTTGCTAGAAAGTAGGCAATATTGTTAGCATTTCTTCAAATTATCTCATGTATATCTTATAAGATTTATGTATATAATTTTTCCAATTTAAACAGAAACAAAATGTACTATGGATAGATTAACAACCTAAAATCAGTAGGTAGAAGATGCCAGGTGAGATTTGAGCATAGTCTTCTAACCATAGGTTCTTCAGCATCACTGTTTCCTCTCTATGCATCTGACCCCTGTGTGAACATGAATGAATTATGTAAGTAATTAAGTTGTAAGTAACTGATTTGTGTTGTCCTTTTTCCTGAGCACCCATTATGTTAACTAGCTGTGCCAAGGTGCTCAATAGACACTGCACTTCCTAATATAGTGACAGGTATAAATTCCCTGCTGGGAAGAGGAGACAGGAGTTTGGGGGATGAGAAGGAAGAGGACAAGACTGACAAGAGAGTGGGGGAGTCTTTCACAATTCTCCATCCATGCTCAGGCTGCATTCTGATTGAAAACACTGCACCAAGCTCTATGTGTTACCCTTTATGTTCATGTTTATCATCACCTCTTATTTCTCATGATAACTGTGTAAGGTAGAACTACAAGTTTCTGCATTTTATATAGGAGGTTACTGAATTAGAGAGATCATAAGTGATTCTCTAAAATCATACACATGTATGTAACTCCAAAGCCACTGTACCCTTCTAAAGTGGCTATCATCTACACCACTGAGGGAACTGATTTGTCTCTAGTTGTCTCTTCATGGGCCAGCTCAACTTCTGTGTGAGTCGCGTTTTGGGATTGCTTCCTCTTTTGCTTTGTGGTTTTGGGATACTCCCTAAACATTCCCTATTTATTTTATCCATATGACAGTTCGCATTTGATGCCATTGAGTTTGCAATATTAGGGGATGGCTCCTGCTTGCTTTTTGCTTTGCTCTAGTATATGGGCTTTCTGATATCTACCACACTTATTCCAGGTAGGGGAATAATCAAGAAGCCTTTGGGGAGAAAGGGATTCTTACCATTTGGCCTCCGTGGCCTTCCTGTGTGAGGGCTGGAGTTGATAATGAAGAGTCTTCTTTGTGTTCCCTCATTACTTATGCCACATCTGCCTCTCGGCATTTGTGTCAATGAGTCACTATAATTATAGCCGTTGGGTAATTTCCTCCATTTACAACACATACCCGACTGTGTGAGTGCCACATTGGGGGAAAAACAACATTTATTTCCTTGCAACACCATCAGGGAGAAAGGTCCGGCTTTCTTTAGACCTGGTTATTAGTGAAGTCTGGTGAAACAGCTTCTGTTCCTCCTCACCCTAACTGAAAGGAGACTTGCTGAGCATGGCTGTCTAGACACAAAGGATCCGAACTTGTTTATCTGTATCAAAGCCAGAATATTGGCTCGGGATCACATTTTAACGTGATTTACAAAGTGACCAACTAACCTGTTCCTGGAGTGAAGGGGCCGAGCGAGCTGGGCTGAGCACACTGTATTCCCTCACTTCTAGTTTTCCACCGCAAACAAGTAAATGACTCTTTTCTTCCTAGTAAGATGTTTTAAGGCTAAAATATCTAAGGTAGGTAAATAGAAATCAATAAAATAAGCAGAATGAGTGGAAATTAAGCCAAAGGATAGCTTAAAGCTCTGTGCATGACGGAGTCCTGTGAGTCTTCAGATCCTCACCTTCCCGAACTCGGCAGCACTGATTGGTCACCAAGAATGGCGAGGACAGGGGCCTGGACCAGAAGCTCTCTGTTGTCACAAGGTGGCTCCAGTCTGGTGATTCTTCTCTAATACAGAAGAAAAAAAATGGACCTTGTATATGATGGCTTTCTTTTCCGATTAATGCTGTAGAAGTTCAGTAACTGAAGCACCACTTCACATTCTATTTGTGACTTACAAGGTGAATCAGGAGACCTTACAAATGACCTCACATTTAACAGTGCTTCATATGTTTTAGAGAAAAATACAAATTCCTATTTGTACCCTGAACACTATATTAAGTAAAGGAATGCAAAACAAACAACAAAAGTGATAACAAAGAAGTGGAAAAGGACTAATAAAGTTTAACTGCCTTCTAAGATACCCAGAGAGAATGTTTCCCTTTGATAGTGTCAAAGAAATTCTTGCCTTTGCACATCTAAGTGAGCAAATGGTTGTCCAATCAGTTAAGGTCACACAAAAGCTGACCACAAATGTCTGTTCCTAACTTTCATTCTTTCTTGATTCTACAAGGTTAATGTATTATCTCCTGGATGTTGCTAAAATTCAAACCAGGAGTACTCACAGATTAACCCTTCAGTTCCATTAGTGTGGATAACTCCTGCAATTTCCAAATTTACTTTTCTTATTTTATACAGAAGAATTCTTTTTTAAAAGAAAATATGTAGCAAAACCCTAAAATTACAAAATAAAGAAGGATAGAGGCTGTGTTGCAGACCATCACGGGCCAAAGGATTCCCAGTTACCTTAAAGAATTAGTTCCCACCTGAGGCTGATCCAGAGTGCTTCCCAGCTATGTGGAACAGACTTTGAAAAACATTCAATGCATACTCTGCTTCAAGACCATAGATACATGCTAGCTAGTCATATTTGGTGGCAGAAATAAAAAGGCCAGTATGAAGGGAAGAGGGGTGAATAGTGAGAATCCCTCTAGTGGGGGCAATTCTCAGTTGAACCACAAAGGGACCCAGCATTAGCATTCAGTCATCAGTATAAGTGCTAGAGAGTTTTCACTAACATCACAGAAATCCTTAAGCATTGCCAGAACTTAGTCTTACTTCTCAGTTTTAGATGCCAAAGATTTCTGACCTGCAAGTGACCATCTTCTCAGGGTTCTGTGTGGTCTTTGTGTGTGTGTGTGTGTGTTATGGTTGAGGAAATTGAAAAGCCAACACAGCCACATCAGGAAGGCATCTCGGAGCAGTGTGAGGAGGATCTTGTCTCAACTGTCAGGGGACATGACTCATTCACAGAGAAACAGGAAATAATCGGAAGTCTAAGACTTTAGGTCATACCCAGACAACTTCACAATTGAGATGAAAACAAAGTCTCACTAGGAGTTCTCAGAACCATGAACAACTCTGAGCATAGTCCTAAAGACAGAAATCTTTTTTTCTAGAAGTTATAAATAAGTATTTAATTTACCAGATGGGTTCAATAAAAATAGTCAACAAATGATTTGTTTTTCTTTTTTCCAAATGGTGGCTTGGATTTTCTTATTGAGAGCTTATAAAAGCTTTGTTGTGATCATCCCATTGAAGGCAAGAATTAATCTTTATGGCTTAAAAAAAAAAATGAATAGCTATGCCTTCACTTGGATGACATAGACAAAAAATTGCTCACAGCCATCTTGTATAATGGAATTTTATGGCAGAAATTGAACTACAAACCACTGACCTGGCCTGTTGTCTTTCTGAATGCCAGTGTTGCTGCTGGGAAAGAGGGTTTACTATTCAAGAATGCAAAAATGTGATTCAAGAATGAATCCTTTTCATCTCTCAAGGGATATTGTCCTTTATCAGAGCATTCTTGGTAGATAAATATGTAAATTATTATGCAAAGCAGGATGGAGTAATTCAAATTGGCAGTTGCCCTATTTAAAAAAAGCAAAATGTGGAAGCCTTGACAATGTGTCTGCTGACAACAAAAGAGATTCTCCTTAAAAATCAACCATGTTTGGTATCATTTTCACATATATTTCAAGGATATGAATTTTGCCTGGCTTACTTTCTATGTAATTTTTCTGCCCCTATATCTTATAGACAGAAATTTAATAGAAAATTTGAAATGTTAGTGTTGCTTAGATCACAGAAAATAATTTCTTTTACCATTCTTCTAATATGAAGCTACTTTAGTGCACCTTTTTTGAGATCAATTGGTTAGGAATTATTGCCAAAATAATTAACTGATGGCCATATTGGAGCATATAATGTGATACTGAGCAATGACTGAGTCCACCGGTTTTCCTGTTCCAGATTCTTCAGTGCGGCCTCTTCTGCTGTAATACCGGATGCGGTAGCATTGTTCCCAAATATGACAAAGTCTCCACTTAAGCTCTGGCTCCCTTTACCTCATAACTTCCCAGAGCCTTTGCTCTAGTAGAATTCCTGCTTAGTACTTGGGCATAAGTACTTTCTCTTTATTTTTAATTATCCTTCCAATCATCATGAGTCTAATATTATGCAGATGAAAACAAACAAAAAGAACTTGATTCTGAACCTTTTGATTACTCCTTGTCTCTGCTTCCCCCCACAGTAAGTCTTCTTGGCAGAAGTTTTATCTGTATTTACAATTTCTACTTCTTTACCTCCTGTTCTTTCCTCAATTGAAAACTCAAGCTTCCATCCACATTCCAGTGATGTGGCTCAGGTTGTTAATATCTGTAGTGATGCACGTATTGCTTCAGCTGTTGCTTTTTCCTTTTATCTTTTTGTTTGTCTTCTTCCAAGTTGATGTCTTAATGACTCTTGCTGTACTTCTTGGACATATTCTTTAACCTTAAAAGAGGTGTTATCTTCCTTTAACTTATGAACAGTGATACTCTCTAGATCTCTCTTCCCAGACATTTTCCCCTACGATTATAATTCTTTTTGTGTGGTTAACCCAATCTCATGGCTTTGAAAATGATCACTGTGTTGATACTTGTTGTAGTTTGAATCTAGAATGTTCTCCAAATTCTCATGAACTCAGAGATGGGACATTTGGGAGGTAATCAGATCATGAGAGCGCTATAGTTGACATGATGCTGGAAAGTGGGGGTTCTTTGCAGATGAGTCACAGATTGTGCCCTGGGAATATATGGATTCTTCTTGAGCTTCTCCTTGTCCTCTCCATTTCCTGTATGCCATGATGTGTTCCTCCAGTGCCGAGCCTTCCATCCTGGCATTTGGTCCTGCTGACCATGGGCAGAAGCTACTGAGACTGTGATCCAAAATAAATCTCTCCTTTTAGAAGTTGGAGATTTCAGTTATTGTCTCAGGAATGAGGAAAGTGACAAAAACAATACCTTTGCATCTCCTATTTCCAGTTCTGACCTCTCTGCTTAATTCCAGACTTATATCCAGTGGTCTGCTTTCTATTTCTAGCTATATGTTTAGAAATTATCCCAAAGTTAACATTTTTCCCCCAGAAAAGACCCCAATCTCCATATGAACCTCTTCCCTTCCTTCTTCTCTTTCTCTAAATACAGTATCTCATTAAATTGCATGAATTGGCCTTAAACTCATGGGCATAAATGGTTCTGACACTTCATCCCCTATAGTTGCTGGGAAAATAGGTGTTTGTCTTATCCCAAAGTCCCTTTTCTACCAAATCTTCAAGATGTAAGTAAATGATAATCTTATATATCCACATGTCATTACTGGTATTAAAATTCTATTTATAATTTGTCTGATGTTTTCCATTCTACGCACAATTTATTGGTGCAATTTTTTCTACTAATAGAACCTAATTTTAAGTTTAACTCTACTGTACAACCAGAGAGACAGATTATCTCTAGACCAACGCTCTAACATTCTTCTCACTGTGCTCTTTTTGCATGGCAGCAAACTAAACAAAAATTTGTCCCACATCCTACAAAATCTGGTACTTGGTCACCTCTTAGTCATATCTCCCCACATTCTCTTTTGTGAAATAACTAGAAATAACTGTCCCCTGAGCCACTTCTCCATATGCAGTTTTCCTATTAAATATCACTTTCTCAGGAAAACATATTCCCAAAGCAATATGTCTAAATAAGAACTATTTAGTCTCCTTCTATCCTGTCAGATTTTTTCATTCATGTATATTATGTCTACAATGCTGAATATTGTCACAAATTAGCTTCTAAAAATTGTATTTCATTTTATTTTTCCATTGTTTTTCTCCTAACATATAAAGGCAAGCTTCCTGGAAATGGAAACTTTAGCTTCCCAAAATCTAGTGTAGTGTCTCACAGATAGTATTCATTCACTAAATGCTTGGTAGTTGATTGGTTGAATTAATCATCTTAGTTACTCTTCTCTCATTGCTGGAACAAATACCTGACACCCAAATTGAAGGAAGGAAAGGTTTATTTAGCTCACAGTGTGTGGAGGTTTTAGTCCATACTCAGCTGGTTCCAAGGCAGAGTGGCACATGGCACAGAGCAGCCAGCAGTTCATGGCAGTGGTAATGAGCAAAGAGCAAAGGGAGGGACAGCTGCTCTGGCCACTAGCAAGCTTCTCTTCCCTCCCCACATTGTAATGCAGATTACCCACCCCAGGGCCAGGGTGTAGCAATCACACACAGAATCCCAAAATTGGGTCAAGAATCAATCACAAACTCCAGAAGCCACCCTGCAACTGCATGAGGCTTTAGACACAAACCATAACACATGGTAAAAATATCCTAAAATCCGTGAGATCTTTTGATGTTATTTTACCTATACAATTAACAAAGATAAACTAAATAGATAAACACTTAATGTGAAAAAATATAAAACATTTACTAGACCCAATAAAACAATTGAACTTCATTCACAAATACACTCTGTGCTTATGTAGCATATCAAGGTGAGTCATGTAGCTGACACTGAAAAGTACACATAGGACTTGATGATGATACTGTGCTCCTCTTGATCGCAGTGTTTTACCCTTTGTACTCTCAGGCCTTGCAAAGCCCATACACTATATAAACTGTACAACATGTTTGGTTTGTGCTGTATTACATGTAAGTAGCCAATCAAATGGCTCTAGTTAGCTTTATGCAATATATCTCAGAGTTACAAGATTCACATTTATTACTTAAATAAATTAAAAGAACACAACTGGTACACTGAGAAGAGTTAGGGAGATGTCCTACCAGCTACAAAAATGACCATGGGAAAATAGTGACAATAAATACAGAGTAATGTTTTACTTTAAGTTTTTTGCCTCTTACAAATCACAAACAAACATAAAATGACCCTTTTCTGTTTCATTGGGATAGAAGCTCTCTCTCTCTCTCTCTCTCTCTCTCTCTCTCTCTCTGCCTCTCACCCAACCTCCTTTCTCTCCTTTTTCTTCTTCGTTCTCTCTCCCGCTTTCTCTCTTCTGTTTCAACTGGTCAGCTTATCTTACTGCACTAAATGGAAAGTAAAACTTACAAGTTGTTTACTGTTTCCAGGTGAATTTTAGAAGGTGAAGCATAGATTTCCAATGTTTGTTCAACCAGTTTTCAGGAATAAAATTGAAGTCATTTATCCCCATTATGCTGAGACATCTTTCTCTTTTAGGTTTTTCTCTAAATATTTATCTTTTCCTCTTGTCAATAGTACTAACTAATCCTGCAATTTTCTTAGGATCAGTGCTTAATTGCAAGGAACAGGGACACGTGAGAAATGCAGTTGAGGATTCCATCAGGAAGTTACAAGGAAACACACACGACTGTCTCATGCGAATGCTACTGAAAAACCCTCACATGCAGAGCAGAGCTCAGCTAGGGGTGTGATTCCAGAAAATCCTAGAAATCATGAAATGGTGCTTTAAAAAATTGTTCTCCTTCATAAAAAGAAACCAAAGCAGATAGGGTATCAGCAAGCTACTGCACTACTAAGCTGCCAGAGTAGCTCTCACACATACTGTGACAGAAAATGCCTCCTCCCCCAGTACATTTCAGTTGCTTCATTGTCCAGGCAGTAGTTCCTGTTGCAGTTGCAGTTGCTTCTATCTTCCAGAAATGGCTGGTCACCGTGATGCATATTGTAAGAACCAATCTCCAATTGACAAGCCACTTTGCCTCTGTGCTTCCAGCCTGCTTACCCCATTGAATCCCTAGCCCACCAGAGATCAGGGCCCGATATTCTGGGAATGATCCCAGCTAGTGCCTGAGGATACAAGTAAATCTGCCTCCAAATCTTGGGTGTTCTTTCAGTCTTTCTGCTTGCTGTTACAATGCCACCACTGCCTGTATTTTTTTAAGTAAAAGTGCTAACCTGTTAATCACTTGCACTCAACCTTTTTCCTTTAAATGAAAAAAAAAAGAGAAGATATAATAATTGAATGTTTAATTTTTTAGAAGTGTTTATTAAGGCTGGCAAGATAGCTCAGCAGACTAAGTACCTGCTTAGGTAAGCTCACCCCTGGGCACAGTAAGCCAGGGACTGAGTTTTGGCATGGTGGCATGCACCTGCAATTCCAGCACTAGAGAACTTGAAAACATGAGGATCCCTGTGAGTCTGAGCTGTGCAGTGAGACCCTGGACAATAAATAAATAAATAAATTAAATTTTTAAAAAGCATTTATGAAAACAAAGAATACTTATGAATATGGTCTTGGATTGTATCCATTCACCTGTAAAAGCCTTGAGTTCATCTTTTGTTATATCAAAGTAATACATCATTGTATAAAATACCAGATCTGTCTTGTCCATTCCTCAGTTGATGGACATTTGGGTTGTTTTCAAGATTCAGCTATGACAAACTGCACAGGATGGCTGGGATAACTGGATTTCTGATTTATTCTGGTCTACTGAAAGGAACAGCTGACACTTAATTTTTTTTAATTTTTTGACCAATTTTGTATGCTTATATCTGGTAAAGTGAACAACTAATTTGAAGATAACAGTATGCAATATAATAATCATTATCAAATTCCTATCATCTCATTTAGTGACATTCTGTACTGTTTCTAATGTTTTCTATTATTTTGATTCCCTTTAAAAAGATAGAAAAAGAAAATAAAAGCTAGGTGGGCATTAAAATCCTTCAGATTAGTCCCCTTCACCTAGTACACACTTATCCTGTCCTTGTCATTTTCGTAGGCAGTTCTAGAGCCTTCTTTTGTGTCCGAGTTATGCTGTTGTGGTTGCCTCAATGTCCTGAATTCATGCAAAACATCTGCATTTCAGGGTCATTTTTACCTGATCCAGAACTCGTAGGCTGCCAGATCCAGGGAACAAGGCGAGTGAGAATGCACTGCAGTGTGTTCACGAGCCTGCCTTTCCAAGGGATAGCAATCAGCAGTGTGATCGCCCGCAATTTTTATTATGCCTTATCAAAAAAAAAAAAAAAAGACTTTCAGAACCGCTTCAGAAAGTATGTGTGTTAGAACTAAGAAATATTTTGCAGGGGATTCATGCTACTGTGTCTTTTACTGTAATACATTTTAAAATATTTAAACAATCACTGCATATTTTGATCATACCATCTACTCCAAGCACATATTAGGTGGGCTGAACAGCATCTGAATATGAATGGAATATAAGAGGCAGGAAACCAACATGTTCTCACAAAAATTCCCGTTTGGGGGACAGGAGGAGAACATCTGCCCAAATAAAAAATAAATTATAATTGTGAAATATTTGAGGGTTTTAAAAGCTTTTCTACATGTTGTATTGTTGTGGTTTGGGGGTTTTGTAAGAAATAATACAACACAGGACACATATTATAAGATTATTTTATTACGAATCACCCAAAGAATCATAAACAAAGAGTGCAGGAAATCTGTCCACACACTAAGACCAAAGAATCCAGCTGAGGGCCTGGATCCTAATCTTCTGCATGAGTGCAGCTGAAGACCTAGAGCGCATGACAATGCTTCCAGAAGTCCAGATGGAGGCCTAGAGCCCACAACAAAGTCTCACGCAGGCATGCTTCATGGATCCATGCTAGGAAGACCCAAAGATTGGGGTTGGAAGCCAGCAAGTCTGTGCCAGTGGGATGAAGGATCTGTGCTGGCAGGCTGAAGGATCTACACTGGAGCCAGGAATGGAAGCTCAAGGTAAGAAGCTAGAGATCTCCACAAACATACCACAGCCATCCCCAGCAATGAGGTCCCAGTCTCCTCCAAAGATGAGAAAAGCTGAGTTCCCATCAAGAAAGCCAAGGCAACAAACCTCTCTAGGAGACTGAGCTGTGTACCATTTTCCCTTCTGGAGTGAGAATTCAATGCTCAAGCTCCGTTAAGATGAACTGTAACCATTCTTAATGAATGAGGTCTAAGCTCCCCCTCTGACTAGAACAGCCAAGTTCACCAGGAAAATCAGCATGACCAGGTCCTCCAGCAAAATAGCCCAAGAGAACCAGCAGCTTCCAACAGCTACAACTGCCTTTCCAAACAGCTTCCCTGACAGCCTCTTTTAGCTTCCCAAAGCCTCTGCCTCATGTGGTGCTGGCAACAACCCTCAGATAAGCCTCCCACACTAGCACCATGCTAGTTCAGTTTAGCTGGATGTAACAAGTTGACAATCAGCTAGCAATTATATACATACATACATACATACATACATACATACATACATACAGTAAATAACTCTAAAAATATTAGGGTTATTGCAAGGCACTACCTAATTGAGGTTGAAATCTTTTAAAAGACAAGAGAAATAGAGAATAAACTGAGGTGGAAAATGAAAGGGAAGTGAAGCAGTTAGGTGACATGGGGCTTGAGTAGTCTAGGCAGGAACCTGGCACTGTGGCAAATGCTGGAAGAGTGGAGGTTTGCCAAAGTAGATTCCTCATACATCAGACATCCCAGGGGCTAAGCAGAGCTGCGAGCCCTTAAAACTGACTTTGCAGCACTTCTCCACATGAAAAGTGAAGAAAGCTCTAGATCAAGGCTAAATGTGCCCGTGAAAGTAGCCTTCAGTTTTATGGATAAATTGATGGTGGCTGAACACCATGTTTATGTTCAAGGTGAAGTGCATGTTTTGTTTCATTTTGTTTTTCCCAGAAATCCTGGGAAACACACCCATCTGCAGTTTGATGTGTTTTAAAATCAGATATCTCAAAATTGAGGAAATATAGATTATTCATTTAATTCAAAACATGTAATTAATGTGACCCTCCTCTTTCTGTTCTCTACATGAAGGATGCACCAGACCTGAGTGAACATGCACAGGTATGTGTATTATATATGTCATATATAAACATA
>NW_004524658.1:9361591-9371065 GCF_000260255.1 Octodon degus | reverse complement strand
GAGATAAAGGTAGATTAGTAGTTGCAAGGAAATGGCTAGGGACAGGAAGATGGAAAAATAAGTGCTAATGCTTATGGAATAACTTTTTGTGGTACTGAAAATTGAATCTTTGGCATGATACATGTTAGGCAAGCGTTCTACCACTAAGCTCCATGTTCTTATCCACCTTTTTAAATGTTGAATCACAGCCATACTGAGTTGCCCAGACTGGCCTATAGTTTATAGTCCTCCTACCTCAGGCTCACAATTAACCACTTTTATTGCCTGCATTGTGTCTAGATGTCCCGAAACCCTCATGTACTTATGGATGGGGCTTTTCTGTGTGTGCTACTGGGATTAACGGTGTGTGCTACTAACTCCGTCCACTGATTGGTTTAGCATAAGTTCCAGGTGTGGGTAGTGGGAAGGCCTGCTGAGTGTGGACAGCACCACCCAAAAGGCTTGTAGCCTGGATGGGTTAAAAATGAAATGGGGAGGCTTGCCTCACCATGAGTGGGCCTTGCTGCCTGTCTTCTTTGCCATGGATGGTTTTTCCTTTGTGATGCCCCTCCACTATCTCACCCTGCCTTAGATCTCACTGACTACTGACTGAAAAGTCTGTTAAAACATGAGTCAAAATAAACTTTTCTTCCTTTAACTTTGGGTTTTGGGTATTTTTGTCTTAGCAACAAGAAACTAAGACATGGATGTTACAGGCATATGGCACCATGCTGAGCACATTTAGTCTTTTAAATGCGTGTTTCATTCTCATTGAAAAGTGACCACCATATACTCTAGAAGGGACTGTCAGTGATATGAATCCTTTGGAAAAATTGCCATGCCTATTTGGTTACCCGATAGACCTATATGAACTTAGGAACTTAGAGACAAACCTAAGACTCAGGTTTATTCTCCACTTTGGTTTCTCTTTTCTTTATTTGTCCTTCAAGTACAACCAAAGTTTTCTTGAGTGTTCATATTTTTTGCACTAATTCTAAATATTAACTTTCCTTAACATGTTATGTTTGAAAATAGCTGACAGTTTATCAAAAGCAGATGCAAAATATCTGGAAATAATCTGCTATATATTTTTATTTTAGCTTGCAGTAGGAATAGAAAAATAATTTCAATTAAATGTTTAATAAAAATGTTTTCTGTTGAAAAGAGGTTTTATGAGACATTCATTAAACACAGGGACATGTTTTTCAACTAGACTTTATCTCTTTAAACTTAGAGTGGAATGTTTTGAATTTGGATTGGTATGTGAGGAATTCCTAAGCAGGAGTTAAGCATTCCTAAAAAAAAGATAAGAATAAATTTTGTTAGGTGTTTGAAGCCAGGAACTCCTGCTCTTTTTCCTTTGTCGTAAGTAACCAATACATTTTCCTCTACCACTAGATAAACTTACAAAAGCTTTAGTTTGAAAATCAAATTGGCTTCTGTTTGTGATTACAGAATTGCGCAACAACTCATTTTACAAAATAGAATGCAAACTCCAGTGAAGAGAGCAAGGAAGCTTGTCATTACAGCCCTAAAGGGCTGAAGGAAGAAGAAATAGAACAACAGATTGATTATTTCTGAGTTACTTTACTTACAGAGTTAAAACAGAGGAGACTTCCTAACATGTACCAGCTCAAACAAGAGATTACCTTGAGTTCCTAGTTTCTGGAAAACTGACCTGATTCAAAATTTAGTTTGATTTAGTGGTATCTAGCATAAGTGGCACTACTGTGTGCATTTTTTTAATCAAAAAAAAAAAAAAAACCTTGTACTTATTTGGTACAGGATATTGCTACACAGCTTAGACTTACAGTAATCCTCCTGCCTCAGCCTCCTCAGTGCTGGGATCACAGGTGTGCACTACCATGCCACGTTTTGGTGGCCAGCATGCACAGGCTAGGGTTCCAGGCCAGCATGGCATGTGATACCGGGTATTGAACCCAGGTCCTTGTGCTTGCCAGGGAGGTGCTTAGACCTCTGAGCTGTCTCCCTAGCTTGGCACCAGTGTGGTTTGATCTGGTCTGTTAGGCCTAGTGCAGGAGGTTGGTGCAAATGACACCTAATAAACTTGGTCTAACAACTTTACTCACCTACGTGATCTTTCCATGCCACAATGAGTAGTAACTCAAATGTTGTGAGGTTCAACTAAGACACTCTGGGCATTTGCATGCCATGGAAAGGGAAATCATAATTTTCTTACATGTACTTTTCTCCTTTAGTTTTCACATTATGTGTAGCAAGTGACAGTAGTGTCCTTATGGTACAATAACAAATGCCAAAGTTCAGCAACTCACCTGTGATGACATGAGCAGTGAGTATCTGACCTGAGGCTCAGCTGCAGACACTGACCAAAGCCACAGACCTCAAAGAACAGACTTTATCCGTCTGGGGAACCCAATTTGAGAAATGCTGTTGTGCTATATACCTTGAATTATCAGAATCAAATATGTTTCTATTTTTCTCCCTCAACTCAGAAGCCTTTGAGATATAAGCATTTGTCATCTTTGTCTTTATATCTCTACAGGTCAGTACAATGCTGTTGAATTAATAAATTAAAGTGTTCAGGCAGGATTATACAGAAATGCAATTATCTGCTTTAAAAAAAAAAAAGGTCATTATTTTTTTCCAAGCAGAAGGCAAGGAATTAAGCCATAAAAAATAAATAGAGTATAACTTAAGTGAGAGCCATGGCCCTGAAATCTAAAGACTGCTTTTCAGAATAATCTAAGCAATGTTCTGGAGCTGCGAGACACATTCTTCCTAGATACCCACTACTTCTTAAATATTTGTTTGACTATTTGATCCTTGAGCAAATCTTCTGTCTGGGAGGAAGCAACAAGATAAACAAGATAATGGATATCAATTATAGACACGTGTACTTCTACTACCAGCCACTCGTGCACAATTTCAGACATATAAAAGACATTCAGCAATGTTTATTGAATGAATTATAATATTCCAACCACCGAGTGGCTTATTAGGCAACATAGGTGTGGCTCCTGAGAGCAGAACCTAAAGGATCACTCCTCAAACCACACCAAAGAACTGACAGATTCTAAAGTGACTATTTGAATGACCACTCAGCCATTTTTCAGTCCTGGAGGGTGAATCTCATAGGTCAGTGTTATACCTAAGAATAGATGGCCCTGGTACAGACAAATGTAGGCAGCTGAGTTAGATAGAAATATTACAGGCAGTCAGACAGGGCTAGGCCCTCAAAAGAGACAGCACAGAAAACGAGATACCTTGGAACTGCAAGAAAGAGGGACACTCCTGCTATGGGCCAGACCTAACGACCAAAGAAGGAGCAAATGTTTATCTTCCTAAAGACAAGCATCCAGGATTGATCATCACGTTAAGGAGGCCAGGCAAAGTCACTAATCCAACTGCTACTAGTTATCAGATAAATTCCTGTTCTATATTCCTGCCTATTTGCTATGTGACTCACTTCCCCATTTGGTCCTGGATTTAATCAATTTTACCTGAGCAATTGTGCTTGTAACCTTATTGGTTGACCATAGTTTTGTCCCACCTCATTGCAGGTTCCCGTTTTCCTCCTTAGACACCCTCCCCTCATGGTTTTGCTCTATAAAAATCCCTAGAAATGGCAAATTCAGGGGTAACCAACTTGGGTCCCCCTTCTATCCCTCTCTGGGACAGAAGCCTTCTTCCACCCAATAAATATTCTGCTTTAAACATCCATTCATTCCTAAAATTCATTCTTTGGTTTTAGAGAACATGAACTCATTCCAAGTATGCTTCAGGTTGGAAGCTTCTCTCCCTGTACTGTGGATAGTGGAGTAAACATGGGGACACATGTAGTTGACCTAAGACTTATGTCAAACCATTGGCATTCTTTGTTGTAATCAAGGCTAGAGGCCAGAGATTTATCACTTTTTCTGATTCTTGGGTTTGGCGTTCTTAGAGTAGTATACTTTAGAAGGCAGCGCAGATCTTTTGTTTTAGAGTTACCTCCAGTATTAAAATTATTAAAGCGAGAACTTTAAAATTCTAGCACATAAATAATTGTAGTGTTTATACCCAGTGTCATCACAGAAATAAAGTCTCTTCCTCCCAACTTAGAGTTCGGCAACATAGCTGGCATATGACAAATACTGTAATTTCGGTGTAATTTTTCACTTTATAACCTGCCATGGAAACTTGTCTCTTACAACTTGCTATTGGGTTGAGTCCTTAAGAATTTAAAGAATAAAACCCAACAAGGATTGGAAACAGATAAGTAAAGCACTCTCCTCCAACAGGTCTCCTCCTATATTCCACCCTGGTCTCAAGCTCAAAGTCTCAGGTTAGCAGAGTCCAAAAGTTGCGTTTATCCCTAAGAAATACTAATACCTTGAACTCTGTATTTTTAAAAAAGAAAAAAAATATACACAAGTCAATCTTTTTTAAAATTATTTTTAAGACCCTGAGTTGTGCTTAGAAGAAGAGATATTGCTTCCCATTAATTAAACTGCCCTCTTTATTATACATTTAAATCTCCAAAAGAATTCTGGGAAAAAAAATCATTGTATAAATATTATTCTTCTGTCTTTATGAGACACCTTGCATTTCATTTGCTTAATCCTTTGCCTAAACACAAAACATGGTTGTTTCCCAAATCTTCCTTGGACTATGAATAGAGAAGAGGGGCGGCTGCATTGTGGGAAATCAATACCCAAAACCAAATCCCCAACAGGAGAGTTCAGTTTAGAATTACTGTGTAGTGCTTTCATGAATGAATCTCCTCTGCAAATGTCAAGAAACGCCTTTCAGTTATTCTTAAAGGCTTTCCTCATAAAAGTAATGTAGCTACATAAAATAATCTGTTTATTTCTTAAATTGGAGAATTTCAGAACACTTATGTACTTTTAACAATCTATGCAGAATTAAATACATTAGAGGTATTCTGTCCTCATTCTCCATTACTTGTGTTTGAGTAATACTGTACTAAGAAAGGTCAATAAAAGACAAAGTTGGTCCTGCTTCCTAGTAAGATGGGCTCAGTCTTTGTACCTGTGAATATTTCCATTGGTGATGTGCACCCCTTTTCATCACCCCCCTTTGTCTCTGGAGTGTCAAGGCTTTGTAGCTATTTCACACATTTCTATCTTGGAAAGCTTGAAATCAGAGCCCAGAGTGTGATGCAAATAGAGACCTACGCACATATTAAGGAAAGCAATTTGACACTCTAAGAAGTTCACCTCTGCCAAGCCGGCTCATAGACAGATTACATACAGAGAGGAACAGGTTAATACTCACCTAACTGATTGAAAATTGGTGCTAATTGACTTGAGGTTTAAATGAACAAGCTCTGTCAAGACAGCTGGGTGAGTCTGAGGGTTCTATGTATGAAAGTACTACATGGAAATATAATTTATCTCTATGTAATGATGTTTATTCTCTGAAAATTAGGTTAAAATTGAAGAAGTCATTTCCCTCATCCTCAATTAAAACAAATAGCAAGCATTTAGATCAATTTTAGCATTCATAGACCTTAGGGATAAATTCCTTCTATTTTATAAGTAAACCACTGCCTAAATTTTCCTGGGACGAATGGCCTGGAGGATCAGAGTACTTTAGAAAAGGTTAAAAGAGATTGTACCACCTCCAGGAAGGCTAATTTTCATGCATCAAGGTTCTTTGAGCTGAATTTGTGTAATGAGTGCACTGGAAATTGAAAGAGGAGATTAAAGTGCTGTTTGTCGTGTACAGAGATTTCAGAAATGCTTATCAGCCCTTTGCAGCTGAACACAGCCCAGATTAAAAACTGATCTGACAGAAAGGAGGCTGACTGCAAATGTGGGGCTTTACATCCACGTTAATTACCAAGTGCATATTAAACATGAGGCCGACGATGAGAGCAGCTGCACAGGTCTTTATCTATATTAAGAGACTGTCCACCTACATAATAAGAATAATTACCAATGAGAGAATTCTTAAAAAGAAATTGCATTTAATGACACATCATACAATTTCTCCTAAATTCAAAGGTCTATTTCACCATCTCGAAATAATGTGTGACTTTGTCTTGTCTCTGGAGCCAGGTGACATATCAGATTTGAAGAAAAGATAGATTCATATATATTTCTATTAACGTGAGCACATTTATTTTCCAAAGCACAAGTGTGGAAACTCTACAGAGTCTTCATTTTCTAACTAATGAACTGGATGGAAAGAAACTTAAACTTTGCCACACCCCTGGAATGCTTTGAGAGAGGTGACATGAAGTGCCCTTCAACTGGGAGGCTTTCAATGTCGTCAGACCTGGGTTCCAACACTCCCCTTTCCAGTATCTACCAACATTAGAGCTGTGATCTGATGCAATCAAATGGAAGGGATGCAAGAAATTCTCCTCTTGCCGTCTCTTTCCTCTTTCTTAAAAAGTTACATGGGTTCCACAGTCCCTGAGAAGTAAATGGCATGCCAGGAATGAAGGTCTCAGGCACATCCCAACAGACCAGTGCACTCACTGTAAAAATTCCTGCTCCTTCCTGTCTTTCCTCTACCACTTTCTAGTTTTCTTTTTCATTTTCTCCATACTTTTCAGTTCACATAAATCCAGATTCCTCCTGATGAATGTACCTTTTCAATGTTTAATTTTTAAAATAAAATAAGGAAGCTTTTTATTGTTTACTTCTTGAGTTGTCTCTGAAAATCTAGGCATGTAAAACCTAATGAAAGATCACTGGGAGATATTCAAAAGAATATGCAAGAAAGCAGCCTTTTGGAGAAACACAAGTGAGAAAAAAAAGCCACACAGGTTATAGAAATCTGTAACTGAAATATCTTACTTCTACTTTTCTGCTATTGAAATGTTTGTCATTTTACTTTTATCATTATTAATACAGTCCAATCAAATTCTTTAGGATCTCAGCTCAAAATTTCACATATCCAGTACACTTTCTAGTCATTTAATCTGCTAAAAAGCTCCCAAAGTATTAGACAATGTCATGAACATTAAAAACTATTCATATATATATATATATATATATATATATATAAAATTTGCAAATAGCAATAAGACAAATGTTCATCCAAAGCCATCGAGGATAACAGGGATAGTATGTAGCATGGCAGCTGGGACACCCCATCTCTCCTGTGTTTCCCAATTCATTTCCTCTTCTCAAGCGTTGCCCTCTCATGACTTTCATAATGTACTCTTCATCTCATAAGGTTCTTCAACATAATTAATGTACTTTTTCATTATGGAAACAATATGTCAATTCTTAGACTTATTTTTTCCAAACTTTTCAGCTTCAAGCCATGACTTAGCTTAATTAGGCTGCTATAACTAAACTGCCAGATATTGTGTAGTTTAATAAGTATTTACTTCTCATAGTTCTGGAGACTAGGAAGTGGAAGATAAAGGTCTGAGCAAATCCAGTTCCTTTTGATGCACCTCTTATTTTTTGGCAGATGGCCATTTTCTTGTTATATCCTGGTATGTTACAGAACAGAAAAGGATATTCTTTATTTCTTAGTATCTGCATAAGGGCAAGAATCACTTCATGAAAAGACCATCATCAGTGCAAATCTAGCTTTAGTGTCTCATACTCCTCACCTCCAAATATCATCACAGTCTAGTCCAATCTTTCCACACTGGTCAGAACTACTGACTGTTTCTTTCTTGGCTGCCTACCTAATGGCAGGTATAGAAGCCAAATGTAACCACTTAAGATTCTGATGTATTCATGCCAGGCCATTATCGGATCCACCTTTCTTTTCTGAGATGTTATTATTTAATACAAATATTGTTAAATAGTCCAAAAAAAGCATTCTTTTTCAAGGTAGTAGCCAGGACAATAACCTGGAGTCTAATTAATAAATGACTTTGGGTAAGTTTTCCCATCTATAAAATGAGAAGGCTCAACTAGATCACTGTAAGATATCTTCGAATCCAAAACTTCTAGTATATTTGAAGGTAATAGATATTTTAGACCTGTACTGGAAATTTTGTTTTGCATATGAGTTTTTTTTTTTAAACATTTATTTATTTATTGTGTGTGTGTGTGTGTGTGTGTGTGTGTGTGGCCAGCTCAGCCCACCAGGGGGCGGGGCTGGCTGGCATGTGGTGCTGGGGGATCGAAATGCGGTCCCTGTGCTTTGCCAAGCTTGTTCCAAGTAGTTGCTTTAGACCACTGAGCCATCTCGCCAGCCCCTGCATATGAGTTTCATATTGGATATTTAGGATGACAAATTAAAGAATATAAAGTTCTAGCAATTAAGAACTTTTTTATACAAGAATGGAAATTTAGGTAATAATTGAGTTGTGGTGATCCAAGAAAAGCAAGTTCATATTTATTTCCAACTATATTTTTTTGTCACACATCGGTTAGATACTGCCAAACATTGCATTGTAAACTGATGCAGAATCATGAATAAGTATTCATTTGAGTCTTTCTTGTGTGGCAGGAAGTTAGTGCACATGTAAGATAAAGTGCAGCAAGTTAAACAAATTGCCTACTGCCCAACAGCAGTTCTCAAAGTGCCCCTTATTTTCTGCCTAACATCCTTAGCCTCCATGGAAATTGGACAAAATTATAGGCTCTCAGGCCCCACTCAAGCATGTAGATCAGAAGCTCAGTGGTGTGGGCCTGTCCTTCAGCTAAGATGTGAAACTTCTAATCGAATGACTTGAGAATTCAGTCTAATATCCAAATGTTCCACATTTTCTAGGGAATTCCAAATTGCCTTACTTATTTTTGATTGCTTTCTTCATACTGTTTCCAATGTATACTATAATCACCTTTTCATATTCAGTGGAGGCACATAAGAGATTTGAGATAGTACCATTTCAAATTTGGAAGATGAGAAGTATGAATTTTCAAGACTCATGACAATAACATACATTGTATTTACATATTATGTCTGGCAGCAAGGAATGGACTGGAAGACCTAGAAGGTGTGTCTATTTTTGTATTTTACCAGTGATTAAAACACTCCTTTACTTTCTTTTTTTCCCATAATTTTATGATAAACAAATAGCAATGAGACAGTTTCAAATCAAATTGGTAGGACAGTTTCAATAATTAACACATTGCATACATTCCTCCAAGTAGTTAATTGCTGTACAAGATGCGGACATGATATCCTATCTACAAACACCATTAGAACAAATCACTCTATTCATTAAGAGAATGTAATTATGTATCTATCCTAACCACTTTGAATACACAGATACAAAATGGACATCCATCTGTATCCCCCTTTTATGTTAAGTTCCGTTATTTGAATATTATAGGTGTGTTAACTCAGCAAAATAATCTAAAAGAGTTCAGTAGTCCATAATAGTATTGGGTCTTCCACTTGACTGGCAATGTCAGAAATTGTTGACCTGAGTCTCCTATAGCCCAATATAACAGCATGGCTTTACTTCTTATATTTTGTTTTTATACTTTTCTGATGGATGGTTAAGACCAAGGTAAAGCAGGACCTATGCAACAAGAGTTGTAGCTTTTGGGTCTGATAAGGTCAGTGAAATCCCCTCAGGATTTA
>NW_004524658.1:9351365-9361221 GCF_000260255.1 Octodon degus | reverse complement strand
TATCAAACATCTTAGGCATAATATGGAACAGGTATTTTTCATCAAGTATTGATATGTTGAACTTTAAGTCCCTACAGAATATGATAAAAACATTTAAAAATTAGAATATATTTTAAAAATAGGCATAAAGAATTATGTACTTCTTATGTTTGCACATAAGTCCTTTCCTTTCATATTTATGATATCATACTTTTTCCAGGAGGTATAGTTGAGAATGTAGTATTATTTTTCAAATCTCAAGCATACTATTAAAGTAAGAGAAGATTTTATTTCTTCTACTCAGTCTCCTGCCTCCAATCCCACTGCTTAACTGTAGGTGCTTAACAATATTTACTGAAGAAATAAAGTTGGACTCTGGAATGATTTGGGTAATTACTCCTCAGCTTTAAATTTCATATCCAGTGATGTAAAATTAGCCTGCATGAAGCTGAAACCATATGATAGTTTATAATAGCCCTGCCATAGGATTACATTTGTAAACAAGGAAATTTTTTACCTTAAAATTTACTTCTTTGGGCCAGCCAGATAGCTCAGTGGATTAAAGTGCCTCCTTAGGCAGACAGAGGGACTGGGGGTTTGATCCCAGGGCCTGCAGTGCAGGCCCCACCCCAGGGGCGCACTGAGACAGCGATTAAGACTGGGCGTGGTGGTGTACCCCTGTAATCTCAGTGCTTGGGAGGCTGAACACAGGAGAATCGCTATGAGTCCAATCTACATAGTGAAACTCTGTAGACCCTGTACTTAAAAAAAAAAAAAAAAAAAAAAAAAACACTTCTTGCAAAGATCATAATAAGAATGAACTTTTCGTTTCTATTCTTCTCTCAGAATACAAGTCTGTATTGCTTATGCTTTTTAGTTTTTGTTTAAACAAGCTGGAGAGAAGAGCTAATACTGATCAAACACATTAATCCTATAGATTATAAAACTGGAGTTGGAGAGAAGGAAGTATGTGGGTGGGGCCCTAAGTTGGCCCTACACACTAATGTTACAGTTGCCTTTTTTACTACCTTGAATTGGTGTGAAATTCTCATTGCATTTATGACAACCAAAGTCCAAGGGGAAGTACACTACAAATGTTAATCAGGTCCATGTTTTCAGTAATCATGAAATTTCCTGTTTTTCTTCTGTGAATGCCTTTATGAGGCAAAACAGGTTTTTTTTGTTGTTGTTGTTTTGGATTTTAGGCCCCTGAGCCTCCACTGAGCTTTCAATATTCTAGAATTCTGAATTCCCTGAAATCATTTTTACTCACTGAACTATGTGACTTTACTAAGGAGAATCTTTCAGATTAATACATATTCTGTCTTATTATTTAATTCATCAACTGTTCTTTTTTATTGGCTGAAGCTCTCATTTATCAAGAATAGTAGTGAAGTGGGGACAGTGGATCAAGTGTGGGGTCTTGCTGCACGCAAAGTAGCTCCATATAAGTTAATGACTGTTGATATAGAGGGCGGCTTCAAGCTGTCTTCAGACTAAATGTTATTTTATTATGGCTAGCATAACATAATTACTCAGACTTTCTTCTTCATACTATTTGTAAGTGAAATTCATTTTGCAGTTCAATATTGTATCACTTAACAAAATCACACAATAATTGTGATATAATCAATTGATATTTTAAAGATTATAAGAAAACTATTGCAAAGCGTGTTGCTTTGGCTAATTACAAATACCTGCAACATAGGCATTGGTTTATACCCCAGTTCAGATATCTACCAACTCTTGTGTATATTAGCAAGTTGAGTAAATTATTCAATTTCTAAGCACCATTGTTGTTCCCACAAAATTGAGATGTAAATAAAATCTATTCACACACAATACTGAGAAGAAAACTAAATTTGGCGATCATGTAATGGCACGGCCCATTATCTCCCACATGAGTAAAATTCAATAAACAGCGATCTTTATTCTTACTGACCTGTACATTGTGGAATAAGGAAGTATTCAAATAATAAAATATTTAAATGTAAATTTATGATGAAAGGTAATCCAGTAAACTCCGAGCACAAGTTATGTATAATCTTGGAATGTTCAGTAGAATGGTAATTTAATGTAGGAAGTTGTTCTTCCCCCTTGATGTGAGGGTTCGCAGTTCCTGTCTATCAAGAGCTTTTTTTCATCTACAAGTACTCCTGGAGAGGAAGTAGTATTTTCATTGCCTTACAGTTAAAGTTAAGTAACACTTTTTTAAAAGAACACAGTCACTGAAGATTTTCAGCTGTGAAGAAGTCCCTCCCTGGCTTCAGAGGTCAGCTGGCTGTTTGCAAAAGGAGTTATAGGATACTACTTGTGCAAGGCAAATCCAAAGGAGCTGGGGTGAAGGTTAAGGGTGCAGTAGGCAGCATACAGTGGAAAGCGGAAAATGCACCTTGCTCTTCCATCCTCAATTTTCCTTCTAGCCTTTATCTAAAGAAGTGGCATAGGTGGACAAGGGACTTCCAAAGCAGGCAACAGGGCAGAGAAAATCTTATCTTGACTCTTCTAAGGAGCTTCTATTACACTATTAAAATTAATGCTATTTCTTGGTGAGGCCAATTTAATGCATCATTGCTTCTAATTGTGTGCTTAACATACACCTCTTTGAACATTTAGCCTGCGATGTAAATAAATGTTAACATTCACACATTCACACATCTAATTAATTTCCACCAGGAAATTCATTACAATATTATACCATATAGACTTATCTTCATTAGCTGTTATAGAGCCCTTTAAAATAAATGTTTCCTGAACTTTTGTATGCTAAACAGTGGCAATATAGCAAGCTAAAAAAGAATTTACAAAAGCTGACATGAATGGAAAATTCTGAAAACTTCACTTGGATTTATAATTTAAGCCTCATTGCTTTGATTATAGGAAAAGATGCAGACATTATAATTCACAGGCAATTTCCTGAAACACTTTCAGTTTTTTATTCATCTAAGAATCATAAACATGTTTAAATTTTTAGTTTTTCCCTGTTTACTGTGTTCCCTAAATGTTAAGATCTACATTGAAATTTTATCTTTTCTTTTTCTTTTAATTTTGTATGCTTTCCTACATCATACTATAGTGGTTATTCTTTAGAAGACTAAAATTCATAGAGGGAGTGTCTTAGCATCATAAGGATATATACAATTTATGATTTTTTAAAAGACTAAGTCATTGTGTTGAACTTGAACAGCTTCTTGTGGTAGAAGTCTCTACTTGACAAGTTCAGTTAAACTGTGAATATGAAGAATACATATGGAAATAAGAATAGTGAGGTTGAATGTCATGATTTTGCTGGGAGGGAGGAGTAGGAAATTCTTAAATTCAAGGCCTTCCTGAATGTTGTAGGAGCTTGGTTTCTTTATTTTGTTTTGTTTTTTAAGTTTAATCCCACCCTAAATTTGAGGAATTTCATGATATCAAATGTATACCATGAGTCTTAAATTGTTTACTTTTCTTAATGAGCCATTGCCATCCTTTTACTCCAAGTTCACATTTTTATGCTACACATAGCATTTTGAAAAATCTCAAGATTTTGAAATCCTTCATTAAGTATTTATTCATAAAACTATCACTATACATTTATTTGGTGGCTTTGGTTTAAAACATTCCAATATGTATTATTTTATCTTATTAAATCTGAATCAAGTATTGAAAAGAAAAGAATGAAAAAAAACCCCAAAAACTAAACTCTTTTTTTCTCCCAGCATCCATGTATGGGGAAATGCAAGATACTTTCTACTAGAACATATAATCAGGGTAGACAGTGTGTGATAATCCTGTTTGCTCTTTAGAAATTAAGAACATTTTTCTTTGCATATCGGAAGCATATGAGGTCCCACATTCAACACCATTCTAACACAATACTGAGCAAATTATAGACCTTGCATGTGAAAAAGCAACTACTAACTGGCTGACCAGTTGGCAGAGAGATTAGCTATCATACTGCCCAAACATACAGCACATGTTTGGCCTGTGATAGGTTTTTAAATGTGTTTGGGCAGACATGCCACAGATTTTAATGGTCCAACAAATATTTCCTGAGAAAGTGATATTTGTGTAGCCACATGCAAATGTAAGTAGCAGAATCAAGAAAAAGGAAGAGAACTTTCCAGCAGAGACAAGGATGCACGCATGTGTGCAGACCCCATGTGGGGCATGCCACTGAGATGCTGGGGGGAAGGTAGGTGGCTGGATGTCAGATGCTCAGGGCAGAGGGCTCCAGACAAGGTAGTCAATGAGAGGTAGTCATGTGGGGCCTTGGTGCTATTTCTGAATTAGATTTTCCTGCAGTGTGCAATCAGAAGCTAGCAAAAGATTTGAAGATGAAAAAAAGCAATTTTAAAATATATATATCCTGACTTTTCCAAGGTGATCATCACTTTTCTATTTAGGCTGTTATCACAGGGTGTAACAGGATGAGTATCTTACAAACAGCACATGTTATTTGCACAGTGCCTGAGGCCAAAGTCCCACTACAGTGTGTGAGCACAGTCCAGTTTCCTTTGTAGAGTGGAAACTGTCATGCTGTGTCTTCATAGGGGGGAAAGGATGAGGCAGCTACCCTGGATCTCTTTCCCAAGAGCACAGAGCCCACACCTGAGGGCTCCACATTTACTACCTCAGCACTTCCTGAAAGCCCAAATGCTTAATATCATCATGTTGGAGGTGAGGATTTCAACACATGAATTTAGGAGGATGTAAACAGTTACCAAGAGACAAGCTCAAAATCATAAAAAACATGCATGAAGATAACTCTTGTTGGTTTTTTCTTCTAAAAAATGTATTAAATAAAACAACAATACTTGTCCCTTAACAGGTACCTTTTCTTTGGTAGTCATGTTATTGGAACTCCTTAGAGTTACCTGCATAGTTTAACTACCAACTCAAATTGTTTTGGAAGATAGAGCAATTTTTCAATGACAAACTTGTGTCTTGGGTTTAACAAATGTCTATTATCAAAATTGAGTAGTAAAGAGTTGATTTAAATTGCTTTATTCAGTATAAAAACAGATGGTTCAAAATGCACAGTAAGTATATTTTGATCATTTAATTCACCAAACAATTTAGTTTCCTACTATTCTCCACAATTCATTTCCTCTTTTCAGTATAGAGAAGCCCAATTCACACAATAATCGGTATCTTTGTAATTACTGAAATTTGACTTGCAACTTTCTTATAGGTGTGAAATAATTACATTTGGCACATATACTGATGTTTTAAAATATTATTTTGAAAGCTTTTTTATTAGGTTTATAGCAGCAATATCTTTCAAAAATATGCTTGATGCTTTTCTTGTATGGTTGGACATGGTCATGCCCAATGGAAAGGAAAGTTTTTTTCTGGCCCAAAATGCATAGGAACAATGAAATATCTGCAAATGCTAAAAAATCTGATGTAAAGTTTTTCTGTCATAGTGATCTTTGCACATCCCAGGATGCTATGGGGCCAGTAAAGTAATGCATGTCCTAGACAGCGGCTCTCAAAGTTTCAGCGGAAGTAGCATCACATGCAATTTCTTAAAAACAAATTCTGAGATTTGAGAATTTAGGAAATTCTGAGATTACTTAAAAACAAATTATTAGATTGCTTGAGTCATCAACTCTGGTGTGAAGCTCAGCAAAACATATGCTAATAGTCCCTTTAGTTTCTTAAGTCTTAATACCAGTTATCTAAGAGAGAAGTTTTCCTTTAGGTTCATTGATATCAGACAGTCTAGTCGACATTACTACAACAGCTTTTAGTATTAGATATGATAATGAGGGAAATGATATGGCTCAGGAATTCGCCTTTTCTTCTTCTTAATAAAACCTATCACCACATAGCTAGTATGATTCAGAGACACCTGACTGGTCTCTGCTTACGAGGATGGATCTGCATTAGACTGATCTGATAGTGGTAGTCCAACCCTTTCAGCAAAGAATTGTTCAGGGATATCATATGGGCAAGGCAATTTTTGATCATAAGGTGCATACAAAGTTGCTTAGCCTTTGGGGCAACATAATGATTTGTAAGAGCTAGAGGAAGTTGTTTCTCTCTTGCACTGTTTGGAAGCATAGATGATGCCAGCACCATTAATGAACATTAGGAGAATGAGTCAGAGGATAGGATGGATATGCAATGAGTGATGCAGAACAGACCATCACAGCGGACCTGAGTTCTTGACGACATCACTGGCCATGGGCTCAACTTGCCACAGGCCAAGTTTCTGTTTTCTAGAGTATATCCCAGTGACTCTAACTCAGCTTGAGATGTTACCACTAGTCAAGGGCATCGCAACAAGTAGTGTCTCCCTCGCCAACCATGAGCCACACTGAAGAAGCGGCCTCACTTCTCAGTCTAGTTCAATGTCTGGGAGTCAGTAAGTGTTTCAAGGATTTTTGTTGAATGAGTCAAAAAAAGAATGCATTTACATAAAGATTTCTCATTCACTATAGCATTCAAAGAGGTAAAAAAATGTAATGTGAATACTTTTCAAACTAGCTTGCTTCAGAATTCAGTCATCCCATGCTAGTTTTCAAGCTGATTCACAGTGATGAGCCTTTTTATCTGGAATACAAAGAGCACAGCCTTTTATGTTTCAGTATTTTAAAACTTTGTGTTAACATGAGAAAACCTCTACTAGTTTTAAGTTTTAAGGATAAAGAGTATATTTCTAAACCTACACCTTAAGTACACAAGCAAGTCTCTTTTCAATCAATTCCATTATTCTTGATTTTTTTCCTGGTCTTGACACACATGGATGGGAAATGAGTATAAAATTCAGATTTAAATAAGAACAACAGAAGGCATGCAAAACAGGTCACAGTATTCTATCATTTCCAAGGTCTTCTGGTTTTCACTTTTTACATTTTTTAAAAGATGTTTGTTGAATTTCACATGAAAGTGATCTGTCTGTTTGTGTGCTGCAGGCTTCTTCCAGGGGACTGGGGCTCTCCCTCTGGAGTGACAATGTTGCCCCTCACCTCCTTGTGTCCTCAGAGCCAGCCCCAGGACATTCACAGAGAGCTGACATCAGTTATTCCTTCAAGAGGGTACTGACTACCTGACAGGTCTCCGTCTCTTTAGGAGCAAGATTTTTACCTACCATCTAAATGTTCCTGAGATGGGAAATCTTGTTCATTCAATCTGGTGTAATTCCTAGTCTTCTTGAATTTAAATTTCAGTTCTGTTTCTAGGTATAAATGCAAATGTTACTGTTACCAGATTCTGAGATTCTGTCAACTCTCTCCAGATCCTTGGTGTCCAGAACAAAGAATAGGACAAGACACAAGAAAAAGGTAGTGAAGTTTTACATTTACTAAACATAGGAAAAAAGTATATTCTGAAGGGTGAGAACTGGCTACTAAGAGTTCATGGCAGCCATGAAATTAATGGCAGAGTGGCCTTTTGTATCTCTAATTCTCCAGGCTGAGATCAGATCTGGGCCATTCTTAATGATTTGGTAGCAGAATAACTGAAGATAGCACTTTCTGATTGGTCTTAGGTGCAGGACTTGGAAACTGTGTTCTGTCCCTGTGTCCTGCATCTCCATGATTGGCAGGTCATGTGCATTTGCTCAGTTTGCCCGCCCTCATCTTGTGCCTCTTTATTATTCTGGCACTTCTCTTTTTGAACTACATGTGATCTCAGCACAACTAAGCGATCAAATTACTCCTCAGACATTGTAGGCACAGCAATCAGTTGCTGTTTGTTTGTTTTACATCACACTGATTAGTAAATAATGCAAATTATCACTACATGGGAACAATGGAGCATGGTTGTGTAGAATAATAACCTCTTAAATACATACACACACACACACACACACACACACACACACACACACACCCCACCTCTAGAGCTCTTCATTATTTATACTAACTTGTGATCCTTTTTCATTAACTTTTTCCTTATTATTCTACTTCAGCAATTTAAACTCAAGTATATCACATTAAAATGTGACTATCTATACATTTTCATGGGCATTGTGTGTATAAATAAATAGGGAACATTTGCACGTTAGTGGGATTGATATCTTTCTGTGGAACTTCTCATATCTGCAATCTGAGAAAGGAACTAAGACAGAAACTTGTCGGTAGCACTCTTGACCTACTGAACAATGCTTAGACGATTTTGCATTTAGCAGCCAGGCTGTCCTTCAAAATCACTATGTTTCACTAAAGATAAAATGACTCAGTGTCAACTAAGATAAGATCAAGAATTACATGTTTGAGTATGATACAAAGGGAAGCTTGTTTAAATTTCTTGGTATTATTGCATTTCTTGTAAACACAAAACAAACTGTGTTATGCCAATTGCAAATGCAGTTTCTCTAGAAGAAGGTGAACTGTTATTTGCTCATAAGTTGGTACGGGAGCCACTCAAGGCCTGCTAATGTCCTTGCATGTGTCATCTCTAAGGGGCTGTTTGCTTTGTGTGACTGCAGATGAGTCATCACCCTGGGCTAACCTGAGTGGTCTTCCAGCCCTGTTCTTACCCAACCATTACACAGAATGCTAGAAGTCATGTACACAGTTCTGCTGTCCTCTTTCTCCTCCTCCTCCTCCTACTCCTCCTCCTACTCCTCCTCCTCCTCCTCCTTTTTGTGGCCAGCTCAGGCTGTCCCTGGGTACGGGGCTGGCACAGCATGTGGTGCTGGAGATAGAACCTCAGTCCCTGTGCTTGCCTAAGTTTGCTTAAGCAGACATTTTAGACCACTGAGCTATCTTGCCAGCCACCTTTCTTCTTGTGTTACACCTGTACCACTGAAGATGGAAACGCCTAAGCTCCCCCAGTAAAACCAATGGCTTTCATTGCACTCCAACAGTACATGCACTTGCTAGTCATAAGCCAATTAAGGCAATTAGTGCTATTTAATATGAAATGCTCTCCCATACACACATGGGCAGGAATATAGAAAAATACAAGCACCAAGAACACTGATTTATTTTCCTACTGCCAGAGCCAGCAGCTGAGTGCCAAGCAGCACTGCATGTGCTCTTGGCCTAACTTTATTAATAGTCTTGGCAAACAAAGGATCCTTCACTAATAGCAGTAGTCTTTTGATTATATTGTGCCACAGATAATAATTGTTTCAAACTGAGCGTAGTGTAGTCTATTTGCTCATGCATAATGAAAATAGAAAAAAAAGATCATGTAACTGCTTGATTATAAAAACTAACTGGAAACTACCAGGAATTTCTCTAATTTTAATTGTGTCACTTAGTTACTGATCCAAACCAAATTCATTTAAAATTTTTTTACATTCCAAAATCTCTATGAAATATCAAAATTTCCCAGTTTATCATCATTTTCTTTAGGGTTAATGAATGCAAAAATTACATTTTAAGTCACATAAAAATTTAACATTATTGCTGTTGCTGGGAAAATATTTAATTTATAAAAATTCCAATGTACAGAAACATTTAAATTGACTCTTGCTGGCTTGGAAAAGGGGATTTGACCTGTACTTTATATTAGTGGTGGAATTTATGTATGCTACATCTTTGTTAAGTATATATTATTTTATTTATTTACTTGGTACAAAGTCTTGCTATGTAGCTCCGACTCACAACGATCCTCCTGTGTCAGCACCCTCAGCACTGGGAATACAGGCATTCATCCCCATACCTGGTTTCAGTGGTTGGCACTGTGTGCCCAGGATTCTAGGGCTGGCATGGCATGTGGTGCTGGGGATTGAACCCTGGTTCTTTGTGCTTGCCAGGCAGGCTCTTAGATGGCCGAGCTATCTCTCCAACCCTACAAGTAAATATTTGATAATTCTTTTAATTTAAAAATAGATTGAGTCAAAGTGGTTAGGATAGATATATAGTTGCATTCTCTTAATGAATAGAATGATTTGTTCTAATGGTGTTTGTAAATAGGATCTCAAGTCCGCATC
>NW_004524658.1:9336101-9342128 GCF_000260255.1 Octodon degus | reverse complement strand
ATCCTCAGGTCTATTTCATTGCCAGTACCATACTGATTTTATCACAGTGGCCTTGTGGCATAATTTCAAGTCAGGAATTGTAATGCCTCCTGCCTTGTCTTTATTGCCAGCATTACCTTTGCTATTCTAGGTCTTTTCTGGTTCCAAATAAATTTTAGGAAGATTTCTCTAGCTCTGTGAGGTATGTTAGTGGTAATTTGATAGAGATTGCACTAAATCTGTACAGCAATTTTGGGAGTATGGCCATCTTCACAATGTTGGTTCTTCCTATCCAGGAACATGGAATGTCATTCCATTTTCTGAAATCCTCTATGTTGTCTTTTTTAACTCTTCTGTAAGAGTTGTAATTTTCCTTTAAAAGATGTGTGACTTCTTTAGTTAATTGAATTCCAAGGTATTTCATTGTCTTTGGTGCTATTGTAAAAGGTATTGTTTTATAATTTCCCTCTCAGTGTGTTTGTCATCTGTGTAGAGGAATGCTATTGAATTTTGGGTATTGACTTTGTATCCTGCTATGCTACTAAATTTCTGTATTAATTCTAATAGATTCTTGATGGAGATTTGGGTCTTCCAAGTAAAGTATCATGTCATCTACAAATAAAGATAATTTAACTTCTTCTTTACCTATTCTTATTTCTTTTATTCCTTTGTCTTGTCTAATAGCTGTAGCTAATGATTCCAGAACCATATTGAATACGACTGGTGATAGAGGACTTCCTTGTCTTGTACCAGATCTAAGATTAAAAGATTTCAGGTTTTCCACATTTAGAATTATGCTCGCTGTTGTGTTTTCATAAATATCTTTTACCAGATTGAAGTAGAGTCCATCTATTCCAATATTCTGTAGGATTTTAAACATGAATGAGTGTTGGACTTTGTCAAAAGCCTTTTCTGCATGTATGGAGATGATCATGTGGTTTTTAGTTTTCGCTCTATTGATATAGTGTATTACATTTATAGATTTTCTAATATTGAACTATCCTTGCATCTCTGGGATGAATCTAACTTGGTCATGGTGTATGATCTTCTTGATGATTTGCTATATTCTTTTTTCTAGGATTTTATTGAGGATTGTTGCATCTATGTTCATGAGGGATATTGGTATGTAGTATTTTTTCTTAGTTGTGTCTTTGCCTTTTTTTGGTATCAGTATAATAGGTGTCTCCAGAAATGAATTTGGGAGCATTGCTTCCTTTTCAATTTCTTGATGTTTGAGGAATATAGGGACTACATCTTCTGTAAATTTCTTGTAGAATTCAGCTATGAATCCTTCTGGACCTGGACTTTTCTTTGTCAGTAGGTTTTTTATTATATCTTGTATTTCATTGGCTGTTATTGGGCTATTGAGAGTGGTTATATTTTGTTATTCAGCTTTGGTAATTTGTGTCTTTCAAGGAATCTGTCCATTTCTTCTCTATCTTCTATTTTGTGAGAGTAAAGATGCTCAAAGTAGCTATTGATAATCTTCTGAATTTACACTGGGTCTGTGGTAATTACACCCTTTACATTCCTTATTTTTGGCATTTGAATTTTTTCTTCCTTCTTTGTGATGAGGTTAGCTAGGGGCTCATCAATTTTATTTAATCTTTCAAAGAACCAGCTTTTTGTTTCATTAATTCTTTGAATTGTTTTCTCTGTCTCAATTGAGTTAATTTCTGCTCTAATCTTTATGATTTCTTCCCATCTTTGGGATCCGGGTTTGGTTTGCTCTTCCTTTTCTAGTTGTTGAAGGTGCATCATTAGATTTTTTATTTGTTCCTGCCTTGTTTTCCTAATGCATTCACAGCTATGAATTTCCCTCTGAGTACTGCTTTCATCGTATCCCATAAATTCCAGTAAGTTGTGGTTGAATTTTCATTGAATTGTAGATATTGTAGAATTTCTTGTTTAATTTCATCTGTGACCCTTTGGTTGCTGAGTAGGGTGTCATTTAATTTCCATGTATTTAATGTTTTTTTTCTGGTTTCTTTTGTCATTTATTTCCAATTTCATAGCACTGTGGTCAGAAAATATGCATGGGATAATTTCTCTCTTCTTGCATATACTTAAGTATGACCTATGGACCAGTATGTGGTCTATTTTAAAAAATGACCCATGTGCAGCTGAAAAGAATCTGTATTGAGCTATGTTTGGGTGAAACAGTCTGTATATGTCAACCAAGTCCTTTTGTTTCAAGCTCAGGTTCAGTTCTGTTATTTCTTTGCTAATTTTTTGTCTGGTTGACCTATCTTTTTGGGATAAGAGTGTGTTAGGGTCTCCTGTTGAGACTGTGGTACTGGATATTAGATTTTTCATGTCCATTAAGATTTGCTTTATATAGTTGGGTGCTCCCGTGTTTGGTCCATATATATTTATGAGTATTACATCTTCTTTTTGAATTTTTCCCCTAAGCAGTATATAATGGCCTTCTTTATTGATCATTGTTGGTTTGAAGTTAAGACTCTCTGAGAATACGATTGCTTCCCCTGCTTTTTTCTGAGGTGCTGAAGCATGTAATATTGTTTTCTATCATTTGACTTTCAGCCTATAATTGTCTTTATGAGTTAAATGTGTTTCTTGTACACTACATGTTGGATTTTGTTTCCTAATCCACTGTGCCAGTCTATTTCTCTTAATTGGTGAATTGAGTCCATTTACATTGATGGTCAGAATTGAGATGTATTGACTTACGATGACCTAGTATTTACCTGTTGTCATTCATTCCTTTTTCTCCTGTATTTAATTGTTTGCCCTATTTAGTTGGTTGCTTCTGAACTCATTTGTGGGTTCTGATCATTTTGGTTCCTCTCTAGAACATCTTTCAAAGCCTGTGTAGGGTTGGCTTTGTCATCATGAAATTCTTTAGCCGTTCTTTGTCATGAAAGTATTTCACTTCTCCATCAAACTTGAAAGAGAGCTTAGCAGGGTATAGTAGTCTGGGCTGGAATTTGTCTTCACAGAGGACTTGAAGTACTCTGCTCCATGCTCTTCTTGCCTTCATGGTTTGTGAAGAGAAGTCGGCCATAATTCTGATGGATTTTCCTTTGAATGTGGTCTGCTTCTTTTCTCTAGTGGCTTTCAGTACATTATTCTTGAGCTGTATTTCTGGGATCTTGACTATTATATGTCTCGGTGTGTTTTTAATTGTGTTGAGGTTACTTGTCATTCTGTATACTTTAGTTACCTGAATGTCAGATTGTTTCCTCATATTTGGGAAGTTTTCTGCTATCACTTCTGCCCATATTTTTTTTAATGTCTTTTGTATTGACTTCTTCTTTCTCATTGATGACTTTCAGTCTCATATTGTTCATCTTTGCATTGTCTTGCAGGTGATGGATTATTTTTTCTTGCATCCTAGTTGTTTTTAAGAGATTCTTTCTTACCTTTTCACTAGCTGCACCAGCGTCTTCAAGATCTAAAACTCTGTCTTCACTTTCACTCAAACAGTTTTGCAAGCTTGTGATTGA
Organism: Octodon degus; assembly: GCF_000260255.1. Taxonomy (NCBI): domain Eukaryota; kingdom Metazoa; phylum Chordata; class Mammalia; order Rodentia; family Octodontidae; genus Octodon; species Octodon degus. The sequence goes on along the minus strand of NW_004524658.1, from coordinate 9,338,682 downwards.
GATTTTAAGTTCCTCTATATCTCTTTGACTCTGCTTCATGTGATCTATTTCTTTCCTGTATTGCTCATTCAAGGAATCTGTCATTTTTCTAATCTCCTCTTTTTTTTTATCAATTTCCTCTTTAGAAGCAGTTATAAATTCTTTTTCTGCAGTGTTTTCTTCAGATTGGATTTCCTTCTTTTGTTTCTGTAGTTGATTCTTTTCTTCAGATGCTATGAGTTCAGAGAATTCTTTTATATTTCAGAAAAGAATTCTGCTCTGAGTTCCTGTATGACTTTCTGTTGTTACTTATTTACTATTGATGCTATTAATTTATACATTTCAGCTGAGCTAGTGTCCTCTGAACTTGTTCTGTGTGGGCTTTGGGTTTCCTCCATATGTTTCTGCATTTGATTCTTTACTGTAGATGCTATTAAATCAGGGACTTTTTTCATTTCCAATGTGAGTTCCTCTATACCTTTCTGCAGTTGTTTCTTTATTTCAGCAGCTGTTGATTCATTGATTTCAGCTGTGTGATTCCCAATTTGTTCTGTGTTAGTGTCCTCTGCACTTCTTATGGGTGGTCTTGGGTTCTGAGATTGCATTTTGCTCCTTTTCATTATCATTTTGTATAGCACTGTGTTCTGACCTTTATTATAAAGCTTTGGTGCAGTTATAACCTTAGCACTTACTGAAGTTCAGGTTCAGATCTACAAAGTTTGGATTTGTCCTGCTGGGCCTGGCTTGGGTCTGGCTGCTGTGCTCAGCTCCTTCTTGCTGCTGCCCTTAGAGGTGAAACTGTTGTGTCCCAATGGCAAGATGTTCTGGTCCTGGATAGTTCATGGCTGTGTCCCTACACTCTCTGCAGGGATTTCAGCTGCAGGGTTTCACCTCAGGCTTGTATCCCTGGCCTGAGCTGAGTCTGGAGGGGACAAGATGGAGTAGGGGGGAGAGGAAGCTCTCCCATACACTCACTGGGCCTGAGCTAGGACTGGATGTAATACTTTTAAAAGTATTCTATGGTCAAATATTTTGAAAACATATAAAGATTAACAGTATAGTTTTATACATTTACAGAGTATGTGACCTTGCACAAGTCACCACAGGTGGATTAGTTTTGATTTCCATTATAGTTTTACATGTCAGTCTTACAGTATTGTCCAAAGCTAATAATGGGCCAGTGAGAATGCTCAGTGGACTACGTGCCTACTTAGGCAAGCGAACATGGACCAGGGTTCAATCCCTGCTACCGCCTGCGGTGCCAGCCCTGTCCTTTGGCAATCTGAGATGGTGGCTGGGTCCAGGCATGGTGGTACACATGTGCAATCCCAGCACTGGGAGGCTGTAAAAAGGAGGATCAGTACAAGTGTGAGCTGCCTAGTGAGACCCTGTAACAAATATGTAAAAAAGAAAAACAATTGATGAATGATGAATAATAAATAAATTTAATATCATTAAACAAATGCATGGATAACTAATGTAAGTGGGAAGGGCTTGTAGTTACTTTTCTCCTTGCTGGGACAAAGTACCCATCACTCAAGTTTAAAGGGGAAAAGTTTATCTTGGCTTACAGTTTGTAGAAGTTTCTGCTTGTAACTTTCTGGCTGCGGGGCAGACAGGCATCACAGAAGAGAAATAGGTCGTGGCAGGCAGAAGACACCAAAAGCTAGCAAAGCAAGCTGCAGGTGGCAATAGCAGTTTCTTTCTCCCCTTTTATATCTATCTATGCTGACTGGCTTTAGACAGGTGCCAGTCAGGGCAAATTTTGTAATCACACACCCTTAATCCCAGAATCACACATTCTAGATCCAGCCACCTGTGAAAAAGCCCCACCAATGATCACATGAGGTTTTAGGGTGACATCTAGACACAAGCTATTACAGCCTCCAACAGCAGAGGAAAAATCCTTATGTTACCTTCAATTGAACCACTTTGTTGACTTATTTCAACCTCTAAATATAAGGCGGTTATCTATCTCAGGGTGTCATGCACAGAGAAGGTTCTTAGCTGACCCTGTACTTCATGAACATCACAGAGAGCACTGTACTATCTTCAGATGATAAAAATTGCCATCATTTCTAAATATTTAAGTATTATGTCTAAACTGCTACACAAATAAAACTATAAAGCCAAAATTTTATACTCCCTCTGACAAATCTCAACATATCTTCAGTGCCTCTATCCTCAAGATAAACATTTGAGACAGTTCGCTTTCCCTGAGCTGGTGATGGGTAGGATACAGAGAATTAAGCATAAGGATTGCGTTGATGAGAATCAATGGCAGAAAATATGAATGGGTTTTCGATTCACTGTTGTGAATGTGAAAGAAAGGACCAAAAGTATGAGAAACGCAGTACAGTAGGTCAAGACTCATTGTCCACCATTAATATTTTTTTTCCGTATTTCCCTCCTACTAGTTATATCAATGTATCATGTATTGCAACTAATACAGTGGACCAAAGCACAGAAGCTGGAGCAGACAGCATCCTTTCAAGGTTAGGCTTCAGCATATACTACCTGTGTGACTCTGGGCAAGATTCTTTGCTTCACTGGACCTCACTTTCTTCCTCTGGTAAAATGAGGTAATAACCTTTGATATATA
>NW_004524658.1:9329512-9336001 GCF_000260255.1 Octodon degus | reverse complement strand
TAGATATATAGTTGCATTCTCTTAATGAATAGAATGATTTGTTCTAATGGTGTTTGTAAATAGGATCTCAAGTCCGCATCTTGTACAGCAATTAACCTCTAAGGAGAATATATGAAGTGTGTTATTTGTTGAATCTGTACTTCTGATTTGATTTGAAACTGTCTCATTGCTATCTGTTTATCAATAAAATTTTGAAAAAAAAAGAAAGGGTGCATTGTGCAAAGATAGTTACAGCAGGTTATTTGAGTAAAAAAAGTGCTTTTTAAAATAATGTAGACATCCAATACTAGGAACAGTCAAGTAGTCTCTCGGTGGAATATTATACAGCCATAAATATTATGACAACAGGAAAAATAAAGGGTCAGTCATGGCCAAAAAAAAAAAAAATAGATTGAGTTGTGTAATGAAACTGTAAAAGTATACCTTTATTTCCATTAACATAATAGTTACTATTTATCTAGGAATAATTTTCACTTAGACACTGGGCTAACCATTTTGCAAACATTATCCAACTCGATCTTTTTATCAACTCTATCAGATAAAAAGTCTTCACCTGTCTTATACACTGCAGGCACAAGATGAAGGTTTGCTACATGTAGAGAAAAGTTAAGTTCTTTGGCGTCATTAGGAGTGGATCAGCCTTAATCCACAGTGGTGACTTACCAAAGTTTATCTTTTAGCTCCATTTTGTGCTTCTTCCCTATGCCACTTCCCTCAGCAAGGATAAGGGCCAGTTGTCCTCAGGGCTCAGCCAAGGGAACTGTTCTGGAAATGTTTCAAATATGGTCATTATGAGGTCACCAGTTGCACAGAGCTCTTGATGGGAAAGGAAGAGACATCAATTAGGACATGGTTTGAATCCTGCCAAAGACTGAACAATTGCCCAATTTTAATAAACGTTGTCCTTAAGAAAGTCCCTAATTTTGAAGTTTCCATATGTGACAGATCCGTACTTTTTTTCTAAGTACTGGGGTTTGAACTCAGAGTCTCACATGAGCCATCAAGTGCTCTGTCACCCAGCTATATCTCCTACCCAATTTTTTTTTTTTTATTTAGAAACAAGCTCTCAGCAGTAAGTCATTATGCTACCCAGGCTGACAACACTTCCGCAAACTTGCAATCTTCCCACCAAATCAGGTTCCGGAGTAGCTGGAATTATAGGTCCTCATCACCGGAGTAGACTTGCTGTGCCACCTTCTTATTCTGATCGTAACCAGTGCCAGGCAATATCCTCATGGGAATTAAGTTTCTTCTCCATTCTTTCAGCATCCTGTTCCCCATGAATCTGCTCCAAGCACTGCCTCTTCTCATGCAGTTAGTTACCTTACCAACCCCCTTTATTAAAGATAAAATAAATGTAATTATTTCTACTATTTTATCCATGAAGCATTTGTGAAAATATTTATTCAAAAGCAATATGACTAGGAACCACAAATAACAAGCAAACTTCTCAAGGACACTGTAGTGAAGTTGTAGACTCGTACTGACTCAGCGTCAGCTTGATGCTGTAGATCCCTGCGGAAAGTCTCTCTAGATTTTATCCCTAGGTCCACCTCATCCCCAGAAGTTCTTAGATGACAGCAATGATTCAAAAGATCTCCTCTCTGAATATTCTGTGGTAACAACTGATATCGTAGGTTAAGCTAAATACTTCTTTGATATTTCATGCTAGCTTAAGTTGAATTGTAAACTCTATCATGGTAGGGGTATCACCTTCTGCTCTTCTACTTCAGGGAAATGAAAGACTTTACCTAAAGTAAGTAATATTCCATAAATGTATCTTAGAAACAAATTTTGTTTTGTTAAAAAAGAAAGAGAAGCAAAGGTATTCAGCTTTAGGAGATCTACTGGTGGCTGTCCTTTTACATTTCTAGCTTCAGATCATTGTTAGAAAATTGGTTAGAAGTCAGAGAACCACAGAAGTTAGAACCAATCACTGGCTGAGACTGTTTGCCTTCTATGCCTGTTTCCTAATCTGTTGAATGGAAATAAGGACCTCATCCATTAATTGGGAGGATTTAGGATTTCACATGCAAAGCATATTGTCACCACTTTTCTACTTTCTCATTTTGAATTCTTTGGGAACTTGGTTTAGTAAATTGGCCCGCAAATTTCATACCACACATTACTTGAAGAAAAAAAAAGCACATGGTAATAAGACAAAAACAAGATTTTCTTTTACCAAAGTTGCCTTGTAGACTCCTGTTCTAAGATTTGATCTCTTCCACACCAATTTGGATACAACACTGTGGAGGTCGCATTCTGCGGGCCTGGGTACACCTGAGGTGTACATGTATGGTGATGTGGCAAAAGAGGAGGCAGGCACACAGCACTGCTTACTTCTCCACACACAGGCATCGGTTTTGCTCCACAGAATAGAGACATGATTGGTGTTGACTTTTCTTTCATTAGACTAGTTCTAAGATTGTAAAGATAGGATAGTTTTTCATCAAAGAATTTCAGCGTCGTTCTCTACAGCAATGCTTCTCAAACATGTATGTGTATAAGAGTTCCTAGGGAGAGTTTCAAAGTGCAGGTTCCTAACTAGTAGGAGCTGGTAGGGCAAGGTGGATTTACATTTGTGTTAAGCAGGAAATGCTCCTGCTGCTTTTCACTCACCACCTTTTCAGGAGCAAAGATCTGTGCAGCTGCCTCAAGGCAACCAAAAGAAAGCTGGTAAAACACAAAGAAAAAAATGCTACTAAAGAAAAGAAAAACAAAGCAAAGCCTCAGATCCAACCACAGTTGTCACCTTCACATGTGTATTATGTAAATGCAAAAAATACATATTTCTTTATGCATTTGAAAGTTTTGAATCTTTGCTTTGCTTAAATACTAAGTTTAGCCTCTTATTCTTGGTTTCCTATCTACCATTGGGAAAACTTCCCAACTTCACTTTAACCTGCACTCTTCTTTCTTATGAACTTTAAAAAAAATTTGTAGATGTTTTGGAAAAATAAATAAAATGAAACCAAATTCTTTTAGGAGACTTTTAATACTTATTTTGTATATGTGACCTTCCCAGTATACACATGTAAGAAACATTTGGAAAGTTTTATGAAGAGCTCTGTGGCCCAGTAACTTCCAGCACCAATCTGGGGCCTGACGACTTATGTCCAAGTACTGGTTCTGCAATGCACTGGCTTCTGGTCGGTTATTTAGCACCTTGGACAACAGTTTTCTCATTGCCAGAGAAAATTTATAATACTATTGTCTCAGGATGTCTTTGAGGGCTGGGGAGATGGCTCAGTGGTCTAAAGCACCTACTTAGAACAAGCTTAGCAAAGCACAGGGACTGCGGTTCAATCCCCCAGCACCACATGCCAGCCAGCCCCGCCCCCCTGGTGGGCTGAGCTGGACACACACACACACACACACACACACACACAATAAAATAAAAAAAGGATGTCTTTGAGGAGAATCTGAATTATTTAAGAAAGTAGCTTAGAACAGTTCCTTTTAGGAAGCATCAAGTAATTGTAAGATATTATGTCATCGTATTTATATAATTCTTAGCCATTTTAGCATAATTTGATTTAACACAGTTTGATCATAAGCCATGTGATCTCTGTTTGATGTAAATTGAACATGTTGGGGCCAGTTACTCCACTGTATGTCATCTCTGAATAATCATGGGTCTTATAGCTCATCTATTTATTTGAATGTGTGTTCACGATTTTAAAAAAGATTTTAATACATTAAATATATTGATTTTTTTTCTTGCAGTAATAACTTTATCAATGACATCATCACTTCAGTATATGCTAATATATGAAAAAGATTATCAATATGTAAAATTTTAAATGTTTTAAATATTCTGGAAAGGAATATCAATTGTTTTCATGTGTGTGTGATGGGGTTTCACTCTCTAGTTCAGGCTGGCCTTGAATTCACTATGGAACCCAGGCTGGCTTCGAAGTCAAGGTAATCCTCCTACCTCAGCTTCCCAAATTCTGGGATTACAAGCATGTGAGGCCACACCAAGCCACAATATGCAATACTTTTTTTTCCGTAATTTTATTGAGACATATAGCAATGAGAAAGTTTCAAAACAAATTGGTAGGACAGCTCCAATGATTAACACATTGCATACTCTCTTCCTAGTGGTTATTTGCTGTACAAGATGCAGACATGATATCCTATCTACAAACACTATTAGAACAAATCCCTCTGTTCATTAAGAGAATGTAACTATATGTCTATCCTAACCACTTTGAATACAGAGATACAAAATGGACATTCATCTGTTTCCCCTTTTTTGTTTAGTTCTGTCATTTGAATGTTATAGGTGTGTTAACTCAGCAAAATATTCTAAAAGAGTCCAGTAGTACATAATATTACTGGGTTTTCCACTTGACCAGCAGTGTCAGAAATTGTTGACCCGAGTCCCCTACAGCTCAACATAACAGCATGGCTTTACTTCTTATACTTCGTTTTTATACTTTTCTGCTGGATGGTTAAGATCAAGATAAAGCAAGACCTATGCAACAAGAGTTGTAGCTCTTGGGTCTAATAAGGTCAGGCAAATCCCCTCAGGATTTTTACTGAGATCCTGTACCTCAGATTGTAGATCCTTTGTCAGTGTCAGCCATGTGGATGAGACACGGCCATTGTTTGGCCAATGTGCTCTATCTGAAAGCCTGAGAGAATGTTTTCTCTCCAGGTGACTCTCCTTAGGCACACTCTACATCATCCATCACTTTTCTCTTTGGCCCCATAATCTCCTTGATCAGAAAATTTGGGACACTACTGAGTTAAGTGACTTACAGTAGAAGTACTCATATGTCCTGAGTCTTAATTGACTTTGGAAGGATAGGGCAAAAATGTTACCTTTAATTGCAGCCCTCCTTTTTCTCTAATTTTGGTTTACAAACTTAGGTTGTTAACCCTCCAGAAGACAAGCTTATTGTGATTAACATACAACCTAGGCTGTTAAGCTTAACCTCACTATCTGTCTGAATATCAAACATCTTAGGCATAACATGGACAGGTGTTTTTCATCAAGTATTGATATATTGAACATTAAGTCCCTACAAAATATATTGAAAAAACATTTAAAAAATTAAAATATATTTTGAAAATAGACATAAAGAATTATATAATTCTTATGTTTACACGTAAGTCCAAAAATCTAACCATATACAACCTCAAAGCAGGACAGTCCCATAAATTCCTTTTCCTATATCCTGTCTTCATTCACCACCCCCTTCTTTTTGAACAGTCATCTATCCAAGAGACAACACAGCAGCAACTGGCATGTCATGACCAGCAGCCTGTATTCTGAAGACCAGAATGACAGGCACTCCAAGCATGAACCTACTATTACAAATTGTCATTTTCAGTGCAATTGCTTAGTTCGTAGGTGTCAGTATATATAGTTAGGGTGAGAATCTTTCCAATTAACTGCTAGACTCAAAAATCTTCTGAAGATTCTCAGGATCATTGCCTGACCCATCTTCTACATATAACTGTATGGCTTGTCACTGTCATGTTTCTTAGATCGTCTCCTTGCTCTTTTCATTGTCTACTCCTCAAGTTCTTGCTTTACTTTTAGTTGTATTATAGCTTTCTATTTGTATTTCTTCTTTTGAGTTCTTAAACTAGAGAAACTATATGATATTTACACATGTGTGTCTGGATTATTTCACTTATGAATATATCTTCAAGTGGCATCCACTTCAATATAAAGGCTTCAAATTTATCATTCTTTATAGCTGAGTAATATTCCATTGTACAAAAATACCACACCTATTTCATCCACTCCTCGGTGATGGGAATCTTGGTTGTTTCCAAGGTTTGACTATCACAAATTGTGCTGCTATAAACATAGGGACACATATATTCCTATGATATGATGTTTTCAGATCCTATGGGAAAATTCCAAGTAGAGGAATGGCTGGATTAAATAGGATTTCCAGTCCAAGTATTCTAAGAAGTCTCCACACTGATTTCCATATGGTTGCACTAGGCTACATTCCCACCAGCAGTGGAGAAGTATTCCTTTTTTCCCCACAGCCTCTCCAGCATTTGTTGATGGTTGATTTCTTTAGAATAGCCATTCTATCAGGGATGAGATGATATCTCAATGCTGTTTTAATTTGTATTTCATGGATGTCTAGTGATGTGGAGCACCTTTTCATATATTTTTTCACTTCTTTAATTTCTTCCTCTGAGAAGCGTGTGTTCAGCTCAGATGCCCATTTCTAGACTGGGTCTTTAAATTTTGGGGCCCTAGTGTTTTTCAGTTCTTTATAGATTCTAGAGAGCAGACCTTTGTCTGAGTACTTATTTGTCATGGTTGTTTCCAAATTTGTGGGTTGCCAAGGCAATTGAGAGAATGGCTATCATAAAGAAATCACCCAACAACAAATGTTGGAGAGGCTGTGGGGAAAAAGGAACACTTCTCCACTGCTGGTGGGAATGTAGACTGTTACAACTGTTATGGAAATCAGTATGAAGATTCCTTAGAAAAGTTGGTCTGGAAATCCC
>NW_004524658.1:9283865-9320851 GCF_000260255.1 Octodon degus | reverse complement strand
TTTCTCCTAGAGCGGTGATGTTTTATCCTACTTAAGGACTATTATCACAAAGATGAATGGAGATAAGATTAAACCTGACTTAAGTTGTAGATGAAAAATTAATTTATCTTCCATAATAATGGTATTGTTATTATCATTTTCTTTTGATTCCTCCTACTGAAAGATTTTTTTATGTTAATGTGTTTTCTCTTTGTATTTGTAATGTTCAATGTTTATTTTCACATATATGAATAGCTATTGCTCAAAAAACATATGCACAGGAAAAGTGACAGATCAGTTTGAATTTAATTGCAGAAAATTAGGGCAAACAGTGCAAAATAACCTATTTAATGGGATCCACTATTTCAAAGGAACTGTATTTCTGTTACTATAATAAGATGTCTTATAACCATTATTATATATTACCTTATCCTAATATAATTTATACACACTTGGTGATGAAGAAAGGAGATGAGATGGACCATTTTAAATTGGTATTTCAGAAGTAATCACACGTCATGTATAGAATAATACTCCTCTTTTACAAGGAGCACAATATGAAGAAATAATTTTTAAGTGAAAGATTTGAACAAGATGTCTGATTTAAATTGTACAGAGCATATTTAGCACACTGACACAGATCAGAGGGGAAAGACTTGCTGGGTCATAAACGCATTTTTTCAACCAGGTACCATGGAGACAGGAACCATAGAAACAGGTAGACCTTGAATTTTACACTCAAGTCCCTTAAACGTACACAATTGCTTTAGTTTTGTACATAAAGATCTGCAGGAAAATGCGAGACAATTATGTAAATAATTTGAACTTCTAAGTCATACTTCCTTTTTTCTATAAAGAGGATATTACTTTTTGTTCAATTTAAGGGCAGTTCCTTGAAGAAGCTGCAGGAAGTATACTGGCAGATGTTGAAATCAGGTGGCTTCTGTTGATTAGTCTTTAGGGAACTGCTATGATGAAGAAGTCTCCAAATAAAGGAACTGCAGCGTGTAATGTGTCCCTTTTCCCTCTTGAAGACTGACTGACTGATGGTAGAGTATCTCCTAAACTTTCAAGAAGCCGCATTCTTCTCCTGTAGAAATACAAGATGAAAATTACAAAACGCAGAAAAGCTCAAGAAGATAAAACATGCCTCTAAAATAATCAAAAGATAGTAAAAGAAAATGTTGTTATGTTTTCATAATATTGAGAATTAAATTTTGGATATGTTAAGATGATAATCCACAAAATGCATTTATGGAATGACAAAGTCATTTAATTAACTAATAAACTTAATTCCCTGAGCATCCTTCACAAGTAGGAGTTCTTGTTTTCTGAGCATCTGCATTTAGCTAGGTAATGCCCCAGCTAACTGGGAAATAGTCCTGAGATTCCTTTTGGTTCTACTCTTTGATCAGATTAATCAAACGGTGTGTCTCCCCTGTGAGCTTTCCATGCCTGATGCCTGTGGGTCTCTGCGGACTGCACCTTCACAGACAGCCTTGTCTGAAGTCACTATTACAGTGTGTGTAGAACGATCCTTGCCCACTATAACTTATTCTCCATTTTAAGGATGGGGGATGAGTGTGAATACTTTACATTCATCCTGGCAAAAGCTTTTTGAGAAGTAACAGAGGGTAATCTCCTTGGAGATTTTGGCCTTAGTTTTGCTTCCATATGAATGTATAACCTGAATATTCCTTGGCTTCATAAAGCTGTTGTTCTGTATTAAGTGACAATGGGTTCTACGTTCCTCCCTGGCTTTTGATGTTTCTTCCCTGCCACACCATCCCAGTGCCCTCACATTGTCTTTCTGTGTGAGATGTCATGGCTTTGTACATGGCCTTAGTAGGGTCATCATTCCTTCTCATTTACATGAAAAGAATCCACTCAGATTATAATCACTGCTCTGAAACTAATCGGCCATAGGTTGCTGAATCTTGTCCTTTAAAATATCTGCTTTGTTTGCATTGAAGAAAAAAATAGCTGTGCTGAGAGCGCCTTTATTTAAAAGTTATTTGTTCAATATACATTCACTAGTCTACTTGGAGAACTTGTACCTTTGTTTAACGTCTAGTGGGATTAGCCCATGGAAAGTTTGTGAGAGGATTTTATCATCAGTTTTCAATCTCTGACCCAGAAAGTTTATGAAAATATAAACATGTGTCCCCCTTTTGCTGCCTCGCTCGCTTGAGTGTTCCTACAGAAGACCAGCTATGGGATTTGGGCCAAATCTGTCCTTGTTCTCTCCCATCACCAAACAAGCTCCTCCAGGTCTTAGACCCAGGGCCACCTGAATTATGATTCCCACCCATTACCTACATCCCCAAAAAGGAAAGAAAGCAGTATAGCATTTTTAAAATGTCTGAAATATTCTGACCTTATCTGTCTCTTCTAATGTGAAATTATTCTCTCTGTGAGATATAAAGAAGAAAGATGGCCCATCCCCAATTGGTGAAATGGCCCTAATTTTTCAAGAAAAATCTTTGTGTTCTTCCATCTGATGTGTTGCTAATTTCTCTCCCTTTTGCTTTATCAGCTAATTATCTCTAAAATAATGTTCTTTTCATTAATCTCTACCTCCACAACATAATAAAATGGAGATATTCTTTCTCTCTGTTTATTTTTCTTTCTCTCTATTGACTCTAAAACCCACAACATGAGCCAGGGTGGTAGCTCAGCTCCCGGAGTGCCTTCCTGGCAAGCACAAGGACCAGAGTTTCATCCCTGGTACCAAAAAATTAAATCAACTAAATGGATCCAAAACAAGGAAGCCATCAACAATGCTAAGAAATAACAAAATCATATAAGCATATATCACAAAATTAAAAGAATAATGTTAAATCAGAAGGACAGTAACAAGGTAAAACACACACTCTGTCAAGTTGTGGAAAAATCTCCACTATAGTGGACACTTTCTATTTTGTGCTCCCAGATTACTTCTTCTGCTAACTTTCTCCCTGGAAATATCCCCACTCCTGATAACAGTTCTAGGTTTTATATAAATATAGTCTGATATGAACTCTCAAAGTTTAATTATGGTTAATCATCATCAATTATAATAATTTGTCCTTGTTTGAGATTGCAAAGTGACATTTCTAGACAATGGGTATGATTGTATTCTTTGAATTTTTGTTCACCTATAAAAGAAACACAAATAAGGGGGCCTCCCTCAATATTATTATTTGCCCTTGACTCTTGGAAATATGACAGCTGTCTTGGGTACCGTGGTAGGCATCAATCTGAGGCAAAAACACATGCATCCAATTTGGCAGTCACAGAAAGACATCTGGTTCTTAGGAGGGTTTCTGTTCTACTGAATAGTGAGATGAAGTTGCCTCTGACACTTCAGTCATGATGGAGCACAGCACAATCCCAGGTGCTTTTATGCTATCAGTTGTGCAGCAAAAACTGTCCTACCATAGAGAGGCTCTCAAAAGTTAGAGAGTATTTCTGAAGGACATGCCACTTCTTTGCTAGAGAGTAGGGTCTGTGGAGAAGATAACCAGTGAAAGTAGCTCTTGTCTCTCAATACCAAATGGGTGAGGGGAGGTTTTGTAAAAGGGTTGGGTGTGTATACAATCCACCTAATCAAATGTAGCATTAACAATAAGCAATTATAGTGTTTATCATTTTCTATCAAAAGAGAAATATTTAAATATTTGAGAATGTATAAATAATATAATACTTAGCAAGCTCTTGAAGATGGAGGCAGTGAAAAGAACTATCATTAGGCCAAGTTTCAAGTGTTTTATGAGAGAAAGAAAATTATTCTGCTTAAGCAAACAGATCAAAAACCAGATGTTGTCTCTGTTACTTTTTATTTATTGCTGGGACAAAATACCCAACAGCTTAGCTCACAGTCAGTGGACGTTTCAGTACATACTGGCCCAGCTCCAGGGCAGAAGGCAGCAGTTCATGGCAGCACAGAACAGCAAAGAGCAGAGGAGGAGTAGCGGTTGTGGCATCTATTAAGCTTCTCTCCCTTCCTTGGACACTGACGGTGAAGACTGAAATCCACCACAAACATCAAGCTCCTCCAAAATGATGTGGCTGTGAAATGGCCAGTGGGAATCAGAACTCCTCCAAGGAAGTGGGACACTCAGAAGCCTTCCTCAGCCCCTTGATGCACCCTTTTTGTGCTGAGTCACTCTAGGGCAGGACCTCCTGGAATCACCAAGCAGATCCAGCCAGGCTTCAAACATCTCAAGTTGACACAACGTATCATCCACCACAGATGTTTAAATCCTTATCTTGACATGTAAAGATATTTATAACTAGTTTCAATTAAGAACAAGTCCAGCTTCAGGAGATAAAGACAGTACAAGATAAATGTATTTTAGTTTTAATTTATTCATGTATGGAGGAAACAGTCAATTTTCACTCAGTAAAAATGCAAAAATAAGGGAGATTGCTGCTAATATTCATAAATATTAGCACTACAAGTTCACACAATGGAATGGATATTCTCCCCAAACTATCATTTGGAAAGCATCCTAAAACAATATAGCTAAATCAGATATAAAAATTAGGTAACTTCAAAAACAATAACTGAGCCATACCATATTAAAAATAAGAACAAACATATATGTTGAATCAATAAATAATTTAAAATAAACTACTAAAAATGATTGTGAGATTGGAGGAAGCCTCTTGACCTCAGGAAGCTAACTGAGGAACAGTCCAAGCATAAGTGAAGAGAATACTACTATTTGTCCCCCACTACAAATTGCAAAAATTGTAGATTTTAGTTGTTTTCCAAAAGACAGTCACATTTTTATTCTTAGAGTGTCACAAAGTCTCATATACTCAGACAAAGTCTTTGTATACATTGATCCATAAGATAGCAGCTGCTAATTATATTCAAGAAAGCCAAAACTTTGTTTTAAAATTTGGTCATTTGGGATGCTCAAGTGCTAACATGACATGAAATCTGCAAATTAATCCAATCCCCTGTTTACTATCAATCAACCAGATGCTGGTACTGAAAAGTTAAACCTGTCTTCACAATACTGGGGGTGACATATTATAGGCTGTAAGATTTATGATTAGGCTCAAAAAGTGACAAGTACATGGCATCAGTAGATAAATGAATTCACTGCATTCAGATGGATACCTCTTCAATATTTCAATAGATTCTACCAAGTGAATTTTTAAAATATTTCTAAGGAATAAATAAAATTGATGAACTATGAGAAATGTTTAAAAACTCAGTTCACATATTGTAAAATTTATACATTTGTATCGACAGGTCAAATTTCACTTCAGTTTACTAAAACAAGCAGTTGCCTACCGTACTGAATTCCCTTAGATGATGCAACTTGGTGTTGGGTATGTTGTAATATGTAAGTAATAATGGTTACAATATAAAAGTTTTGAAAATGATTTACTAAAAATCAAAACAGATTCAAGGTTATGTACATAACATCACTCTTCATAGCCTTTTGTTTTTTTGGTTCTGGGATCAAACTTAGGACCTTTCACTTGCCAGACAGGCACTTATGCCCCAGAGCTATCTCCCAGGCCGCTACTCTTCATAGCATTTTGATTGCCTTATTGAAATTGAAATAAAGGGAGTGATTTAATTAATTACTCCTTTGAGAATTCCAACTGTACCTGTATAAACTCCATAATCTATCTATCTATGTATCTGTGTATCTATGTATGTATCTATCTATCTATCTATCTATCTATCTATCTATCATCTATCTATCCATCTTACATTGGAGAATATTTTAAAGGAAGGACTTGCAAGGCCAATGAATATATGATGTGGGGGATTAGAAGAAAAATAAGACACAAACCAATGAAGGCTTCAATTTTTCCACAAGTTAGAAGAAGTGTAAAGGAGCTGTGCTTTAAACAAAGGAAAAGAAATTAACATTTGAGAAAACTACCACAACCAATGCATAAATCCTCTTTTTGTTAAAGCAACTGTACTGACCCACCTCATGAGGCATAAAATCTGTGGAATTTTTGTTCCTAGGACATGGAATATAAACCTTGAATATGCAAGGACTACAGTCTTTCATAACCAACTACTCTTTATTGATTTTCATATGTTACTCAAGCCTTGTTAAAAGAGATGAAAATTACGCCAGAACAAATAAAAAGACTCATATATTGCCATCTGAATTTTATATTAGGTAGGCTACACCTATTGATGGAATTCCAAATTATTTGTTTTCAAGAAAACAGCAGGAATGTCCATACTGAACAATATGAATTTTCAAAGGACAAATAATGAATGTTCTCTTTTCTGATTTCTATTTCTTCCTTCATCAAACTTTATTCATCCTTATTAATAAATGCAATATATGGTATACTTACTAATGTAAAAGAATAATGTTAGTATTGCAAGTTAGAGCTAAATAGGACCAGTCTTTGACTTATACTCTTTCAGTCCTATAAATGACAATTAAATATTTTAGGTTTTATTAAATTTTTCCTCTTATAATTTACATAAAATCTAATCAATATTTTTTTCTAATTGTAATCCTTAACATTTCATTGAAAATAATTTAAATTTCTATATATGATAAAGCTGAATCCCTTATTTTGAGAATTCTTTAATGTTTTATAGATGGTTAAGAGTCTATTTTTACCATTATCCTCTAGAAACCAATCTGAGATGGTGATCATCCATTTTCTTTCCTGTTATTTCTGCCTACTCTTTTTACTTACACATTTGCTATTTAACAGGAATCATTTTTCCCCCCACAACTGGGGATTGAACTCAGGCCCTTGCGCTTGCCAGGGAAGTGCTTACTCTACTGAGCCATCTCCCCAGCCCCTAGGAATCACATTTTATATAAGCGATCTCAGGTATTTTAAAGTATTGGCCATGACTTTTTCTTCAAGTATTCAAGAATCTAAAGAACCTCAACTGTACTTCTGCTTTTGCAAATCTGACACTTCTATGTTTCTGACTAAAAATTATGACTAAAGATCTGGTCTTTGTCTTTTCTCTTGTTGTGGCTTCCACAGCGTGTGGGCTCTGATTTCATGGCTGGATGGACGTTGTACAGCTCATGTGTAGGTTGCTCCAAGCAAGAGGGTGGTGCAAATGTGAAGGGTTGAATACAAAGGGTGAGCCAAGCATTTCCCCTTTGTAAAGCCTATCTACAAGTTTCACCCAACCCAGGACTTCTGGTCATTCCTCATTGGCTAGAACTGAGTCTTATGACTACCCAACCCCAAAGCAAAATCCGTCTTTTTAACTTGACGCAAGGTAGTCTCAAGTAACACAAAGATTGGGTGGTAATGAGGGAGAAAAATTATAACAAGCAGTAACTGCCACAATTCCTGCAGCATTGAAAGCACACAGTAAGCTAATAATGTACAAGAATACATACATAAATCATAATGCTTTTAGTTTTATTTATATACTCACTGAAGCCAGGGATATAGCTCAGTGCCATAGAGCCTGCCTGGCAAGTGGGAGGTCATCAGTTTGATTCCTGCTACCAAAATCCAACAAACTAATAAAAATACATAAAATTGTATATGTGAAATTATATATGTATATAATTGAAAAGTACTATTTTTAAAATGTACTCATTCCTGCAATAATAAAAATAAGTTTAATAACTAAATTTATTTGTGAAATATAAGAAAACACATAGTCACCAATTTCATGATAGTTTTTAATGTTAACACAATAAACAAGAATTTTACTTAAAATATTAAATGAAATCCTTTAACATAAATATCAAGTGAAAAGTAAAAATGAGGAACAGATTATTTTTTCATTTTACATGAAATTTTATGACATTATTAAAAAATCTGGAGTACACGTCCATCGGCTGGCCTAAAAATTAAACCTAAGTGATAAATTATAGCTTTATTAATTGAGTCCCTGTGTATATCAGGAATTTTGTCTACTTTATTTCATTATCCACATAGTCCGTATTTTGTCCCTATTTGCTAGATGAGGATGCTGAAGGCAGGAGTAATACAATGAAGTCATACAATGAAATAGTAGAGCTCAAATTTAAACTCAGGCTATTTAGACACAGAGCCCATGTGTAATGACCATCTTCAGAGATTCAATCTGAAATGTTACAGCTTTCATTTTCCAATTATCTCCAAGCTTCATGAACAATAAACACACAATAGGAGGGCTTGAAATCAGTTTTAAGTGTGTAAGAACATTACATTCACATTCCAGGAGTATGTTTAGTCTGAGCTGTCAAAATAGCACCTAAAATAGAGGGCATTTTTGTTTTAGATAATAAAATGAAATATAAAGAAGACATCTGCTACTCCAACATTTAAATTCAAACACCATGACAGAAATATGTGCAAGAAATACTGACATAAGATGTTTGTACAAATATTATCATCTTCCCAAAATGGTGCTTTCAAAATTTGTCTCTATATAAATAGTATATAAATTTTTATTAAAATCTAATGACTGTATCTATTTAATAGGCTCATACATGTCACATGAATATGAATAGAGAATATAAGGTAGTTTTAATAATAGAAATTAAAACTCCATAAAATTTCTTAGAACTGGCTTGGTCGGAATACAAGGATCAAACATCACAATCTTCGTCCTCAAAGTAATTACAATATAATGGGTGAGAAATTCATCAATAGATAAATGTGACAACTTACAGACTGTTGTTAAGATACTCACAATCTTATGAAGTTACAAAGAAAATTCTAGGCCAAACTGAGCGAGCCAGAGTCAGTTCCATGATGAAACAACGTCTTACATGAATTTGGCAGAACACTAAGATGTAGATAAGGTACACTAGAGAGAGGACTTTGGAGGAAGTGACTAGACCTGCTATGGAGGCCTCCACAGCTCTGATTTGATTAGAAAGAAAAGAATGAGAGAAATGAGATGGGAGAAAGCATTGGGAATATAGAAAGAGTCTTGCTAATGAGCTTAGGTTTTGTTTTTTAGGGAATGACAAATTACAAGAGTGGTTCAATGAGTCATTGTCACATTTCTGATTTTAGGATTTGTAGGCAAGTGCAACTCTTAAATGTAATATGTCAATTTGGATTAAATTGCCAAGCAGATTAGTGAAGCACCTATTTGACTGTGTCTGGGTGGGCCACGAAGGGATCTTTGGGTACTATATGTGGGTCCTGGCCCCTTTTATCTGTGGTACCATGTCCCAGCTCTGCTTCTGGCTGCCATAACATCTCTATCTTATTTCTACCAAAGCCTTCCATCTTGATGACTTTGCCTTTTAGCCAGCCCACCATGACTTGAATCCCATGAAACTCTGAGTCAAATTAGCCCTTCCATCTTTTAGGGTTATGTGTTGATATCATGTCCCAGGAATGAGAAACTTTACTAATACAGAAAATTGGCCCCAAGAGTGGAATGACTTCTAGGACTGTATGTAGTTATGTGGTTTCAGAAGTTTTTGGAAGATGTTTGAAAGAGAAATTTGAGATTTGGAGATGCATCCTTTAGAAGACCTAGAATGTTAGAAGTTGAACTTGAAGTAGAATTCTAATCAGATCTCAGGAGACCAGGATAGTGATATGAATGTAGTCAGTAAAGGCCAGATCCAAGAGGAATCACTTGGGAAAAAAGACTCTCCTGGCAAGAAGACAAAAGTCCATGTGTATTACACTCCAGAAAAAAAAAAAAAAAAGGTCTACAGTTTGCATATATCCTGAGACATGGGAGAGTGAGATTAAGAATTATAGAGATTAATAGATCTGGTAAAAGAAATTCCAAGAAAATTCAATGTTCAAGATATGGTATTGGTACAGCTGGCTTCTTTTACCATGATTTACACTGACTAGTAGCAACAGTTAGCAGAGCAATTTGAAAAATTTAAGTTTGGGCCCAAAAAGAACCATGCAAAGTTGAGACCAAAGTTGATAAGGCTACTGAAGTGATTAAAACTTTTAAAAAGAAATCAATCATTTTGTACAAGGATAAGAAGAAAGATAACTTGAGGGAATCTCAGAAATCAGCAAGTCTCCTGCTATCACCAGTTCAAATGTTTAAAAACATAACTGTTTCATTTAAGAGGAGAACTCCTAGGGCCTCTGTTCAAGAAAAACCTCCTAGGCAATGGGTTCCCTGGGATTCATGTCACAGTGCTTGTCCATTCAGGTACCCAGACGCCACTGCAGATGACCCTCGGGGCAAAGTGAAAGCACCCACTGGCTGTAAAGCATGATGTTATTCATGTAACACTGGTTTCACTAGCATGCAAAATGCTACAGTGTTGGGACAGGGAGGCTCCCATCTATATTTCAGAGGAAGGCCTGGGGTTCGGGCAGAGAGCCCCTGAAGTGGCAGTATGTGAAGCTGTGAAAATGAAGCCAAAGGTACAACGGAGATTCCAGGAAGTCAGAAAACCAGAGATGCCAGGAACATGGAACATCTGCCAAGGGAAACTGCTGGTTCTAAACAGAGCCTCCCCAAAAGAGAAGTCACCTAGGCTGAAGCTGACAAGGCTATGGGTTTATCTTCTCAAGCTCCCAAATTCTTGGGAACTCACATCTCACCACTTAGCCCCTAGAATGCTAGACAGGGAGTTATAAGACACAACATCTGCCATGCTTCACTTCCATTTGCTCTGATCTCATCCTTTTCTATTCCCCTATTCCCCTCTTCGGGGATGGAAATGTTCACCCCATGCCACTGTACCTTGGAATTTTATAACGTTTTCCATTTTTACAGAGGTCTACATCTGAGAGTTTGCCTTAAATTTCAATAAAGACTTGGACTTCTGAACATGCTAAATTTTTTGTGACTTTCATAAGGGATCATGTGTTTTGGCTGTACACAGGACAGTTGTCTTGTTAGTTGGAATTAACTTCCTATTTTCTTTTTTCTATATTTAGGGCAGGGTCTACAGGGTTTACAGGGCCTCACTCACTATGTAGATCACACTTCTAGTGATTCTCCGGTTTTCAGCCTCCCAAGTGCTGGAGTTCCACCACACCCAGTCTCAGTTGCTGTCTCAGGGCTCCCTTGGGGTGGGGCCCGCACTGCGTGCTGGGGATCAAACTCCGGCAGCTGCGCTTTGCCTAAGCAGGCACTTTAGTCCGCTGAACTATCAGCCCCACCCTTAACTTCCCATTTTCTTCACAAATATAGCTTAAGGAGATGTGTTTGGAGGTGATGAACATGCCAAAGGGTACATTATGACCACTAACCTTAATGTGTCCGTTTTATTGGATTAATAAATGCTAACAGATTAATAAAGCACACTTTGGGGTATATTTGAACATGCCCTAGAAGCACAACAACAGGTACTATATGTAGTTCCTGCCTGCTTTCTTCTCTGGTGCTGCTCTCTGCTCTCCCCAAGTGTCCTGAATAGCTTTCCATTTCCATGTCCTCCTGCCATATTCCTGCTTTGTAGCCAGAAAGCCACAGACTGATTTCCTTCAACCCAGGGCCACCTGAAGCCTCTCCTCCTTTAACCTGTAGTGTCAGCTATTATACTGCAGTGACAGAGAGCTTGACTACCATAGCAAGCCACTTAACTACTTAAAGCCGTGCTCCATAATGTGTTGGAAGAGGAGATTGTTTGTAGGGCATTTTTTTGAATGGAAAGTTTGGAAAAGTCATGTAAGCAACAAAATGATACACATGTATAATTGTCCTCAATTGTCAAAATCAGACAAAGATTTCTGTTGCTAGGTCCTTCATTTTGATGCTGTTTGATAAGAAACCATAGATAAACCCAAGGTGATACTCAGGAGTGTGTGTGTGTGTGTGTGTGTGTGTGTGTGTGTGTGTTTTATAGGTTTCGCTAGAAAAAATGGAGGATTGAGAATAACTGGGGTTCATCAGGGAAAATAAAATTATGTGATTATAGTAATAGAAACATAGTTTCAAAGAAAATTTCTCGAAATAATGAAAATACTAGATAAGCTGTGAGTATTGTTACCATTAGTGGCCCTGGAAAACTGAGTAAAAGTGGTACTGAGATAGAATTCTTTTGTTTTCAGAGTAACAGTTTTTCCTGTTCTGATATCATCAGAGAATAACCAATTGCCTGCTGCACTCTACAGAACATGCACGTAGACAACTGTAGATTATTTTTCTTCTCCTGTTGCTGCTTGCAAGGTAAAGGACAGCCATAGCATTCATCTTCAAATATCCCTTTGCTCTTCAGGGCAAGCTTTCCATAATCCTGAAAGTTACTGTTGTCTCAACCAGTCCTCTTCTACTTTAACAAGTGCATGCTCAAAAATATCAATGGAAAGTTTTCTTTCTCAAGTATACTCACACATATACCCTTTCCTAATGGCACTATCAGTGTATGAGCCCACTGGTATCACCTGACTTTCTGTCAAAATATGTTGCACTGCTTAAAGATATTGATAATAATTGCCTTGAGATATAACTGGGTATTTTTGGAACAAATCAAAAGCATTTTACATAAAGTGTGAATTATCTGGACCACTGCTCCTGTTTTACTCATTTTGTCTCTTTTGTTTTGTAACTGTTTTTGTGAGATTTTGCTGGTGAGCTCACTAGAACTTAATCTTAACCATTGTTTTCATCATATTCTGGCATATGTGATTCTAGTAAAGTCATATTTTGAGTAGTATTACCAAATTAATATTGCTTGAAGAATTTTCACACGGAAAAGTCTCTCTATGTCCTGACAATGACAATAAATGTAATTATTCTTTAATCTGTACTGGAGAATGTGCTGGTGCCTAACATGTATGTGATGAAAACAATAGATACATTATATATATATATATATATATATATATATATATACATTATATATATGAAAAGTATTAAAATTTTATTAATGTAGTGATGCTCTATAGCTCATAATTTTATCTGCAGAACCAGATGTGAAAATGAGAATGATTTAGATTGAAGTACTTGCTTTTGTTCTGAAGATATAATTCTATTTGGAGGCTTTTAGTACCCTGAAATCATAATGTAAGATGTAAAATACTGTTAAGCCTTTTGCAATTTGTTCTTAAGCTTCAGTACTCACATGGCCTATCTGTTCTCATCAGAAGAGTAGTTGTCTGGTTATGATCTCAGTATACAAATCATCCGCTGTCCTAGCTCTGCCTTTGATCCATAGCCTTTCACTTCAGGCACTGAGTACACTTGGTGTCAAGCAATATCAATCATTTTGATTTTGCTGTGTCCCTAATAAAGGATGACCTTTGTCTTCATGATTTAGAAGATAAGGTGGACATGACTGGAGAAAATGTCAGCCTGAAAAATTAAGCCTTATTGAGAAATGTTTAAACTAAAATGTAGTATGTGAGAAATATTTTTATAGAAACATTTGAATTATCTGAAACATGAGGGAAAAGAATAACCCAAAATAATATTAACAAAGGAATATGGCTTTACTGTCAAGCTCACTACATCAGTTTCTAGAGATACCTAGTTTATTTGGCAGCTCGTTTCCTCCAGTAGAGCAGCCTCTGCCTCTATTGTGCTCGCTTGCACTTCTCCTTTGTTACTGTGATATATGGTCTGTTCTACTGATCTCTTAGGACTACAAATGAGTTTCCATTAAGAAATTAATATTGTTCCAAGCATTTTCACAGACAGAAATTTAAATCTGCAAATTGCTTCCGTGGATTAATTTTTTGTCTTTCAATGAAACAATTTTTTTCAAGAGACATTGAGTCCAACAGCTCCCAGAGTTTGCTGTAAGCTGGAAATTATTCAAAAGAAATGTGGATTAAAGCAAATCATTTACCCACACAGAAAGTTCAAATGTTATGTTTCTAAATGTATATGTTGGGGCCTATATATTTATGGCACTGAAATTTAGCTCCTGATCCTACAGAAACAGTATCTGGAAACCTGATTCAGAAAAAGATCTTTCTAGTCCTAGGTGGCCTTCAGGGAAAGCCTACAGAGGAACTATGAACAATTCCAACTAAACTGCTGTAAACTAATCTCCTACATAAAAAACACCACTGAAGTAGCAAGTTGGGACAGGAAAATGCATTTATCCAATTCCAACAAAGCCCTGAACCTTAAGGAACTAAAAATTTCAGCTGAAACGGACTTTAAAAAGGGAATTTTCAAAATTCATCCAGCTGGAAGCCAATGTAGAGACATAATTCTGGGATGCAATTCAAAAGGAAAACCAGATAAAGGGAAAAGGATGTGGACTCCATTTCTTCATGGATGTCTTGACATATTTCTAGGGTTAAAAGTAAGTAAGGGTGAGTTCATCAGGGAGTGAGCTACCACCAGGGTAAATAACAGCAGTCTCGCTAGAGACTTACTTCACTCTCGTGAGTTCTAAGACTACAAGCCCATCAGAAGGCAAATAATCCAACCAGATTTTCCTAAGTTTATTAACTGTGAAGCTTACCTAGACTATTGGAGAAGAAAATTTGAGGAACATTTTGCTACCTCTATTATGATTCATCTACAAAGAAGAATTCTGCTAGTCAGTTTTGAACGTGGTGCGTGCCAAAGAAAGCCCATTACTGCCTTTCCCTGTGATGTAATAAGCATCTCTCTGCCTTCTCTTCCTTGCCTTCCATTTATTCTTTAATCCACTATGACTAGTCTCATGCCCACTATGCAAGTTTCTGTGGGACCTTTTCATGCAAACTATGAGCATGGATGGTTCTTTCGCAATCAAAACCAGACAACGAAATAGTTCAATAAATAACAAAAATCATGACATTTATATTCCTGCCAGCTAGTCTCATTTTACTATTTCTGGTAAGCACTAGCTCATCAAGAAAACAAGTCACCTCTCCTTGTGATCTCCACCTCATCTGCTGTTTATTCCTCAGGCAAATGCAAGCAAGAGTTCACCCCTAACTCTTGGCCAAATTTCCTCCTCTGAAGGCATCAGTGATTTCTTCAATGGAAAAACCAGGAGTGGTTAACTGTTTAATCTCACATGATCTTTGTATTACATTCCACATTGCTGAGATTTTTCTTTATTTGGAAACTGAAGTCTTCTGCTTCTCACCTATCAGAATCCATGATCTCCTTCTGTCTCTTTGCTCACATGTTTTCAGTTGTACTCAAGGACATTTTTGCTTCTGATTGTGGCTTTCATACTGGAATCTCCCATTATGGTGTGTCTCATCCTCTTACTTTCTTTGATGAACTGAACTATTGGTACATACTCACTGGGTGCACCTATGAAGAGAGAAACACTCCACAGTCCTAAAGCTGAGTATAAGCAATGTTTTCTTCTATTAATTTTCCATTTTAATTTTTACTGATTCCCATCCATGTGTTAAGGCCAGTATCTTAACTCATCACTCTTTCCATCATATTCTACCTCAAATCTAAGTACTATGCTTTATAATTCTTCTCTTCTTATTTATTATTTATTAGCAGTATTTTAGAGCTTAGATACTTAAAATATTTCATCAGCACTTTTAAAAATTATATCCTTATAATTGCAACTGCAACTCCAATGATGGGGCATATTTTTATTTAAACATTTTCAAGTAGCTTGCCACTGCTAGTCCTATGTTTTTGTTCACAATTTACACACAAAATACTTCCTTTTTCAAAGTTCCCATTTTCTCAAAGATGCTTTACTTGTATTTGCATTACCTTTTTCCATGAAACATACCGTAGCCTTTTAATTATACCACTTCCCATTATGTATCAGTCCTCTTATTCATGGATTCTAGATCTCTTCTCAGCAGTCCCTTTTTCTGTAAAGCACATCCTGAATCTTCATTCCCTTCTTTAATTTCTTGAAACATCTTTGAATAGAAAAACATTGGCTACTCATTTTCAATTTTGTAATTATTTTGCCAGAAAGGACAGGGTTTCACCCATCACTCTCCCCTTGCCATTAGCACAGAATGGCTACAAGACACAAAGTTTAAAAAGATTCTACCCAGTGAATAAACAAGTCAAATTTTACATGTGCTTTGGCAATAAAAGTGAGACAACTTTTTCCTCATATACCAAGTAGATTTTATTATTTTAAGTGGTATAATATGGAAAATTCCTTGAATAATTAATTCATTTAATGCATAATAAATACAGTGCCCTGAGTAATGTGGTCTGTGTGGAGGTAGAGAGCAGATCCTTGTTGTCTCTAAGGGAATATTTTGCTTAAATGAGAGATATACGAACACCTAAATTTAAAACCAAAGTCACTAAACCCTAGTTTGCAAATCTTGAGGGGGATATTTAACTTCTCTAACTCCTACTACTTTTACCCATAAAATATTCACAACATAAATCTATGTCAGGGAATTGTTATAAGTATTAAATGAAAAATGTCTGTAAAATAGTTTTTGCAGTGCCTGAAAGATAATAAGCACTCAGGAAATATAATATTACCATATTAAACCTAGACAAATACTAGGGAATTTTTTTCAACTAGTAAGAGAATGAACTTTTGGTGGGAATCAAATACACTAGTTTGAAACCAAAGACAACTAAACATATGATGTTTGCTTATCTCATGGGGCAGGAAGAAGGAATCACTCATCAGTGGTCCTTCTCAAACTGCAGAGAGACTCAGGTGCTGCCTTGTGCTCTTATGGTCAAATTTGTTACTCTTATTGACTGAATAAAGGACCATTGTGGTAGCTCTAGGAGCTACAAAGAGCCAGGTGAGACAGTTGTTCCTCTTCAACTGGTCAGGTCCTAGCATTTCTGACTCAGGCAAATAGCTCTCCTCATTCATACTCACTTATTCCAGAAAGGGAAGCTGGCAATTACAATGGGTGGCATGTGGTATCTTTAAAGCCAGTTTGTTCCAGGTACATTTTATTGTTTTAATGTGTTTATTGGCCAATTGCCTTATGACCACTTTTAGAATTCTTTACAACAACCATCTGTAGCTAAAAACGAATTTGCAGTTTTCTATGCTAAATGTACTCTTGTGACTATTAAGTAAATAATAAAGGTTTTTGTTCTATGCTGACTATTCAGTCACTCAGACCTAGAGTACAACTCTAAAATTGACAGCGTTAACATTTAAATAAAACATATTATTAATCTACTGGTTTTATGTTCTTATAAAAACATTTTTGGCAGTATTAAAACCTTTCCAGAAAGTAACTTATAATTCCTGGGTTTATCTTTACATGACTTTCTATGAAGCTTAATGGATTCAAAATGTATACAACTAATACACAAAATGTTTGAAAAAAATAGTACCTAGGTGAAGTTTATAGAAACTTGGATATTGTCAAGGTACAGAGTATTCTAGCCAGTACTTACTTTCAAATCAGAAGAATATTAAGAAAGGAGTAAAATAATCATTATAATATACAAGTGCATAGAAAATTTGAGAGCATGAGAAGCTAAGATCACTTGGGCAAAGTAAAACTGAATAGTTAAAAAGTTATAGATATGCTATTAAAGACCTGTAAATATTGACACGTGAGAGTCTAACTATTGCAAATTGAGGTCATACTATATAACCTCCCCTCCTTTTCACAATAAAATGGAGCTGTTTTCATAATTACTAAAAGTGTATATTGAAAGTAATCAGGAAATATTGCAAAATCATTCCTAATCAACAGACTCTCAGACATTATTTAACTCATAAACACAAGCTATCTGTATTGGCAGTTCCAACAGTAAATCATTGTGTGGGACTGATAATCAAACAGCCTCATGTCAACCCCACCTCTGATATTTATTAGTCAAGAACACTAGGTATGTTTTTGAAGTTCAGTAGCTGCAGTTATCTAATCCCAAATGTTAAGAACAGTAATAAGTGACTTACAATATAAGGATGTACAATGCATGTGTATACGGCAAACATCTACTGAGTTTAGTACATTACCTTATTAATAGTTAAGCTTTTGTATCCCTTAATATATAAAGTATTTATGTATTGTTAAGCTTTAAATAGTTGAATACATAAAATTGATGTTTTTATATTTGAATAAATACAAATGTATATTTTATATTTATATAGAATTTTTTGCAAGATAGCACAATTTCAGTCCTGTTTTTTATTCAGTCTGACTTTGAATAAAAATCTTTGTCCTTAAACTGGTAGATATATAGGTCATTCATTAAAATGATAATTGAAATTATTAGTTAAAGTTATAATTATCTAACATCTTCCTTTTTTGTTACATTTGTTGTTTGCTTTTCATTTCTTCTCCTTCAGTTTTTTTTTTTTGTTTTTGTTTTTGTTTTTTTTGGCGGAACCGGGGATTGAACTGAGGCCCTTGTGCTTGCCAGAGAAGTACTTACTCTACTGAGCCATCTCCCCAGCCCCCTTCAGTCTTATTTGGGGTTAAAGCTTTTTCATGATATTATTTTAATTCTTCCATTTATTTACAAATTCCATCTATTCATGAAAAGATTTTAGAGATTAGGCTATGGTTCACATCATACATTTAAAAACCATCTGAATCTGCCTTCTAATACACATCGCCTCCTATGTAGAAAAGCACCCAGGAACAAATATTTCCAATCCTCCCACACATCCCTTGTGGAAAGTTATTGTTATACATTTTACATTTACATACGCTTTCTGTGCTATACTAAACAATCACTTATGTGCTACCACAATTGCAAGACATAAATTCTCTCTTGTTTTCATTCATTTCAATTACTAATGTCTTCCTTTTATTAATGTTTATTTTGAAGAACTTTCCTTAACAAGTTGTAGACTATACCTAGTAATAAAACCCTTCTGCTTCTTTTTTTGGGACTTTTTAATTTTACTTTTTTTTATTTCTTTCTATTAGATACAGAATTCTCCCTGACGGACTTCTTTATTCAGTTTCTGCCACTAACACTTTAAATACATCACTACAATTTTCTTCCGCTTGTACTGTGCCTGGTTGGACATTGTTTTTTAACTCTTGCCCTTCTTCCTCATAGATACTTTTGCTGCTGTTTTGGAGTCTTTCAAGATTTTCTATCTTTCATATTCATATGTTGTAATAACTAATGCCTAGATGTGTGCATGCCTGTACATGTTCACGTACATGTGTGTACTCCTGTATGTGTGCATGTGTGTGTGTATGTGTGCGTGTGTGTGTGAGCACACACACACACGCACACATACACACACACACACTGTTTATTCTGCTCAGCGTTCTGTGACCTTGAATCTGTGGTTTCATGTCTGCCATGAATTCATAATTTTATAAAATATTTCTTCCAATATTGCTTCTACCCCATTTTCTTCTTTTCCTTTAGAATTTCACCTGCATGTTACTCTTTGGAACTATCCCGCACTGTTGGGTTCACCATTTTTTCCACTCATTGTCTCTGTTAAAGCATGACTTGTCACGATCACAGATTCCTTCTTCAGCTGTATTTAACTCTATTATTGAGTCTTGTCAAGGATTTGTGTTTGTTGTTTTTTCTTCTAATTTCTCCATATAAATTTCTGCATTTCTGTCTCTCTGCCAAATTAATCCAATTTTACATGGTGTCAACTTTGCTCTGTTACAGACAATAATCTGTCAATCAAAATTATTTTAAAGTGTTTGTCTTATTTGTCACATGATGTCTGGTTTGTCACCTGAAGTCTGACTATGATTATTTCTTTGCCTGTTCAGTGTAAGTTTTCGGAAATCATTAGCTTTTCACATGACATAGTTTTTGCTAAAACCCAAACATTTTGTGTAATGCTGCAAATGCTGAAGTAAATATTTTTATGGTTGAAGGTAAACTTGTGTTTACCTCAGCCAGACCTTCAGAAGAAGTCTATTTTCATCTGTTTAGCAATGGGCTTGAGTCTGGGACTTGATGCACGATTACATGAAGAACATCTCAGGCTCAAAATTTCTCATGATTTCTGGTGGTTCTTTTCTCAGTGTTTGTTCTTTCCTTGCTTTTTTGTCTCCCTTTGCACTGCACCCCCATGAAGATATGTCTCTTCCAGCTATTCTAGCTATTTTTATGTGACTGTTTTTATCCTCAGTCTGTTAGTCTACTGGTAGGGTAAAAGGCATTTGGTGATGTTTTATGATTAAGCCTCAATCTCAGGGATGTCCTGGCCTTCACACATGGGGTGTCTCTCCTCCAGGTCAGGGGACTTCAGCTGGACCCAGGTGATATAGCTCCAGAGAAAGGCAAATCCCTTGATGTTGTTTTCAATGTCCTGCTTACAGATGCTATGAGCTTCCCCTTGTGCACCAAGATGGCAGTTATCATTGTTTTTCTCTTTTGAGATTTTCATTTTATAACAGAGATAGAGGAAGGTCTTGGCACAGCTTTGGCAGAAACTGCTGTTGACCCCATCAGGTCGGCACCAGGAAAATGTTTCCTTAGCATAATCCAAAGTCTCCCCTACAAGCACAGCCACCCTGTATGCACAAACACCCCTACATCTGGACATCCAGAGCTTCCCTCTCCCATGCCTGCCCACTCAGCCTCTAGAAATTGCTGAAACACGTCAGCTATGTCTTCTTAAAAGTTTATATGGTATTTGCCAGAGTACCTCAAAGGTAAATTCTGAGGTCTTATTTATTCCTTCAGATACCCTATAATTTGACAGTTATACATATCCGTTTGACAATTCCTTCTGTGCATTAATTTTCATTTTAATAATAATTGCATATCTTAAGCTACTGTTTTTCTAGGTGCTTAACTGGAGACCTTGTACTAGTCTGTTCCTTGAAAAAGTTGCATTTCTTCCCAGTGGTGCCATCTGGGAGTAAGACTGTATCACCTGTGCCTTTGTCTAGCAGTTAGATGGAAACTACAGCAGACCACCCTGGTGGTAACGAGCAGTGGTGCAGCTTAGTCCTTCTATAACTATTTGATATTCTTTTCTCTGTTTGTAAACCTCTGGAACATCTGGCCCCATCAATCACCCTTTTGCTGATGCTTGGCTTTCTATGTCCCTAAAAAAATTCATAATTTTCATAGGTACTCCTACCAATTTACTACACTCATACCCTTCCATCACATTAGTCACTTTTTCTCAGTGTTGCTTGTTAGTTCTTCTGTTCTTCAGATCTGTAAACACTACAACTCCCAAACTCTAATTATGAAACCCAATTGTTCTATTGCACAATGACTCCCACTTCAGTTTTTCAGTCAGGACTTCATTCTTAAACTTCATACTTGTAGGTTACCTATCTTCATAGCATCTCTCATTTTATGAATTATAAATTTTTCAGAGTATGTTCTGAGCTCAACTTCCAGTTTAGACTACTGCAAAAACTTTCTTTCTTTAACTCTGTAAAGATGAATCTGTCATATCATCCCTCAGACCTCAAAAGTTATCTTTGATCTTTCTCGCATTTTTAGAATCAACCAGTTAATAAATTGATTTGCCTCTACCTTCCATAAGTGTTTAGTCTAAATATGTTTTGGTTTAGTGCTTTCTATTATAAGCCTGTGGACCAAATTCTGTAGAGTTAGAAACATATATATTGAAGCAGCAACCATCAACTGTTATCATGCATTTCTAATAGCTTCTTGTAACAAAAGCTACATACTACATGACAGCTGACACCCAATGTATTTTTCTTTCTTTCCTGTATTTAGGGCAGAGTCTACAGGATCTACAGGGCCTCACTATATAGATCAGACCCAAAGTGAGTCTCTTGTTTTTCGGCCTCCCAAGTGCTGGGATTACAGGCCGCCCAGTCTCAATCACCAGCTCAGCATGCCCCATGCGTGGGGCTAAAATTTGAGAAGGATTTTTTTTTTTTCTTGCTTGCTCAGGCTGTCTTCAGGGCAGGTCTGGTGCTGCATGTGGTGCTGGGAACAAACCACACTCCCTTTCCCCTGACTGATTTTGCTCAAGAAGGCACTTTGGATGGCTGAGCTAACCCACTAACCCCCAAATGTATTTTTTAATCAGTAGGATAACCTGACTTTTAGCTCAGACATGACCACATAAATAAAGGTACACTTGCAAGACTTCTTTATATGTACATGAAACTCATAAGTAAATTCTGATCGATGGGATTCTAGCACAAGTATTCGCAAGCTTAAAAGAAATAATCTTCTAGGGGGATTGTAGATGAAATGGCTAGTGCAAAACATCTCCATATGGACAAGGGAAAGATAATCTTATTTAAAACCATCACAATTCATCAATCCCTTTTATTTGTATCAGATAATACAACTCATTAATGTAATAACAAATTTGAGCACATATCCAAGATGAATATTTCATACTTTTCTAATGAGGGACGTAAAAAATATAAAGAGAAGGTATCATAACAGGAGCTATATTGTGTTCTTTTTTATGATATAAAGTTTAATTTTCCATGCTAGGCAGGATTAGTATCTACATTTTATGCATGGGATAAATTGAGGCTTAAAATAGTGTTGGCTTGGTAGAGCTCTGCCTGACCTCAGAGGCTAAATGTGAGTGTGCTAATGCACATAATGCATTGGCACACATAGGACACCGTGGTTTAGTTCTAGTGCTTTGCATGGTTTTGTCCAGTAGAAACACAGGCTGTCCCACTCAGGCTTCTTTAGTGGTACAATCATGGTATGTAGAGAACCAGCAAGTACCTGTGACATATACTATTTTCTTGATTCATTCAGTTTACTATAACAAAATACTAACATGAATAGGGGGACTTAAAACAATAGCAACCCACTTCTCACAGTTCTGGAGGCTAGGTAGTCCAATACAGAAGTGCTATCAGGTCTTTGACACTTTTTATTATAAGTGGGCTAATTTCATTCATAAGGGTTCTACCCTTATTATCTAATCACCCTTCAAAGACCTTACCTTTGTAGATTAAGCTTTCAATATAAGAATTTTGAGAGACAGTATAGCAGTAATTGATATGACATGACAAGAAGTATGTATTTAGAAGACCAGAATGACAGGTAGTCCAAGCATGATCCTAGTATTACACATTGCTATCTTCAGTGCAGTTGCTTAGTTCACAGGTATCAGCATATATAATTATTCAGGGTGAGAATCCTACCAATTAACTGCTAGTTTCAAAAACCTGCTGAAGATTCTCAGGATCATTGTCTTAACAATCTTGTACATATAAATGTATGGTTTTGACCCTGTCATGTTTTCTAGCTTTCCACCTTGCCCTCTCTTTGTTGTTTAGTCCTTAAGTTCTCACTTTCCTTTTAATTGTGTTATATCTTTCTATGTTTATTTCTTCTTTTGAGGGAATCTGAATGACCTTGTCAGATACAGAAGTTACATTTCTTGTTATAAAGGTCTTGCTTTATCTTGGTCTTAACCATCCAGCAGAAAAGTATAAAAACAAGGTATAAAAAGTAAAGCCACATTAATATACTGAGTTATAAAAGGCTCAAGTCAACAACTTCTGACATTGCCAGTCCTCTGGATAACCCATTACTATGATGGACTGTTGGACTATATTGGATTATTTTGCTGAATTCACTCACCTACAATATTTAAATAGGAATGGAATACCCATATCTGACAAAACTAAACAAAAAAGGGGATACAAATGAAGAGCCATTTTTTATCTATATAAACAAAATGATTAGGATAGATATACAACTACTTTCTCTTAATTCAGTGAGAAGAAAGATTTGTACTAATAGTATTTGGACAGGATATCATGTCTGCATCTTATACTGTGAATAACCACTACAAAGACAACAATATGCAATGTATTAATTATTGAAACTGTCCTACTAATCAGTTTTAAAACTGTCTCATTGATATTTGTTTCTCAATAAAATTAATTTAAAAAAAAGAATTTTGAGAAGACAGGAGCACTTGTATTATAGCAGTATTTTTAAGAAAACCTATTTACTCATTGTGACCTCTCCTTCCCCTGCCAAGGAAGATTATTAAAAGCCTTTTCTTAAAAGTTTGAAATAAATATATAAATATTTACAATATTTGTACATTTCAAATATTTGTATTTAAGACATAGCTCTATGTGTGCTTTGGTTTATTCATCTGCATTGTAAGCCTGTGGATGAAATTATAAAGGGTTGTGAAACAATCCCAAGAAAAATCAAAAGCACAAATTTCAGCTAAGAGTGTTCACTATGGCTCATCTCCTGATGGAATAACAAAAGCAGGACCATTACGCATTTTTGCATGGGGAATAAGCCTCACAGATGGTCTGGGCCCTTTACCTGCCCTGCGCTCAAGTTCTTAGCATATACAGCAAGCATTCATGAGTACATTATTTGCAGGCAGCTGCAGAAGCAGCAGTTCACCTCCCGCGTATGGCTTTAATTTGCACTCTGCTATTTGTGGCTTTCAAAATTCCAAGAGCAAGTTCAACTGTATTTTCTTTACAATAAGATTCATTTTGAGGGGGGAACTACCTACTCGGACCCCCCTCCTGTCCTTCTCTTGGACAGGAGCTTTCTTTCTCTCAATAAATATATTCTGCTCATAAAAAAAAGATTCATTTTGAATCTTGAAAAAAAATGGCAACTGAATCAAGACCTGATTTTAGTTTGTAGTGTCTATGTGAAGTTTATAAAGACCTTTATATTTTATTGATAAAGGGGGAATGATTCCATTTGGCAGCCACTAGGATGCAGGGACCAATACAGGGAAAATATTCATTAGCATGCAGTAATTTAAGAAGCCTTAGTGCCTCATTATCAAACTCAGTTTAATTACCATAGGCACCCATTCATTTAATTGACTGGAAATACAAGAAGAAATTAAATGATACCAACTCCAATTTGGCCCCAAACTCTCATTCCACATTTATTTATTATCTTTGTAAGGAAGGTGTTCACAGAGATTTCTCTTAGTTCCATGCGCTAAAACAAGCCTGCAAAACCTCAGTGCCAGCTCAACATCCTTTGTCTTAATAGAGAACCCAATTAAAATGAGTAGGGCCTCACATAGATCACTTATTATAAATTATGAATACTCTGCTGCTATTTTAGAGCCATAAGATCATTGGTTTCATAAAAAATCACTTTAAATCTAACCAGCATTTACCACAAGGATGTGACAGGCAGTGGAGACAGAAAGCAGAGGTGCCCTGCAGCATCGTTATCAGATTACTGTGCCGAGAAATGCTGCTGTGTGATTTCTCTGCTCATTCCCAAAGCCAGGAAGACCTCTGTGTGTCACCCATCGCTGCTGCTTGTCCTCCGGTGAGAGTTGCACTTATTTTGGTTCTCTCTTTTGGGAGGACAAGCACAGTACACACACAGGGAAGCAAGTCCTTTACCTACAGAGGACCTCTCATTGTGGTGCTGGGCCTGGTGACTTTCCTAGTGGCCTACTGAGAGTCCTGGCCAGCTGGAAGGAGAGCTTCACCAGTTTCACCACCTTCCCACACTTCCAGCTCTTGAATCATCTATAAAACCTACTTTTGACTTTCAAAGAGTTGAGGAGCCCATCCTCCAGAGAGGGGAGAGGAAAGTGTCCTAGACTGAGATAACAAGGATCTCAGGACCTGAAATATAGATAAGACTGGCAGTGAGAATTCGCAATACAATGTAATCACACTGAACACCAAGGTGGAAATGTGACTAAACAAAGATTCCCTCCACGTCTGACTTTTTTCTCTAAAGGCATTTGTTCTTTGTATATTTTCAAATAAATGTACTTACCTTTTTGCATTTCTCCTTTTAGTGATGTATCACCCAATTTTATTAATATTCATTATACTTCTTAATAGATATTCAAGAAATATCTATTGGTTGTGATTTATTACCTGGAGAAAACTGTTGAAAGAAACAGTAATTTTTTATTACAAAGTGCTTTTCCGGGCTTTAACAAAAAGCCACAGGTTGTCAAAAAGTATCCATCACTTAAATCAATAGGAAATCTGAGAATCATCTTCCTGCTGCTTAATATGAGCACAGTGTCACCACTTCAATTTCCGAGACTCAACACTTAGCGGAGCAATTGCCCTCATCCTTGTGGACGCTGGTGTTCACTTTGTCTTGGGGTTAGCAAGCCTAGTGATTTACGCAGCACTGTGAAGTCAGTGGCGAGACTTACATTCTTTCTAGCCCACTTTCCAGCATCAGTGGCATCTTGCTTTCAGAATGGTCTGACAGATGAGAACAGAGCTCTTGAAGTTGCTTCATCTTCCAGCATAAATCTTGTTTAAACTGGAACCCCCAGTTATTTAACATACAGTATGTTGCCGAAGGACTTTCCTTCCCTTTATTGTGCAGGAAAGTAAGACTTAGCACAATGTCTCACCCTGTCTACCTCAGTTTTGAATGGTGGCCCACTATAATAATTTATTTTGAGTTGCAAGTCCCATAAGCTCAAATGTACATGTCATTTTGACGTAACAACAATTTACATTGAAGATGAGTGCGTAACAGAAATTATAAAAAAGTATGATAAAGATTTGTATTTTAATTTTGGGGTAAGTGTTGTACTACTAGTGATAAGTTCTTTGAATTGCTGTTACATTTATTATTATTTATTGCATAATAGACAAAAAGCAAGAGGAATAAAGATTATAAGAATCTCATGGGTAAATTAAAATTACCAATGCTACACCCAGAAGGATTTGTTTGTGTTTTAAACCAATTTCTGTCTTAACACACTGTGTAACGACCACCAGGATGGTTCTCCTTGAAAAGAGACCCTTGGTTTCCCTGTTGGCTGCACCTTGCCCTAATCCCATGCACTGATCCATACACAGCTGACTCACATAATACTATATCCTCTTAATTGGCTTTAAACAATGCAAATGGGTTCTACTGGAGGTTCTGAGGTACAGCCTTTGAAGCAACAGCACAAGCCAGTGATGCCAGGCCTATCACTTCCAATGACTAAGTGAGATAGGCGAAGAGATACCTTGCTGTTGGTTGAGACCGATGCTCAAGAAAGAGCCTGTAACATCTCAGATCAGACAGCAAGACATCAAAGCTGAGGCTAACACCAAAAAAGCCCACAAGATACTTCCTTAAGATATGGTACGCATATTCCTTCAAACTTAGAGGCTTCTTGTTACTGGAATCCAGTATCCTTTCTGCAAACCTCTCTGCATACTGCAGAGGTGCTATGTGCCTCCTACCTAGCCCAGCTCACATTTCTCACCTACTTCCTCCCTTCTTATAGCCACTCAACCCCAAGCCACTCCCCTCTTCATGAATTAATAAAACCCTGTTTTGGCCCTGGGTTGTGGCCTTTGTTCCAGTTAGCCATTGTTGCAGCTGGACTTAGGACCCTCTTGACTCACCACAACTACAGGTATGTTTGTCTCTTTATTCTCAACATGGGTTACATTGGAAATGATAGACTGGAATTTACTTCCTGGAATTCCAGTAATTTTTCCCTGGCATTACAAATATAAACTCCTAGAGCTGGCTCTCATAACAAAGGACTTTCACTTCCTTGTTTCCAGACACCAAGTTTATTCTATTGATTTTTATCTCCAAAATTAGAGGGATTTCCTGGAGACCACACAGGCAGAGTAATAACATCCTTTGAACACCGCAATTGGGTCAGGTTAATTTACCTGTCAGACTGATCACCTGACTTTGAGTACCATCTGCAACTTTAGTTTTTAGGCTGCAAGCAGCAGAGGAGGCAGGTATCTAGTGAAGAGAGAAGTGAGAGAAAGGGAGAATATAGAACAGTGGCCGAGTTCATTAAGTACAATTTTCTACTTCAACTGAGCAAGCTAATTATTTGTTTACCTAGGTGTCAATGGTGCCTCAGGCTACAGACAAGAACCATAAAGGGAAGCACACTTGCTGTAGCATATGTCTATTTAAGTTTTAAAAAATAGATAGTCCATCACAGAGTAAAGAGAATATGATTATGTGAAACATTAAAATATGAAATGCAACCATTATCTTTTAATTTTATAGAAGTAAATACATTAAAAAGTTGAATTTTCTCATCTACGAAGCACTTCAAAAAAGCATATACCTGAAAATGGAGCAGAATTTATGTTCTATTTATACATAGTTATCATATGCTATAGCAAATATCATATATATATATATATGTATATATGTTTTAGTGAGTATTTAATGAATATTTACTGAGTGCCAGGCATTTTTGGGGGGAGTTTTAAGAAACAAATTCATGACCTCGTGTTTGCCAGGCAGGCATTGTACCACTGAGTTGTATACCACTGAGCTATACCCCCACTCCCTGCGGGGCACTTGTAATTAGTAAACTTTGCCTGCATATTTGGGTAGTCACCACGAGACTTACTTATCTGTTCTTTTTGAGATTTCATTATCTTTTTCAAAGCATTAGTATTATCTTTCTATCAGGTGGCATCACCTCTTTTTCTCCTGGTGTTTTAAGTTATACAGATAACTTTGTGTGAAAGATTAGAATAGCCATAACATAATAAATCAGACTCCTGATGTGCTCTAACAGCAGAGCTTCTGCCCTCCTTGCCTAGTCGGCAGACCCAAAGCAGGAAACTGGAATGTCTGGTTTTACTCTTGCCTTGATCTTATACTCTTCCTTGCCCCTCAACTATGATGGCTAAATGTACATGTCAGCTTGGTGGCCCAGATATTTAGCCAAGCACAATAATTGATGTTTCTGTGAAGATATCCTTCAACATTTAAGTCACTATGACCTTGATGACCTGAAGGCATTTTTCTCCCTGTAGCATGGTGAGCCTTATCCAATCTGTTGAAAGCCATAAGAGAACAAATACTCGCTACTCCCCACCCCCACCTCCCCACCACACATACACACATTCTTTCTGGAAGGAATTTGGCCAGCAGACTCTTTCAGAGGGCTCAAATTCCAAGACTCCCCTGTGTCTCCAGCCTGCCAGACTACCCTGCAGATTTTGGACTTGCCAACCCCTGTAATCACATGTGCCAAGTCTTTCATATAAATCACCATCTCTAGCGGTATGTCTGCTGTGTGTCTGTCTCCTGCCTCTCTAAATATGCACATATGCAGATATATACACCTCTTATATTAGATTCTCTTTCTTTACTACCCTTAACTAGTACAAACAAACAACCTGCTTGCCATTTCTGACCCTTTGTGGCCAGAACAATGGTGGAGAAGGAGACAAAGATGAGGCATGGGAAAGGGCTTCCTGGAATATCTCTCTGTGCCTAACAAACACTGACAAAGTGGTCAATTCTCTATGGAACATTTTCTTGACTTTTCCTATTGAAGAGGCTGGGTGCCCCTTTTTCTGCAGCAACTGATGCATCCCTGTGTTGGGTGGTAGCGTGTGATTCCTCTCACAAGGTGATGGTCCACTCCAACTCTAGTTGCTGGGGGAACCGCGGTTCTGGGGCAACTCTACCTAACAGTACTAATACCAGGTAACTTTCTCTTTCCTGAGTACTCAGCATCTGGGTCACAGGAACACCTACTCATCCTTTGCCCTCAAAAGCACAGGATTTTGCAAGCTTCCCTAAGACTGAAGCACACTCTTGGCTCTGCTACCCATACCTGAGCTGATCCTTATTTATTCAGTTATGTTGGCCAAAGACTCAAGCTTTCCAACCCTCTCCAGTCCCAAAAACACTACCTGCAGGTTTCAAAGTGGCCCCCACTGAAGTCCTCACTCACTTGAATGTTAAAAAACTAGGGGTTAAGTGACACAGGGCCACAGCACAAACCTACCCTCCCACCTCAAGGTGAATTTTAGGTACTTAGAATAGCTATGGCCTTCTTCTCTTTTCAGATAAATATTTTATTAAAGAGATACTCCTTTACGTTTTTATAGTTCCTAAGAGTCTGGAAGTTCTACAGCTGCTTCACTGGCTTCCTAGTTTCTGTTGTAGTTTCTCAGTTCCACTTGACAGTCTTCTGCTATCTACGCATATCACACATGCATCTCAATACAAGCAGACATCTGGAATTCCAATTGAATTTTTGCTGCCCATAATCTTAAGCTTTAAAGAAGAGTTGTCTCATTGCATTCCTACAACAAGCCCATGAGGAGATACATTATTATCTCCACTTTACATATGGTGAAACTAAGACAGAGACACTAATCAACCTGGACTACCTGGTTAGTATCTGAGCTGGGCTGCAGATCAAAAGGATTTGATTCTTATTCACAACCTTCACCACTGTAATATAATGCATATTTACTTGACAGCATTATAAAATAAAAGTATATACCTTAATTAACAAGTTAACAGTTTAATTAACAGTATAATTAATTATCTTAAGACAGAGATATGCAATTTTGACATTCAAAAATCAACTAAAATTTTAATGCACCTGAACATGGAATATCCATTGAGCATCTACTGGGAAGTCGGGTCTGTGATCACTTTGGGAGGCAATGAAAGAAGTACGAATTTGAGATATTAAACTAATACTCTGGCTTAGAAGAGGAAGAAATGACTACTTGGATCTCATGCATTTTAATTCCTTTGTTACAGTAAGCTAATCTATGAAGATGGTCACACGTAGAAACATGCCATAGGAAGTCATGCTATGCTATATGGTTTTATGTATTTGGAAGGCTCCTTTCCCCCAAAGGCAATATTTTATTCTGGTTTCTGGATACATGAACTCCCCATCACCATAAATAGTCTGCTTTAAGATTCTTTGTACATTGTAGGGCAGGAAAGATAACTCAGTGGACTAAGCACCTGCTTAGGCAAGCGCAGGGACTGGGGTTTGATTACGGGCAACACAGTCTGTGCCGGCCCCAACTGGTGGTGCATGCCTGTAATCCTAGTGCTGGGGAGGCTGAAAACAGAAAGATCATCATGAGGCTAAGCAAAAAATACACACACATACACACACACACACACACACACAATTCTTTGTGTATTGAAATATAAGACTTCTGAGAGAGGTAACACCACTGCAGGGCTCCTTGTTCTCCCTCCTCTGTAAGCAATCATGAGCTTCCTTGAAGAAATCAGGAGAGGAGAAGGAAAGGAAGCAACATTTAAGATGAAACGGAGAGGAGAGAATGTTTTTAAACAAAAGTGATCAGCACCATAAGCCAAATTTGCCAGCTTAGTAGTTCTACTGAAATAAAGATAAGCCATTGCCTAGTGTAGCAGGGCATGTGTGGGGGCGCTTCGGGTTATGGATGCCCTAGGCCGAAAGAATAGCTCCATCCAAGCTATTACAGGGAAGGAAAGGTACTGTGTTACAAGTTCACTACAGCGTGGGCAGATTGCTCTGGAAGAACAGGAAGAAAGACACATAAGGGACTTTCCAGGTTAAACATAAAAGATGTTAAATTTCTCCATGTGATGATATAACCGAGATAACCAAGTCACCTCTGGTGCCAGAGAATCAGGAGACTGACACCACAATTGCTATAGGGGGCTCCTTCAACAGATTGTCGAAGAAGAAGTTAGAGAGTGCAGAAATTCTTGGTTCTAAGAGACTAGGGCTGAGGAATTGTGAACAAACGGTGAGACAACATCTGACTTTCCATTTCAAGTTGTTTCCTTTGCAACAACACCTTTCTGTTGTTCCCCTATCTGGAATGCAAGTCTCATTCCTGTACAGTAAGTAGTGAGGCATTAGGAACAGTTTATCAATTATTGAACTATTATCAATGTTCATAAGCACATTATTAATGTCCAATAGGAACATTCTCTCCAGGCATAGTGGTACATGACTGGAGTCCCTGGACTCCAGAAGGCAGAGACAGGAGGACCGGCAGTGTGGGCCCAGCTCGGGTGACTCAGTGACAGCAAGAATCTGTCTCAAAATAAAAGCAATAAAAAGATGAAGAGGAGGCTATGGATTAGCTCAGTGTAAAGGCCTTCATTTCCAGTCCTAAAAAGAGAACAAAAGGTACATTCTTGACAATGATGCTAAGGCAGGTGTGCAACATCTCCTTGGAATTTCTAACTCACTTATAAGAAGTCTATGTAACAGCAACAACAACAACAAAACAGATTTTATTTTTTTATTTTTTTATTTTTTGCCATAGTTTTATTGATAAACAAATAGCAATGAGACAGTTTCAAATCAAATCAGTAGGACAGTTTCAATAATCAACACACTGCATGTGTTCTTCTTAGTGGTTAATTGCTGTACAAGATGCGGACTTGATATCCTATTTACAAACACCATTAGAACAAATCACTCTATTCATTAACAGAATGTAACTATATATCTATCCTAACCACTTTGAATACACAGATACAAAATGGACATTCATCTGTATCCCCTTTTTTATTAAGTTCCGTTATTTGAATATTATAGGTGTGTAAACTCAGCAAAATATTCCAAAAAAGTCCAGTATCCCATAATAGTATTGGGTCTTCCACTTCACTGGCAATGTCAGAAATTGTTGACCTGAGTCCCCTAGAGCTCAACATAACAGCATGGCTTTATTTCTTATATTTCGTTTTTATACTTTTCTGCTGGATGGTTAAGACCAAGGTAAAGCAGGACCTATGCAACAAGAGTTGTAGCAACAAAACAGATTTGAAACCCACTTCAAAGTGTGCTTTCTCCATAGACAAGATGGTTTTCCCCACTGACTCGCCACAGTCATGCACCTTCTCAGTACATATGAGAACCATGGTATCTCAGTTCCCACACAAGCTCAGGCCTTGACATTTTAAAAATATTAAAGGTAAGAACAATTTCTTAATACACTTCTCTTGTTTTTGATCTTTCTCACTTTAGCGCATCATTTTTGTATGTAAATAAGGTGTTTAGCCAAAATTCTCATTGATTAACTTTTCCTCTTAGTTATAACTAACCTATCAAGGTCAAGCTCCCTAAGGAAGCAGCCGAGAGAACATATAGTGCACATATGTGCCAAATTATTCTCCAGGCAGAGAAATTAACTAAAAATGAGTAATATGTTCTCAATTTAAACCTGGCAGGGGGGATTGTACTTTCATCCCCAAATTGGAATCAGATTTCCTCCTCTGGGACCCTTTCAGCTTTTGGCATAGCCTACGCGTGAGGCGAGCTTGATTCCTCGTGGTGTAATAACAAAACTGGGTTCATGTTATAGCTCCATGGGGCTTAGTGGGGAAAGCAGAGATGAAGATAAAGCTAATGAGAGAGCCCTGGATCTTGCTTTTATCACCAAATAAACGAGCATCAACAGAGCCTTAAATAAAGACAGCACGATCCATTCTTAATGTTCAGTTTTCACAATTAACATAGTCCCTAAACATCCATAGTTATGCTTGGACACTTGGTGAGCACATTTCATTTCTCGAGAAGAAACTCCTTCTCTATAGGATTAAATGTATCTGTAACAAAGCTTTCTTGGCCCTTGATTTTTCCTTTCATTCCAAGGTATAATTTCTCTGGTCTTCAAACATTTTATTACTAGAGAGATGAAACAAGAAAGAAAAGGAACACAAAACCTGTCAGTGGTTGGGTCACTTAATATCTTTTAAAAGTACATCAGTACATTTTAAAATGTAAATTTTCTTTAAGTAAAATTTGAAGCTTATAAAAGAGAGGTTAAGGGTTTTTTTGGTGTTTCTATGCAACTGTTACATAACAGTGAAACAATTTTCAGCCATGACTGCACACTGGAAATACCTGCAGTGTTTATTAATCAGACTAGGATTCAGGGCCCACCCTGGACCAATTATGTCCCCATATTATGAGGGTGAGGTGCAGACAGGAGCGTTCGCTGAGAATGCCAGGTGATTTGAATGTGAGGGTGGGTGGGGTGAGTGCATTGGTTTACTGAGACCAGGTTTCATTTGCTGTTTTAAGAAACTGTTGCATTGTTTTAATTACCATATAACACCTGTGGAAACTCTGTCACTTCGCTGATTTAAAAGCTTTTCTAAAATAAATTGTCATTAACCTTTTCCGTGGTTAATTTGAAAAAAAAAAAAACCTTTCATTGGAAACAAATAAAAAAGCACTAATTCTTTGCACCTCTGTTTCATTCCACTTGGAAAAGGTCACTGAGACCTGCTGATTAAAGTTCCATGAAATATCTTTGCATGTTTCAGCACTTATAATGTTATTTTCTTTTAAAGAAGGGAGCAGCAAAATAAAATTTCTTTGAATAAAGTATTGCTATTTAAAGAGCATTTTGTCATTATATTTTTATAAAATTAGAAAAATATAGTTCAAAGGTATGCTGATTAAAATATTTGAAATTAGTTTCTAGGTGTGCCCAAGACTGTCTTTGGCATAAGAGATATACAAAAGGGTGCCAAGCAAGATTCTTGTTTCCTTTGGCTTTAGAAACTTCCCAGCATAACCAACTTTGACTTCCCTCTCTGAAATATGGAAATATAGAACCTGAAGGTGACCCTGAATAGTAAATGTTATATTGGAAGAAAAACTGATTTGTGGGTTACAACATGATATTCTTTTCTGCAGATTTTTGCCATCATTCCATTCTATTAACCATGAAATTTCATATACAAATGAATGTATCTGCTGATAAATAATGTAAATATAAATTGTAATACTTACTAAGCAACTACAAAGTATTTGGCTTCTCATGTATTTCAAGCTAAGTACTTCTACAAGATGCTGTATTCTTGTGGTTTTGTGGGTCTTCTGGGAATTAATGTGTTCTGTAAAACTGCTATTTCTTTGGCCTGAGTCTTGATTGCATTGTGACTCAGAATACCAGAAGGAAGTAAGCAAGAGAAATGTAGCCCCTTGATGGTGACCGGAACCCTTGTTTTAGTTTCATTTTAGCTTGTTGTTATTTTCCAAGTTACTTTATCAAAATATTTAAGTAAAGCAAATTTTTTTCTTGTAAATCTCAAGCTCGAAGCATAGTAGTAGGAATGAATTCAATAGACTTCCAAGATTTGTTGAAGGGATCATAAAAAATAACTCGCTAAGTTTGCAAAAGCTTTGAGGACAGGAATGGGGATAAAACAATGCTATTTGTTTAGTCTTTTCATATATCCTCTGTTGAACCACATGAGGCCTGGGGGATTTCTTGGCAAAAGCAATATTGTGAATGGCCTATTTATTGACATGGAGGCCAGCGATACTACACAGTCAGGGCCTGTGTACTTTTTCCAGTGTGCAGTCCAAGTGGCTTTTATTATGTATTCTTATCTGAAATGGTTTACAAAATGTTTCAATGCTACCTGTAAAGAAGTGAGGGTTAGCAAGGAGTATATAAGTCTTGGAGTATATGAAAGATAAACCAGTCACTTTGCTAAGTAATACAAACTGTACCAAGGAATATTAGTTTTGTCTTTTGATTGTTCCATAGACACCAACCCTGCAGAAGGTATCTGTTCTTATATGCACAGTGCTCACCTCAGTCCTTGACTGTGTGCTGCACAAGGCCTCAGAAGGTGGCTGGCCTGTTTTGGAAGCATTTGCATCAAATCAGTTTGCTGCTAGATTTTCTTGTTCTATCTGTGTTGATGTCAGTGAGATTATGGTAGAACTGCATTAAAGGTCATTGAG
This sequence comes from Octodon degus, assembly GCF_000260255.1. Classification (NCBI taxonomy): domain Eukaryota; kingdom Metazoa; phylum Chordata; class Mammalia; order Rodentia; family Octodontidae; genus Octodon; species Octodon degus. Next base: position 9,285,746 of record NW_004524658.1, on the reverse strand, counting down.
TTCATGAGATAAAGTGTCGTTTGAGGCTGGCCAGATATCTCAGCGGACTAAAATGCCTGCTTAGGCAGGCACAGTGACTGGGGTTTGATCCCCTGTGTGCCAGTGCCGGTCCTGGCCCCGGGGCACTCTGAGAGAGTGACTGAGACTGGGCGTGGTGGTATGCACCTGTAATCCCAGCACTTGGGAGGCTAAAAACAAGAGAATCTGATCAGTGTGTCTATGAGTCTGATCCGTGTAGTGAGACACTTGTAGACGCTGCAGACCCTATATTACATGAAAAAAAAAAAAAAAAAGAAAGGAAACATTTCAAATGCTAGCCCTGACCTCTTCCTAAATTGTGGTTTGAGGCCTATTCTCCTCAACTTCTCTGCAGCAAAACAGAACCCATAAAATGAAAGCATTAAGGTTTCCTCATAGACCTCAAATGAGTTCAAGTAAGACTGTGTGGAAAGCCCCTTTGGAAGTGACAGTTTCCTGCCTAACATCTGACCTTGTCCTACACCTACAGCCATCCCCTGCCAATCTCAGTCACCATCCCATATCCTCAGGGATTGATCCACAACATAGCTCTGTCCCACACGTCCCACATAGCCCTAACCCAAGAGAAGCAGTTGAGCTTTTCTGTCATATTCATTTTCCTTCCAGAATCTTGGATTTCAGTAGAAAATGCTTTGACTAAGAATTTAGCTGGCAGCCTAGAAACCACAACAGGAAAGGAAATATGCAAAACCTTGAAGGAATGAAAACACACACATTCCTTCAAGGTGAATTGTACTTGTAAAGCTCCTAATGATTCTTTTCTTTACTTTCATTTAATCTTTTAACCTTTCCAAAAATTTTGAAAATATTTTACAATAAGAAAGATGATATAATGAATGAAGGTAGAGGAAAAAATAAAAATATCCATGAAACCACCATCCATCTTAAAAAGAATTTTACCAATGTGATTAAAATCTTATACCCAGCCACCTAATATATGCTTTCCCCTTTGGGCCTGTTTACCACCTCAGTGGAGTTAACTACTCTCCTATTTTTAGACTAATCACATTCTTGTCCTGTTTTATAGTCTTACTATATAAGCATGCATCTGTACTAGACCTCACTTTCAAGAACTATTTTCAGACTATTAGTCCATTGCACATAAATAAACTTGTATACATTTATTTGTTGATGTAAATTTTAGTAATTTGTAGGAAAATGGATGCACTCTGAGACCATAATGTTAAGTATAATAAATCACACCCATAAGCTTAAATATTGCATGTTTTCTTTTATATACGAAAAACAAAATGTAAATGGAGAGAAAAATAAATGCTAGATAATAGGGAATAGAGAGGTTTTTGCAAATGAGAAGGAGACTGAGAGATGGAGGAGAGAGGAAGGGTGTGGGGGTAGAAAGGAGAGGTAGGGGGCGGGAACACTGACATGTGTTAGCTATGTGCATGTACCAGCTCCTGTCAAGGAATGTAATCATTACGTACTGCTAACATGTTTGAATAAAAAGTAAAGACTTCAATATTTTATATGGATGAAATCTGATGATACATGTATTCTTATTTTTGGTTCAACATTATCTTTCAATCAATCAATTTCTTGTAAGTAGCTGCATTTTATGAAAATTCACTCATAATAATTTCCTTTTTTAAGTATGCAACGCATTTTATGTAGCCTTATTCTATTGCTGGACATTTGGCTTATTTCCATTTATGGGCATTGGAAACAATGGTGCTTAGAGTGCTTCATGCACATAACAAAAAGATAACATTAGAGGGCTAGTGAGGTAGCTCAGTGGTCTAAAGTGCCTGCTAGGCAAGCTTAGGCAAGCACAGAGACCAAGATTGGATCCCCAGCACCACATGGCATGCAAGCCCTGCCCCCAGG
>NW_004524658.1:9279168-9283626 GCF_000260255.1 Octodon degus | reverse complement strand
TGCAGTGTATTATTTGTGGAAACTGTACTTTCGATTTGATTTGAAACTGTCTCATTGCTATATGTTTATCAATAAAACTTTGAAAAGAAAAAAAACTTAAGTAAATCCAAATGAATGTCCATTTTGTATCTGTGTATTCAAAATGGTTAGGATAGATATATCGTTACATTCTCTTACTGAGTAGAGGGATTTGTTCTAATGGTGTTTGTAAATAGAATATCATGTCCGCATCCTGTACAGCAATTAACCACTAGGAAGAATGCATGCAATGTTTTAATTATTGAAACTCTCCCACCAATTTGATTTGAAACTGTCTCAATGCTATTTGTTTCTCAATAAAATTATGAAAAAAATAATAAATAAAGTAAATCAGATTAGGGAGATGTGTAAATGTGGGAAATGGTGCACATGTTATATTACAGCACCACTTGATGAAGGTTGTAGTAGTGCAAGCAATAAATCTAAGAATACAATACCTCAATTCCACAAAATCATCAGGAGACGAAAGCAAATGTCATTAGATAAGTTCCTTGATAAAGTTCCATGAAAACAAAAAGACTCCATTGAGCCAATAGGTAGCAGTGTTTCTCTAATATGAGTTCCTTTGCATTACAGAAGCATTTTAACTTGATATAATCCCATTTGTTTATTCTTAGTAGTCTGTTTTACAATTGAGATTCTGTTCAGGAAGTCCCTGCCTATATGTATATCTTCAAGAGTTCTACCAATTCTTTCTTTCTTTCTTTCTTTCTTTCTTTCTTTCTTTCTTTCTTTCTTTCTTTCTTTCTTTCTTTCTTTCTTTCTTTCTGTGCATGTTACTGGGGATCAAACTTGGGACCTTGGCTTTGCCATTCAAGTGCTTGTTCCACTGAGCTATAATCCAGGCCCACTATTTTTTCTTCTCATGTATTTAGTTTTTATGTTCTTATGCCCAAGTCTTTGATCTATTTAGATTTGATTTGAGTACATGTTGAGAGATTCAGATATGAATCAAGGTTTTGCATGTGAATAAATAGTTTTCTGAGAAACATCTCTTAATTAATTTTTCATTAATTTTTCTAAGATAATATAACAGGAAATATACAAATAAAATTTTGTCAAATATATTCAATATTTTTTTCTGTATATAGTATACATTAAAACATACAATACAAAAATGCAACATTACAATCTGGACATGAATGTAGTCTCTTTTCAAATTACTTTTGCACTGTTCTTTCTTGGAGCAGCACAATTTACACTGTTGTGTTGGCCTTTCCTTTTTTTGATGAGTGGAAAGATTTCAATAAAATGTCTAACTGGTAAACATAACAGTGAGGATATGGATGATGGGTGGTATTTTGCCAGCCTGTACTTTTAAATTTTTGGTCTATTAAGCCAAATCTAAATTATAAACAACATTTTGAACACTCTTGTTTTGAATAAATAATAAATCAATTCCATACTGTTTAGTCCAGGGTGCATAAATATTTTATAATAACATTTCCCCTTGCTTTTTTATACAGAACAGCTTGTGAGATGTTGCTCAACTCTGTGCATACCACCCACAGAATTATAACCACTGATCACCATTGGATTTTTTTACTTTTGTTTCTTCTGTCAAGTTTCATCATTTCTGTACTATGATTAGTTAACAATTTGGTGACATACTGTTGTCTTCCCATTTCATAACATGGAAATTTTTCTCTGATATATAATGTTGGTCTCTTTCTCAGGTTTTTCTTTTGAAGGTATTTTTCACAGTTCCTTCTCATTTAGTCTCAGTGTCCCAGACATGACTGTTTTGTATTACACGAGTATTCTTGAGGTCTAGATAAGTATAAAAATTATATTGCATGCACTCATGATAAGAGTTTTTATATATTGTAGCACAAAATTACAGGTTATTTTTAGCAATAAGCATGAATTACTAAAAGAAAACAATGCAAACATTTTATAAGTATATGAAAAGATGTTCAATACATTGATCATTTGAAAGATGCAAATTATGACAACACTGAGCATCCATTTCACCCCAGAAAGCATAGCTATTATCAAAAAATCAAGCAATAACAAATGTTGGCAAGACTGTTAGGAAAAGGGACACTTTTCCACTGTTGGTGGGAGAGTAGATGCAGCAATCATTGTGAAAATCAGTGTGGAGATTCTTCAAAAAATCAAGATAAAAGGTCCTGTTTGACCCAGATATTCCCATTCTTGGCATCTTTTTGGAAGAATTAAAAACATCGTACCTCAATACACGTGTATCCATGTTTATTGCAGCACAGTTTGAAATTGCTAAGTCTTGAAAATAACACAAATGCCCATCAACCAGGGAATGGATAAAAAAATTCCTTTTTTATAGACAATGAATACTGCTCAGTCATAAAGAAATATAGACTTCTGTTAATTCTAGGTAAATAGGTAAAACTTGAGAGCATACTCTTAAGTGAAATAAACTGAACACACGTGCAAACATCACATTGTTTCTCTGATATGAGATACCAAATGTGCAAATAAGGACCAAAATGCATAAAAAGTATTGTGAAATAGGAAGAAATTATTTAAAATAAAGGGGGACTGGAACGGGAGTAGGAGGAAAGGAAGGAAAGAAAAGGAAAAAAGAAGATTTAAGAAAAGAACCCATACTTTTAAGTGAGATGAGGTGGACACAAATATTTAAATATTGTACTATTTCTCTGGTGTGAGAAATGGAAAGAATAGGTAAGGACAAAAATGAATAATAGGTACTGGGAAATGGGAAGAAAGCATTCAAGTGGTCAGGGAAGCAATGGATGGGGAGGGAAAGGAAGGAGAAGAAAGACAATAGAAGAAAGAAAATGGAAAAAAAGCTTTTGTAAATAAGCAGGGGAAGAGTGCTTGAAGGGAGGAAAGGCAACTGGGGGAAAAAGAAGAATCTAGACATACTACATACAAATACCACCCTCCATGAATGTGATCATTATGTATATCTAAATTGCAGCAATAAAATTAATCAAAATTTAAAATAAGATTTCATCGGATACAGGGATCAAAGGTAAATAGAAATTTCTGAACAAGAAAACATGCAAAAATAGTTGATATAAAACAAATAAACAGACATACAAGGTATCTTGCTCAAACAATAATCACCTGGTTGAAACACACCTGCCCAAGCAAGACTTGGCGTAGTCAGTACGTAAACAAATGTGCTGACTGAGAGAAGTTCAGGCTAACCTGTTCAGTGGTTATGAAGATTATCTCCTCTCCAGCATATGTTATTAGCCTCTTTTCTCAGAAATTGAATGGGTGAAATTAGGGTTGCCTTCTGCATTCTCAGTTTGGAACATGCCTGTCTGTGCCAAGACCGTATGTATTTATTGTTCTAGCTTTGTATAAGTAGAACAACAAATATAACTAGTGTATCATTGTTTCTGCCTTGTTCTCTTTGTTCATGATAGCTCTGGCTTTTCTATGTAAATAATATTGTTGTCTTTAAATAAGGATCATTTGACATCTTCCTTTTTTATGAAATTATTTCTTTCTCTTGCTGGAGTGCTTTAGCCAAGTTTTTGAGTACTGTCTTGAGCAGAAGGGGCAAGACTGAAAACCGTTGTCTTGCTCCTGATTTTGAGGAAATGCTTTCAGTTTTCCTCCATTTAGTGGTTGTTGGCAGTGGTTTTGTCATAAGTGACTTTTAGCAGTTTAAATTGATGTCCTTTTGCACCTGTTTTGGTCAGAGTTTTTGTCATGAATAGATGTGAGCATTTGTAAGAAAAAGAAAAAAGTTTTTTCTCTCTATTGAGATGATAATACAGTATTTGTCCTTCTCTTTCTGTGGTGAATTATATCCATTATTTTCTGCATGTTGAATCATCCTTACATCACTGGAATGAAGCTAACTTTGTTATGCTAGCTGATCTTTTTGGTGATTAGTTGCTATATATTTGGCCCTTATTCACTCTTTCAGTTTCTCACATCAGGCAGACAATATGATTTTTACATATGTGAGTCCAATTTATTTCACTTAAAAGTACGGTCTCAAGTTGCATCCATTCACCTAGAAATGCTTCAGATTTATCCCTCTTTTATGGTTGAGTAGTACTCCATTATATTTTTTTCCATAATTTTATTGAGGGACAAATAGTAATGAGACAGATTCAAATCAAATTGGTAAGACAGTTTCAATAATTAACACAATACATACTCTCTTCCTAGTGATTATTTGCTGTACAAGATGCAGACATGCTATCCTATTTACAAACACTATTACAACAAATCCCTCTATTCGTTAAGAGAATGTAACTATACATCTATCCTAATCATTTTGAATACACAGATACAAAATGGACATTATCTGTATCCCCTTTTTTGTTTAGTTCCATCATTTGAATATTGTGTGTTAACTCAGCAAAATATTCTAAAAGAGTCCAGTAGTCCATAATAGTATTGGGTCTTCCGCTTCACTGGCAATGTCAGAAATTGTTGACCTGAGTCCCC
>NW_004524658.1:9273034-9279068 GCF_000260255.1 Octodon degus | reverse complement strand
TAAATAAATTTCTCTCCTTGCTGTGGTCATATTCTGTTAAAGGCAATCAGTTTTACACAATAATGCTAGATTGTCTTTGATATACTTGTACCAGTTTGAAATTATGCCAGGATTTTGTTCTTCACTATTATATCACCTGTTTTCTTCTTTTACTTTAAGCTAGATTTCTGAAAAATATCTTATTTCTAATTTTGGTGCTTTATATCTGTGATGTACCTTGAAAATGGCCTCAATCAAATGTCATTAGCGATCCAGCAGGGTTAAGGATAAGATTGGTCCTGGTATTTAGTTACCACAAACGGAGTGGCTTACAACAATAGGAGTTATTCCCTCACAATTCCAAAGGCTGGAAGAAGGAAACAGAGGTGACAGCAGGACTGTGCTGGAGGGGGCATCGCCCCCTGTCTCTTTCATGCCCCAGGGAATCGCAGATGCCTTTGGCTTTAGCTGCAGGACTCTGTTCTCAGACGACCTCCCAGTTATCCAAAGGAAGATCTTCCCCTGGATAACAAAGACACCAGTGAGCACGTCTAGGGCTCAGTCTAAATCCGGGGTGATTATTAATAAACTAACCAACAAAGGCTCTATTGCTGAACAAAGGCATAGTCATGGCCCTGGAACTTGAATTTTAACTCATCTTTTGGGGGCACAATTCAACTCAATATTGTCTGCCCTGAGGGAAGAAAAATGGTGAGGAAAATAATTACTAGCTTGTGAGACCAGTGCTGCACACGATATATAATTTTAATTGTGTAAACCATACTTGCCATTGGGATTGAGTTGTTAAAGAGTTGCCTACTCCACATAGCACACCTACTTTCTAAAAAACCTTTTGATTCTACTAAGTGTCCTTGCAGAGACGAAAGTCACTGAACTAAATGGGACACGGTTCTGAAGAAGTCACCAGGGCACATCAGAGTCTTCTGTGTTGCAAAGACTGAACCACATTGTGTAGACACCTGGCAACTGTCCAGAGAGCAGGCATTTATTTAATAGACACTTTTGATTTTGTGTGGGTCACATTTCTATTATTAGTGAAATACAAATACAAGCTAGCAGTGAAAGCTAATTTTCTCCACTGGCCTGCTCTCTCCCAAGGTTTGGCAGGGTCTCAACATCCTATGTGATAGGAGCATCCAGCAGGTGCAGGGACTGAGCCCCGAGCTCTACTAATTGAACCCACCCTCGCACTGACCATGAACAGATTGTGCCATTGGAGTTTGCACCGCGAGTCTCACAAATAGGTCTGTAAGCATCCTGCTGAAATTCTAATGTCTCCAATAAGAAGAGGTAGTGAGGGAAGAGGACACTGATTTTCTAACATCATTATGTGTCATTTAGTAACAGGTAAGTTTCTTGTGTTTATGGGACAAAATACTAAGCTGAGTGTTAACTTCAGAATCCATAGTGTTATTGCAATGGGGGAATATCAAAAGTAAAGGAAAACTTGAGTAGAGAATAGGATTTGATCCGATTGTACTGCCTGTTAGAATACCTGAATTTTTAACATCAGAGTCAAATCTCCTGAAGCACTGCACCTTCCTGTTAGGACCCGAGATAGCCTCCTCTTTCTTTTTTTCTAATGTTTATCAGCTAACTCACAATCCCCACTTCCACTTTTACTCCAACTCCAGTGTATCATTCTCTAAATGCTTGGTTACTTCCACCTAAAAAATAATAGACAAATGACTCTAATAGCAATAACTGTCTTACAGTATAATTTATTACAATAAACTATCAGCATAACAAGTGCAATTACTTGAGTGTTGACAGCAGCATATATGCACAAAAATTTGAAAGATAGAGGACATTTTTGTCACTGCCCCACCCAGTTTTTCCTGTCCTAATGAAATCCATCCTACACACTGGCTTTGGCAGCAAGCAACGCCTGATCTACTTTCCATCATTGTATTTCTTTGCATTTTCTAAACTTTATCCAACTGAAAGAATGATGAATATGCTCATTTATTTCTTTCAGTCTACATAATTCTGAGATTCATCTATGTTGCTGCATCAATCACTGTTTGTCTTTTTGACTGCTGATTAGTTATTTCTTTTTCATTTTAAAGAGAATAAAAATAATAGATATGACATTGAAAACAATGCTGAATTTTAAAAAAAGATGATAGGTCTTCAACATGGTTGTTATATTGCGCATTGTCTTCATGATTGGTTATTTCTTGTATTGATATATTGAAGTCTGTTCATTAACCTGCCTCAGTGACATCCAAATTTTTGGCTATTATGAAAATTGCTGCCAGGAATATTTATGTAAAATTTTTTGAGCAGCTCTGTTCTCATTTCTAGTGGGCAAATGACTTGCTTAAAGGTAAGTGCATATTGTACTTTATAAAAATTGCTAAGTACTTTTCAAAATTGATTTTCCCATTTTATTACAAAACTAGATAAAAACCCAGGTGTTTCATATTTTCACTAACTTTGGTTAACATTTTCGTTTTAGCCATTTCAATGAACAAATATGGGATCACATTTTCATCTAAAAATTTTAACCAAAAAAACAAATAAAATGAAATAAAACTTTTAACCAGATTTTTTTTGTTGAACCCTTTCTCATATACTTATTATCTGGTACAAAATATTTTCTTATTACTTTTCAAATTGATTTCTCATTTATTAAGTATGTTGCCTTAGCTTTGCAATGGTACATCTTTTCTGGTTTTCATCATAAAGTCTTGAGACAAATCTATGCAATACAAATCTTTTTTTTCACGTTTTGTAATTTGCTTTTTCACTTTCACAATCATATCTCTCAAACAGAAAAAGTTTTAAATTCAATAAAATAAAATTCATTAATTTAAAAACTTTGTGTTTTCTGTATTTTGTATAAAAATCTTTGCCTATCTCAAGGACACAAAAATTTTTATTCATTTGTAAAGAGGTTTTAAAGTAATACTTCTACTTTCAAGTCCAAAATTTATTTCAGGGTCTATAATTATTTCAATTATTTGTATAGTATTATAGGTTGTGATACAAAATATGATAATTTTTAATATTCCTGCATTCATTCACTCCAGCACTAAGTGAACTACAAATATTCTTAATGTAACTACTTGTATTTGTACTAAGCTAAGCACAAATTCATTCCAGGTCCTCCAATTCTAGCTGTTTTTTTTTTTTTTTTTTTTGGCGGTACCGGGGATTGAACTCAGGCCCTTGTGCTTGCCAGGGAAGCGCTTATTCCACTGAGCCATCTCCCCAGTCCTTCTAGCTGTTATTTTATGAACTATTTTATTTTAGATGTTAGCAATACTGATAGCCATATAGTGTCTGTTGGGTTTTAATTAGTCATTTTATTTGTTTAATAGATGTAAGTTTATTTAGTATCTCACTTCAGTTTGTCCTGTTTTGATTAGTTTGCCTTTAACGGAATTCATTCATCTATTTAAGTGGCCACATTGATTGGCTCCTGATTTTCTCTGGCCTTCCTGTGTTTGAGCCCATCTAAGAACATTCCCCTTGCTGTCTTTGCTGAAATCTCTGTCTTCGTGACCACCTTGGTTGTTGGTTTCATGTCCTGGCAAGTGGAGCAGCACAGCTCTCACACTGTGGGCTGCTGGATAGAGAAAAGCGAAGTGAGGTGGCCAGAAGAGCCCTGGACAGCGCCACACTCCTCAGGAATGTCTGGCTTCCAGCTTCCCAGTTGGTAGGCTACACTCATAGCAGCTACCTCATGATACTGCCTTCGGTGAAAACATCTCTGACACTGCGGTCAAACTCTTCTGATGCTGAGAGCGCTTTACAAGTGCCAGTAATCTTATGGTTAAATATTAACATATTCTGGTAAAGCTCAGATATGTTGTATGAAAGAAAATGCTATAACCATGTACAGTTATGGATATGTTGAGTGCAGCTCCTATGTATGTATAAACATAGATTTTTACATAAAAATATCATGCTTTATAATTTAATTATTGACTATAAACTGTAAATATATTGTTTTGATGGAAAATTGATGAATAAATAAGTAAAATATTGAATATGACTACCATATAAGCTACCTAAATGAATGAACTATGACTGCATAAAAATGCATGTCAGTATTATGTATAAATGTATGTGTATACAATAAAACATGAATTGTGAATAACTTGTTCTGTGAGTATTCCTCAAGAAAACACTTCCAATAAATTTTACCTTGATAGATCAGTGATGTCATGAACTAAGTGTATTAAGTGACAATGGGTCTTCCCCCTTTCTCCCCTTCCTACTTCCCCCCTGTCCTGCCCCTCCGCTACCCCTGCCCCTGCCCCTGCCCTCTGCAGAATCACAGGTGATCATCTCCTAAAAGGAAGAAGATGTGGAAATCTCATTTGTAGAGGAGGAGGAGAAAAAGGCAAAGCAATCCCTCACTTTAAATCCAAATGGAGACCCTGTCCTAGCCCAGGTCCGGTGAGTGTGTGAAGAGCTTCCTGCTAACCTGCACCAGTGGGACCAGTCCCAGCCCAGGCGCAGAGTGGGCTGGACCCTCTCCCACCCCCTCAGGCCGCCCCCCACCACTCCGACGTACCTCCCCGACCCCTCCTGCCAAGTAGGAATTTCTGCCGACTTCCGGGAACCCCCAGACCCAGTCCTAGCGCAGGTCTGGTGAGTGTGTGGAGAGCTTCCTGCTAACCTACACCAGCGGGACCAGTCCCAGCCCAGGCGCACTGTGGGCCAGACCCTCTCCCACCCCATCGGGCTGCCCCCCACCACTCCGCTGAATCTCCCCTACCCCTCCCGCTGAGTAAGAATTTCTGCCGACTTCCGGGAACCCCCAGACCCAGTCCTAGCCCAGGTCCGGTGAGTGTGTGGAGAGCTTCCTGCTACCCTGCGCCAGCGGGACCAGTACCAGCCCAGGCGCAGCGTGGGCCGGACCCTCTCCTACCCCCTCAGGCGCCCCCCACCACTCTGCTGTATTTCCCCCACCCCTCCCTCTGAGTAGGAATTTCTGCCGACTTCCAGGAACCCCCAGACCCAGTCCTAGCCCAGGTCTGGTGAGTGTGTGGAGAGCTTCTTGCTACCCTGTACCCGCGGGACCAGTCCCAGCACAGGCACAGCGTGGGTCGGACCCTCTCCCACACCCTCGGGCTGCCCCCCACCACTCTGCCTTACCTCCCCCACCCCTCACGCCCAGTAGGAATTTTTGCCGAGTTCTGGGAATGCCCAGACCCAGTCCTATCCCAGGTCCACAGTGGGAAGGAGCTGAGCACAGCAGCCAGACCTAAGTCAGACGCAGCTGGAAAAGTCCAAACTCTGTACAGCTCCACCTGAACTTCAGTACGTGTGAAGGTTATAACTACAGCAAAGATCTACAACAAAGGTCAGAAGACAGTGCTACACAAAATGACGAGAAGTAACAAAATGCAAACTCAGAACCCAAGCCCAACTGTAACAAGTGCAGGGGACACTATCACAGAACAAATTGGAAATCACACAACTGAAAGCAATGAATCAATAGCTTCTGAAATAAAACAGCTGCAGAAAGATATAGAAGACCTCAGATTGGAAATGAAAAGAGAAATCGCTGAATTAATAACATCTGCACTAAAGAATCAAATGCAGAAACATATGGAAGCAACTCAGTGCCCACCCAGAAAAAGTGCAGAGGACACTAGCTTGGCTCAAATGCATGAATCAAGAGGGTCGATAGTAAATAAGCAACAGCAAAAAGATATAGAAGAAATCAGAGTGCAATTATTTTCTGAAATAAAAAAAGAACTCTCAAAACTCGTAGCAGATGAAGTAAAAAAGCAACCACAGAAACATAAGCAGGAAACTCAATCTAAAAAAACACTGCAGTAAAAGAATTTCTAACTACTTCTAAGGAAGATATTGATAAAAAAAATAGAGGAGATTAGAAAAATGACAGATTCCTTGAATGAGCAGTACAGGAAAGAAATAGATCGCATGAAGCAGAGTCAAAGAGATATAGAGGAAATGAAACTCTCAATCACAAGCTTGGAAAACCGTTTAAGTGAATGTGAAGACAGAGTTTCAGATCTTGAAGATGCTGGTGTAACTAGTGAAAAGGTAA
>NW_004524658.1:9240278-9264079 GCF_000260255.1 Octodon degus | reverse complement strand
CGATCACTTTCCTCTTTGGCCCCATAATCTCCTTGATCAGAAAATTTGGGACACTACTAAGTTACATGACATTACAGTACAAGTTCTCATATGTCATGAGTCTTAACTGACCATTATGTTTTTGCACTTATGTTCTTTAAGGAAGCTGGCTTACAATTTTCTTTATTTGCTGAGCCTCTTCCTGATTTTGATAACAGGGTATTGCTTGTTTCATGAAATTACTTTGGCAACACTCCTTCTCTCTGAATTTCATGGAAGATTTAGAGAAATTTTTTGTTGAATTTCTCATAAGATTGAATATTGAATTCATCAGGCTATAGATTGTGGTGAGTCCTTGGGGCTTTTATCATTTGTCTTTACACCATGACCTGTTTTTGGTTTGTTCAGGATTTTTGTATCTTCTTGGCTCAGTTTTGATAATTCATATGTGGCAAGATGTTTACTATGCTAGATTCTCCAATTTACTGGAATATAAGATTTCAAATTAGTTTCTTACAATTCTCTGAATTCTAGCAGTATCTATTGTGATTTCACCTTTCATTAGCAATTGTACCAACTTCAGTGTCCCCTGGCTTCTTTTGGCAAGTTTGGCTAAGGGTTTACCCATCTTGTTTATTTTTTTCAAAGAACCAAGTCTCTTACTCATTTTATTGATCTCTTTGATTTGTTATTTCTGTCTCAATTGCATTATTTTTCATTCTAATCTTTATAATTTATTTCTTTCTACAAGCCTGTGATTTTCATTTTATTCTATGAAATTTTAAAATTCTTCCTTGATTTCCCCTGTGACTCACTGATTACCCAAGGACATATTAATTAATGTCTACATGATTGTATGGTTTCTTATACTGTTGATTTGTATTTTCTCTAATGAGTGAGCCTGAGAACCTTTTGTAAAATAACTGACTATATTACTTTCTGTAAGTTATTTCTTTATATCATTTCTTTATTTTATTTTTAATATGTGTCACTTTTATCAGGTTGATTTAATGAAATGAATATCAAAAAGAATTTTAAATATGAAAAATACTTTTTCTTGGATCTTTGACAGTTTTGTACTTTATCATAAAGGGTTTCAAGTTCTATGTTATGAAAGACCTCAGGGGGAAAAAATTACCTAGCCACACATAACTATGTGTCTTTCAAGGAGTGCTTTAATTATTTTCTTTGAAGTTATATCTTACTATGTACATAAAGATTCTGTTCCTTTGAAAGAACAGCTGCATATTTTCTTTTTAACCAAAGATCAGAACAGGAGCTACTTCTTCTGCCAGGTTCCTGCTGTCCAGGTAGATAGCTTGATCCAGGGTGTCTGGTTTTTACTTCCTGTTTGGATAAAGAGTTAGTTTTATACTTTTCCTTGCCTCCCAATTAATTTGGAATTTAATTTTCAAAACAAGTGTGGAATAAACAGTAAAAGAAATATACTGAATTTTTTTTTCTGTTTTTAAATTTCCAAGTTACTATTTTTTAAGCCTTGAAAATTTTTATTTTGTGATTATGTTTCAAATTTTCTGCACATTTTTTTCTCCATTTAAACCAGTTTATCAACTTCAGCTTGGGGAGTTAGTACTAAGGATGACACTTGTGTTTTTCCATTTCAAGTGTCTGAGGAAGTTGCAGAAATCTGTTGTATCTTAGGAACTCTGCTAAAGAAACTAATGTGTATTAAGTTTCCCAGACTTTGCTTCCTCTTAGTTGAGATTAAATGCTATGCCATTTAATCTGATAAAATGTTATGCCAAAATTTTTGAGATTTCAAGGAGAGCTGTGGAAAATATAGAAGAATTTAACAAGTAATTCCATGAGAAAAGATCATTGTTTTACACAAGAGTCAAAGAACTCAGTCCAGGCCAGAGACCACTTTCCAGCTACCAGGTCTTGGCTGTGGATTTGCATCACAGCCTCACTGGAAACGACCCAGACCACGGCGGTTCTGCTGGTCTTTTCCGCACAAGCTGCCATGCTATCTGGGGCTTCTGAGTCATGGAGCACCGAGCTGGACTTGGCCAGGCTCCTGCCCTCCAGGGAGCCTAACTGGTGACAATGCACAGATGTCCTCACTTTCTGGGAGAGGATCTGTAATACCACTTTGTGGGAGTCTAAAGTAATCTGCATTTTGCCTAAGGAGAACACGAGACAAAATTTTAGATAATAAAACTACTGACTTTACATAAATGTCCTCATTTTCTATAGGAGTGAGTTTATAGAACCACTTTGTAGAAGTCTAAAAAATGCAGTTTGCCTAAGATCACTCAATTGAAAATCTTAGGTAAACTTAGGCTTTGTGACTATATTTATTGTCTTATAAATTTTCAGAATTTAATGCAACAAAATTATGGGCAACTGGCCTAATGTGCTGGCTATTTCATATAAGCTTTGGTGTGACTTAGAAATGGTGGGGATTTTTGTAGCTCTTAATGTTTCCATCAAGGTGAATTTTGAGTATAATTTCTAAATAAGCAAATGTTCCATTGAATTGTTTCAATCCCTTTCTGTCTTAGTCCTCTTTCTATTGCTATAACAAAATACCAGAGACCTGGTTGAGTTATAAAAGAAAGAACGTTATTTTTAGGGCAAAGCACCATCATCTGGTGAGGGCTCCGTGCTGAATCACCGTATGACAAAAAGTGGAGAGGCGAGTGAATGCACGCAAAAGAGAAAGACCTGAGGAATGTTGTGTTCGTAACTGTCTACTCTCCAAGTAACTAATACAGCTCCCTGAGAGATGAACTAATTCTTCTTAACAAGCTGATCATCCCTCAACGTGTCTCCTTCCACAACCGCCATAATCACAATCAAATTTCCACATGGGTTTTGAGAGGACGAAATGCATTGAACTCACCGCGCCTCCTGACTTCTCAGAGCACCTTCCATCACCGAAATCCCCAGCCTCCATCCCATGCGGTTGCGTCCCTGCTCACTCATGCTCCCCATGCTAAGACATGTCCTACACTCCTAAATTACCTTCCTGCATCCTCCTATCAGAAATTATTACCAAATTCTTATCCTTTTCCTTCCTTTTCTTTTTACATCTTTCATTTTATTATTCTTTTGTTTATTTTGGTACAGGGTCTCACTACGCAGACTCCTAGTGATCCTCCTATCTCAGCCTATGCAGGCAGAGCGAGGATTACAGGCATGCACCACCACGCCCAGTTTCAAACTGGCAGGGTGTGCCTAACAGGAATGAACCCGGGTCCTTGTGCTTGCCAGGCAGGTGCTTAAACCACTGAGCTATCTCCCCAGTTCTTTCTTTTCTTTTTTTTTTTTTTAATTGCACTTGATTTTCATTGAACTGAGTTTTATTTGGTACAGAAATTTCCTTCTTTCTCCCTAGATTTGCGTTTTCTTCGTTTGCCCTTCGCCTTAGAGGAAGCACCGTGCAGTAACCATAACGCCGTGCACGTTCCATAAGTGGCTGCTTCTCCGTAGCTGTGGTGACAGCAAGTGAGAAGGGAGCACCGTGGCATGCGTGGTTTTATCCTGTGAAACCTGACACTTGCCACACTGTTCTAGAAGATCAGTTCCCCGGGGGCAAAGATTTCCTTCTATTTTATTCTTCTGTATCCTTAAGGCCTAGAAGAAAGAGTGGCACTTGTAGGTGTTTAGCAAATACTTGATGAATAAATGAATGATTTGTCCCCACCTCCGCTGAATCCTCAGGCTTAATCCTCACTTCCAGAACCTGAGCGTGCTGAATATCCTGGACGTGGTGTGAGTGTAGCCCAGAGCTTCAATAGCTCCCACTTTTTAGTCTTTTTAAGAGGACGGACATATGTAAAGTCTGGGTAGAATAGTCCCTGGAGTAGTAAATCCTCACTATAGTAGTTATCATCTTTTAGCAAATTCTTTGATGACAAAAATTCAATAGACTATTACTGCTTGTTTATTAGTAATAATGAATGGAAAATGCATATTGAAATTTATTAATCTCTCAATGGGGAAAATAAGAAATGGATTTATTTCTGAAATATATAACAAATCTCCCCAAAATATAGTGACTCGAAAACTATAAGTTTTTCATTTTAATTTTTGAGGCAGGGTCATGATTGATACTTCAGGCTGGCTTTGAACTCACAATGTAGCCCAGACTGACCTGAGCCTTGCAGTAGCATGCCCACTGCAGCCTCAGCAGGGCAGGGGTTGTAGGTGTGCTATCACTGGCCTAAGATAGTAATCAATCATCCTGGCTCACAGTTTCTATGGATTTGGGTGCAGCATGACTGAGTTCTTCTGAGCCAGGCTTTTTCTTCTGGAGTCAGTTAGCTAGCTGGGATGCCTGGCCAGAGCATCCAGTGGGGCCCAGTGATGGCACTCCTTTTAGAGTTGAGTCCCCAAACTGCAGTGCAAAGCCCACTTACTTATAACATAGTGCCAACACCACATACTGAGGTTCTGCTTAGAAATACTGAGGCTTTTTATATTGAAGTTTTAGCTAAGAAATACTGAACACTGATGTTTCCATTTACAAAAAAATCCTCCTATATTAACATGTTTTTTTAAATGTATTTAGTACAAGGCCAACAGGGTCTCACTATACAGAACAGACTCGTAATGATCCTCCTATTTTCAGCCTCCCAAGCCCTGGGATTACAGGCGCGCACTACCATGCCCACTCTTAACATCTTTTGTCTTAAAAGAAAGAAACAACCCAGGAATCATAGCTTCACCACCCCTAGGTTTTTTTAATGTGGGGACAGTGCAAAGGGAGTATTAAAATAAATGCAGATGAGTTCAATCCCCCGTACTGAAAAAAAAAAGAAAAAGAAAAAAAAGAAATGCAGAGAAAGAGGAGTATGTATTGACTCTTACAATCTAAGCTCAAAAGTTATACAGCAACATATGTGCCACATTTAACTTGTCAAAGACTATAGAAATGTTGCCTCAAGTTCAAGAGGAGAAGAAAAAGACCCCACATCTCAAAAGAGGAACTCCAGTGTCCTAACAGGAAAAACCTACAGCACGGCCCATAGCCACATCTCTACGTGACCAAATATAGACAGGTCAAGCTATGGTCCTGTTGCATCATGCAGACAGGCACCCCTGATCACACATTTAGATTAGTCCACAGAGTGTGAGGATAGTGGAGTTCAGGCTTTCAAGGATTCATCAGTTTAGATTTCAGCTAGCATGGGATTATAGAGGCCTTCTGAAAATGTTTGCCTATGGGAACTGCTCTGTGCAAAGGCATGCAACACATTCACTGAATTACTGTCTGACACCCATTTGAAGGATGTTTAAAGAAAAATAAGACTGAGTCAAAATTGAAAGTGTAAATTGCAAATACTTCCCTTCTATGGTGATAGGGCTATAAATACCAAGGCTGTTTCTGTTAAACAAGGAGTAAAGGACTCCAGAATCAATGAGAAGTGTTAGCACCAGGGGAAAACAACATCTTAAATCCTTATGCTAACAATTAAACCAGACAGTTTTGAAACCTTATCTGAGTCACTCCTGGCAATGCTTTATTTGTGGCATGATTCAGAACCTCCCAGTAGGTGACAAGCAAATTTTGGAGCATCATCACATTGGCTTTCTCAGTACTCTCCCCAAACATATTTCAATATATTACCTTCAAGCCAGTTTTATGCTCAAGAAAAGGTGTTGTGTGAAAATGAGTGATTTTCCATAAATATGTTCTATGGCCTTGGAAAGCCAAAGAATTGACAGCACAGTAACATCTGAACACCAACTCAATCAGAAAAATGGTGATTTCTCCATCAGCTCAAAAGGGACATTTGTGTTAGTCTCTCCTTATGCATGAGACATCTCTAGACTGTGGGGGAACCCGAAGCCTTGGGATCACCCACCTTATCCACCACATGTGGTCCTCATGTAAGTTTTATAGAAATATTTTCTCTTAAGCATTTTATCTGGCCTGTGTTAATACAATAGCTAGTTACTAAACAAGTAATAAAACAAATATCGTAAAACTTGAGAATTTTAGGAATCCCATTTATGTCAAATATTCTGAATGCTTTGTGTCTGTCTGATTAAAAGTCCTAGCTGGTCTCAGACTCCTGCCACAGCTGAGCCGTGAGGTGGATTATTGGGATACTGACACCAGGCTAAGCCACCGTGCACAGCTTGCAAGAGCCCACTGCCAGTTTCTGAGCAGGACAGATGACTCATCCAGCACGAGGCCGGGGGAAGCACAGGGAGAGGAGGAGGCCACAGAGGCATGCAGAGCTACCTTGGAATCCTCGCTATAAGCCGCACTGCTTTAGTGTGCTCCTAAGATAGCTCTAAATACCAGCTTTAACACTGGGAAGGAGGGCATGACAGTGCTGAGCACAGTGTCAGCAAGAAGAAATGTGATCCGATTGCTGTTAACAGTCTTGGTGTTCTTGGCCACCCTACTGCAGCTACCTAGAGAGGATCCAGAGATTTAACAGTGGGCATCAGAGCCAGCTACAGAAGCCCTGCAAAGTGATTTTGCCAGGAATCTGAGGGCATAGCCAGGGGACCTACAGATGATAGGTAAAATAACCCAACTACCAGCATACGCTCCACTGTGCCTTGCTCCGCATTCTTGGCTTGCACTGCCCGCTGTGCTCACCACTGGACACAGGCAAGCCTGTGGTCCTAGCAGTGCTTCTGGGAGAACCCTCAAGGAGCACATTTGGATCCCTGTGGGGAAAATGGCAAGAACAGAACAGCTCTCAGTCCTTCTTGCATTATCACAATAAGAAGGAAGAAAAGTAAGTCCAGTGTGCAAATCTGCCTTATCCAGATCCACTTTTTTTGCTATCTGATTGTAGCTCTGACTTATTTGCTAAAGAAAACAGTAAGGGCAGAACAGAAACTCTTTGTTGCAGTGGTCAGCAAGCAGGAAGGTGTGTTTTCAGTTGCAGATGTCAGCCCTTCATCTCTGAGCTCTATGCATCCATTGGAATGAAAGCTCCAAGCCACCTAATTTCAGCTCTTGAAATAAAAGCTAATTTTGCTGCTTGCATAACCACCAAAATCCCAAGCACTCTTTTTTTTTTTTCATGCTCATGGTTCATTTCTTCCTTTTCGTTTCTTTTTAAAAAGAAACTTATGTTTTTGTCTATCGACCTCATTTCTGTTTTTCTCAGGAGCCATAGAAAATCCGTGTAAGGCCACTGAGCGGTGGGTGCTGCCGTCCAGTGTCTGAACCCTGGGAGTTGCCAAGCAGCTGCCAGCGGCCATCCGAGTGTGCCTGTTTTCATTCAGGGATGGTTGACAGGGCATAGAAGGCACCAGCCTCCCCTTGCACTGCTGTGTGACCTCAGGTTAGGCAGCAGTACCCACACAATGTAGGCCAGGTTATTTGCCCCGAAATTCCTGTTCGGAACTTAAATACTTCTTTGGCAGTACTGTCCCCTTTCTTCTCAGTCTCCTGAGGATCTCTGTAGAAGCATAGATGAACCATGACCTCCTGTGGGTGTTTTGGGGAAGCAGAAACATAGTGCTACGTGTATCCAAGCTTTTCTGAGCCAGCATCAGATCTGTTCAGTGAGCTTCCTTGATGCAGGATATTATTCTCCTTTAATTTTTAAAAATATTAATCTGTCTATTTATTTGGTACAAGGTTTCACTATGCATGCAGCTCATACTCACAGTGATCCTCCTGTCTCAATCTCCCCAGAGCTGTGCCACCATGCCCTATTTCGTGTACCCCATGGTACACCTGGAATTCCAAGGCCAGCGTGCCATGCGGCACCAGGGATTGAACCCGGCTCTTTGTGCTTTACAAGATCTCACTACATAGATTAGATTCATAGTGATCTTCCTGTTTTCAGCCTCCCAAGAGCTGGGATTACAGGTGTATGCCACCATGCCCAATCTCAATCACCATTTCAGTACACTCCAGGAATGGGGCTGACACACCATGCTGCAGATCGAACCCCAGCCCTTGTACTTTACCCAAGCAGACACTTTAGTCTGCTGAGCTATCTGGCTGGCCCTTACCATAGGAGATTTTAAATTAGTACAGAGGACAGTCTGTGTTCCACAGTGCAATGGTAGGTTCTGTGAGAAGCTGGTGCTCAGCTATAGGATCAGTAAAAGCTAGAAAATGCAGTTCCTGAAGGTCTTATTACTGAATATTGCAATGACAGTGTAGTTGCACACTGACTAAAATCCATTCATGATATGACACTGACCTAAGCAGAGTTTTCAAAAGTAATGATGGTAGATGTCTGCCTCAGATTCATGATCTAAATGCTATTGCCTTTCTTTTTGCAAATACAAAAGTTTGTGCCTTAAAGAATTTGTAGACACGCCCCTCTTTTATCTCCAGGCCATCAAGTCCTCTGGATATTGAGGAAATACATATATAGGTTACCATGGGAATCCAGAGCATCATGGCACCAACTTGCTCTGTACAGTGGCAAGGAAGTTGTGCTCACAGCTCTCCTACTTTTGTGCTAGCTGAGAATGTCTTATGTTTTTATATTATTGGCCTGTTTTTAAACTGTATTTGCTTGTCTCAAGAGGCTTATTACAGATACTTAAAATAAAACAAAAGGTGTTCTGTACTAATTTCTATGGTCCTCAAAGTGAGTACAATCCATCATGATATATTTAGACATGGAGAATGCAGTCAGGGAGATGGAATCCAGCTACTGTTGACTCACAGAGCACCTGTCACTTGTCCCACAGCTGTCTGACCCTCTTTGTGTTACTGACCTCCATCACTGGACATTCCTTTCTAGGACTTGGAAAGCATGAGATTATTTTTGTGCTTTTTTGCTTAGATGGGGACAGGAAAACAACTACACACAAGTGATGGAAAAAGACTGAGGGAACAACACTCTAATCAGATGATCTTTGAACAATTCCAAACATGTCATGAAATCATGTGATTGAACTGATGAAAGCAAACTGAGATGGGGCTTAGGAATGTTGTATCCTCTTAGATGATGTTTTCCCTTCAGGCCACCCAACCTTTCCATGTGGTAACCATTATGGTCACATGAATCTGAAAGATCACATTCACCACCCTTAGTTTCTCATGCAAGGGCTAATTTTGTAATGTTATAGCTACACTTCCTAAGGGAAATTTACCGTTACATATTGGGTTTTTTGCTATCTAATCAGCTTCAAATTTATATCAACTTTATTTTCTACAGATCTATAATGCTCAATAAGAATTTATTAAACATAATCCACTACTGTTTAGGAGCACAGATGGACCCAAGATTTGTGTTTAAATCTATATTCTGTCACTAAAGAGCTGTGTGACATTAGGTCAAAATATTTTCCTTGTGAATAAAATGTGAATAATTATGGCTTTCCTCATCAGATTTTGTGGAGACCTTGTAATGTAGCACAAATGTTTAGCTCATGATATAATACAGAATAGGTGTAAATGAGTGAGGACTATTTCTTTTTTTTCTTTTTTATTAATTTTATTGAGAAACTAATGGGAATGAGACAGTTTCAAAACCGATTAGTAGTACAGTTTCAAAAATTAATACATTGCATATTGTTGTCTTCATAGTGGTTATTCATAGTAAAAGATGCAGACATCCTGTTCAAACACTTTTAGAACAAATCTTTCTTCTCATTGAATTAAGAGAAAGTAGCTGCATATCTATTCTAACTATTTTGTATATACGGATACAAAATGGTGCTTCCTTTGTGTCCCCTTTTTTGTTTAGTTTTGTCAGAGATGGGTATTCCATTGTCATTTAAATATTGTAGGTGCATGAATTCAGCAAAATAATCCAATATAGTCCAGGAGTCCATAATAGTAGTGGATTATCTGTAGGACTGGCAATGTCAGAAGTTGTTGACTTGAGCCTTTTAGAGCTCAGCATATTAATATGGCTTTACTTTTTATACTTCGTTTTTACACTTTTCTGCTGGATGGCTAAGACCAAGATAAAGCAAGACATATATAACAAGAAATGTAACTTTTGTACCTGACAAGGTCAGTCAAATCCTCTCAGGATTTATCCTGAAACTCTGTAGCACAGTTTGTAGATCCTTTGTCAGTGTCAGCCACGTGGATGAGGCATGGCCATTGCTTGACTCTTTTGCTCTCTGTGAAAGCCTAAGAGAATGTTTTCTCTCCATGTGACTCTCCTTAGGCACACTCTACATCATTGATCACTTTCCTCTGTGGCCTCATTGTCTCCTTGATCAGAAAATTTGGGACACCATTGAGTTAAAGGATGTTACAGTACAGGTTCTCTTATGTCCTGAGACCTCACTGACCTTGAAAGGCTAGGGCCAAAATGTGGCTGTCCTTGTAGCCCTTCTTTTTCTCTAATTTTTGGTCTGCAAACTTAGATTTTTAACCCTCCAGAAGAGAAGCTTAATGATATTATTACCCTATAACATAGGCAGCTGAGCTTAACCTCACTATCTATCTGAATATCAAACATCTTAGACATAACATGAAACAGGCATTTTCCATCAAGTATTGATATGTTAAACTTTAAGTCTCTACAGAAAGTGAAGGGAAAAAATATTTTAAAAGGTAAGAATAAACAATTACATGTTTTTACACCGAAATTTAGAAATCTAGCCATATACAGCATTGTAGCAGGACAGTCCTATGACATTTCTTTCTTGTCTCTTGTTTTCATTTATTACCCTTTTTTAAAAGCAAACATTTACTTGAGAGACAGTATGGCAGTAATGGGTATGACATGACAAGCAGTATGTATTTAGAAGACCAGAATGACAGGCATTCCAAGCATGACCTTAATATTACACATTGCTATTTTCAGGGCAGTTGCTTAGTAGTGAGGACTATTTCTGTTATGGATTATTTTTCTTTCTATTATTTATCTGTAACAATGCATAAAATGTTTACCAATACTTTTACCCCATTCTTTGTCAGCCTTAATTACCGACAAATGTTTGTTCCCCAAGGACTTAGAGATGTACTTCAGGAGCTTGAATGCCATCTTCAGAAGCAGAGAGGCCTTCATCTGCCTGCTTTCTCTGAAACTCCGATGCTGCTGACACAGGCCCCACACTCTGTAAGTATATGTGGGGAATCGCACAATAAATGAATGACTATATAAGTTTTAAAATATGAATGGAGTATGACACCAAATAATAGAAAATAACAGTAATAATTTTTCCACATGGGACCAAACTCTATCTCAAACTTAACTCTATCTTTTTCGAGGAGAATTTTGCATGACAGAATGTTAATTTAAGCCTACAGTTAAAATGTTTTAGAGTATTGTGTTCATCAGACGTCAGTTACTATGAAAAATTAACAGAGAGAATCAACTTAAAAGTAGGAAGTGTTTCTTTTGATTCACGGGGTCAGAAGTTTCAGTCAGTGGCTGATCGGCCCTGATGCTCTGGAGCTGCAGCGGCAGAGGCCAGCACGGTGTGAGCACACACAGAGGAGGCTGCTGTCTTGAGTGTGACCAGCAGGTAGAGGAGACACCTCAAGACAGAGGTGGAGAAGCAGAAACAGGGACCAGAGTTTCAAGGTCAGGGACAAAGTCCCAGTGACCTGATTGCCTTCTACTAGGCTTCACTTCCCCAAAGTTCTACCATTTCTCAGTAGCATTATAGGTGGGGACCACACTTGTGACATGAATCTTTGAGGGATATTCAAGATTCAAACTATAGCAGATTTCAAGTGTGTTTTATGTTAGAACTGGGAAAGGGTTCCATGCAGTAATAACAGTAATTTACTTCTCTTAAAGCATGTTTAAATTGTGCTTTGAATTCTTTTTCTTTTTGGTTTTATTGAAGTTAATAATTTCATTTAAATTTTTATTAGTACATATTTGTAGTGCATAATAGTTATATTCACGGTAGGAAGCTGATGCATGTCCATAACAAATCCTAATTTTTTCATAGTCCTTTCTTCTTCTCTCCCTCCCACCTCTCTCCATCATTCAACCCCTTTCCCATTTGCAAAAGACCTGTCTCCCTGTTTCCCACTATTGATCTTTTATTGTCCTCTTTAATCTGTTTATACTTTGCATTTCTCATAGAAAAGAAACCCTAAGATGTTTAAGATTTTGTGTTTGATTTATTTTACTTAAAATTATATTCACAAGGAACATCCATTATCCTACAAGTGTCTCAAATTTATCCCTCTAAGCTTGAGGATTTGCTAAATATGTAGGCTTTGACTTTAAATTATATAATAGCAAACATGTATGCTATCCTGAAATGGACAAATGATCATGAATAGAGGCTTGCTGATACAGTGAGAATATGGAATGGGTTGAGACAGCGATGATGCATTTTACAAATTAATTTATATTTATCTTTCTAAATATTTCTGCTGTGTAGAAGTGTGTTTTTGAGGACTACGAATTATTTTATCATATGAACCAGGTTCACTATCCAAATTAGTAAAATTCCTTAATCACAAAACTTGAGGTCATTTAAATTTTCAAAGGCAGTGGATGAAAGACCATGACATGAGTCACTTATAGTAAGATCGGCAATTCCTCAATTGGGAACAGTCTTACATAAACAAAGAATAGCTACAAAATGACATAATAGGTCATAGTTATATCTAACTTCCTTTCTGTTTGGGGAGCAACAAAAGGAAGTCTTTAATATGATGGGAAATACCTTTTTTCAATTTACAGAAACAATAAGCAATAGGGCTAAAAAATTATAATGTGTATTTTTATGTTCCAGCTGTGACAGTGTAACAGTATCCTAGAGAACTTTAAAGCATTGTGAAATGAGACTGTGGTGAGAAAATGTTTAGCAAGCATGTATTGTATGCCAAGCGCTGTTGCCTGGCACCTCCCCTGCTTCCTACCCACCGCTTTCCTTGGGGCCCACAGGGTACCGCACTATGTGTTCTAAGAATTGAGGGTTGTTTTAGTGTACTTTATTCCCCTAACATAGACTAGCAAAAAATTTTTAGAAGTACCCACCAACTAAATATCTGTATGTCTGTGGAATGTTAGTCCTGATCAAGACATCAGGAAAAAAACAGATTTCATTCAAGGTCAGTGAACAAAGAAAGCAATAGGACTGTCTCAAAAGCAAGCTCACATTTCAATAGAAAATGCAACAAGTGTAGATATGAAAGAACTGTAAAGTGCTTCTTCCTTGGAAAGCATGAGATGAACTCATGAGAACAATGGAAAAAACTTCTTATTGAGCTAATTACTTCTCTTTTCTCTAAAACATGCCTATTATTTACCATTGATTTAAGCACATTGCAATAACGAGCACACTTCCTCCTCACCTACTATCATTCCTATGTTATAGGCTGGGAACCTGACGCTCAGAGAGAAGCTCTCGCTCTCCCACAGAGGTGGTTGAGTCAGGCTCAGCAGTCTTCAGCTGGCTCAGCTCCTCCTACTCCAAACTGCCCTTCTTCTGTATGGTCACTACATGCTAGCTTATTTGTCCTTCATTCACCAATGAACTGAATCTGATTTTTCTTCTGCTTGTAGTTTAGCTCTATGTCCTCGCACTCCAGTAGGTATTTTGAAAGACAATGTTGATTAATCCTATCATCACTTTACCCTTACAAGTCTTCATTTATATCTCCTTGTATTCTAAGCACTAGATGTCTATGTATTCTTGCCTTTTTCGCTAAATGAACTTGAGATGGCTTTTTCAAGTGTGCACAAAGAAATGATAGCCACATGTGTTATGGGGTGCCCTGCATCACTTATATCTTTTCCTACTAAAGTTGTGACCTAAAGTCATTCTATACTTTTTATTGGCTCTGCTTTCTATCCTATTTTTCTTTGCTCCTCTGGGATTTCTTCTCAGTAATGGTGCCTATTAAATCAAACTTTTCTTTGACAGATAATTTGTATAATTTATTGGAATTCAGGAGTCTCAAAAATGTTTTTTCTGTATCTCCAGTGACTTGATATAAACTGGATGGTGATGGGCCAGAAAATTATTCTCCCAGACCTGAAAAAGCTGACTGTGTAGCTCTGAGCATGACTAACTTGCAGACAACTTAACCGTGTATGGCTCTTCATGCAGTTTCCTGCCAACCCATTCTGAAATAATTGTAACAACCTACAGATTGGACATATCCTCTGTTCAGTGGGTGGCAGATCTGTTTCTGAACATATTCCTCAGGGAGTAGATTCCAAATAAGGTTTACATATCATAGCTATGCTTTACAGTAGATAGCATCCTCTAAGAGTTGTATTTACATGTCAGCAGAAAAAGGGATGTGTGACTATGCAACATGGACGTGCCTATCTACCTTTATCTTAGTTTTTATTTTTTCATATTTATTTATTTTATTTATTTATTTTTTTGGGGTGTAACCGAGGATTGAACTCAGGCCGTTGAACTTCCCAGGGAAGCATTTATTCTACTGAGCCATCTCCCTGGCCTCTACCTTTATTGTTATGGTATCCTCTGAAAGGAATAGTGATGCAGCATCATACGTAATCAAGACACTAAGTGATGAGTTGGTCAATTTTTAGGAAAATGGTTATCTAATTAATTTAAATTATTAATAAAGAGAGGCAGAAGACCTATTCAGACAAAGAATAAGGTTAGATTTTATGTGAGTAGTGATTTTGAATTTTGTCATTTGGAAGTTTTATTTTTATTTTTTGCAATTCAACTTTGATAACTTCAAGTCTTAGTATAATTTTGTTAAATACCATGATCTGGTTTTAGCTGTACTTTAGGGAGTACGGAGATTTTGACCCAGTACTTGGTGCCAGGTCATGTAAGGCAGGATGGCAGCAGTGCAGGGTAGGGATGTAGTGAGGAAGGCAGGAGCCGGCAGAGGCACTCAGAGCAGTGCATCACACAAGAGCAGAAGAATCACCTAGGTTGGGTTCGCCCCATGTCAGCATTCCTCAGGAACTGTACACCTGAGGAGGAGGGAAGGCCGGCTTCCCCTGGCTGTGCAGGACATGGCGCGTTCCACACCATTTGGTGTTAAAGAGGTGAGTGATTTCTGAAGCCTAAAGGGTTTGGGGACATTTAGGTTGGCCTTCTTGGTTCACATGATTTAAAATTCTGTCACTTAAAAATGCATTAATATATTAGGCTAAAGTCCTTCCTTCCTTCCTTCCTTCCTTCCTTCCTTCCTTCCTTCCTTCCTTCCTTCCTTCCTCCCTTTCTTCTTTCTGTCTGTCTCTCTAGCTCTCTGAGTCTCTGTGTCTCTATGTCTCTATGTGTCTGTGCCTCTGTGCCTCTGTGCCTCTGTGTCTGTCTGTCTCTGTCTCTGTGTCTCCCCCCCCCCTCTCTCTCTCTCTCTCTCTCTCTCTCTCTCTCTCTCTCTCTCTCTCTCATATTCTGGGAACTCAATCCAGGAGCCTGATAGGCCAGTGCTCTGCCCACTGATCTATAGTCCTACATTTGTTGATTGGTTGGTTGATTGCCAAGGTCTCAATAGGTTGCCCAGGTTGCTCTTGAATTTATGAACCTGCCAGGTAGGTGGGATGATAGGCATGTTTCACTGCTCTTAGCTTGAAACCTTCTACTTGAAAGAATAAAAACACTAACTGAATCCTCTAGGCCATCAGTCCAGTACATTTCTTATTGAATTAATTGAAATTTTCTCTCCTCAAGATACCTACACTGATGAGACACCTTAGGAAATGAAAAATGAAATGGGCATGATAAAGGTGGCATAAGAAAGGTCATTTGGCCTCCTGATGACTCATCAGGTGTGTGTGGATGATAAAATTAGACTTCTCAAAATATGAAAGATACAAAAAGGTGATGAATGCTCAGTATATGTAATGGTGAAGCAGGATTGGAGAATGAGAGGTGAGACACTGCCAAATAAAAGTTCTGCTGGCTTTGCAATTTTGCTTTTGCTATATTCAATCATTATATTTTTACTCAACCATCCTTAAATGAGTCAGCAATGTAATTCGATACAGTTGTTAAAATAACCCAAATAAAAATAATCTGCTCTGCAGTATTAGAATATGTTAGAAAGGCAAGAGAGAAAGCAAGAGAACATTTATGCGTGACCTGTGGCCTTATTCCCAGCATCATTGTAAGACTGTTGAACAAATTTGACTTATATTCTGAATAATAAGGAAAGATTATTTTACTAGACTTGTTGGATAATTGCCTCAAATCATATGTTTATTTCATGAAACATTATACATTGACCTAACAGGAAATACGCAAAACATTTCTCTCCAAGTAGAAATGACTATGTATGTCATTTCTGGTTGAAATACAAGTGTAATGTTAACAGAAACCAACTTTATGTCAATGATTCTGAACAGTGACTGTGTTCTCCAGGGGCTTTTCCTGTGCTTTGCCCTGAGCTGAGAATTCTGCTTGCACGCTCAGGTCATCCTGAGAGTCATCTCCTGAGAGTCTGAGGATGGCACCGTCATTAGCCCTATTCCACAAATAAGGAAAGGGATGCTTCAAGAGCTGGAGAAGTTTCCTGACCCTCCGAGTGCTCTCTGTCAGTCAGAGGTCAAGCCAGAGATCTGACAGGTCCATTTGAATCAAAAGCCGGTGATCGGCTTAGTATGTGAGGCGTGTGGATCAGAAGCCGCAGCTCTACTGCCCTATTTATCCTGGATGCAAAGGGAAATGACTGCAGGAATGGAAGGGGTTGGCTTCTCTGGACCCAAGCCTCTTCCCCCCATATGTGGAATTGAGAAGTTAGGAGACTGTGTAAATGATATAACTTTTCAGCTCTAACATTCCTAGGGTCTAAAAGTCATATGAGATTGAAAAACTGCCACCAGCCCATATGACACATGCTATTAACATGTGACATGGTCTCTGCCATTCAGATGTTGCTCACCCAGTGAGATAGCCTAAGACTACCACAGGGCTTTAAATGGACTTTGGCTAGGGCTGGCCAATTAGCTCAGCGGACTAAAGCACCTACAAGCAGGCACAGGGACTGAGGTTCAATCCCCCGGGCCTGCCGTGCCAGCCCCGCCTCTGGGGCACACTGAGACAGCAATTGAGACTGGGCATAATGGCATGCACCTGTAATCCCAGCTCTTGGGAGGCTGTAAACAGGCAGATCACTATCAGTCTGATCTAGCAGTGAGACCCTGAACACCCTGTAGACCCTTCCCTAAAGTACAAAACTAAATAAAATAAAATAAATGGACTTTGGCTAAAGAGAAAAGAAAGCACACCAGCTGGCAACTTGGCAATACAGAAAACTTTCCAAACTAGGGAATAAAAGTATTTTTTCTATCATTGCTACAGCATATTTTCCTCAAGTTTTTTCTCTCACAGATCTCCTCAGAATCCAAGCCTCCAAAGTCTGTATATGGAATCTCAACCTGACTGATGAAGCTCCTTCAGTGACCTATCTTCTAAAGTTAGCAATTTTCCCAAGTTGGAGAGGATCTCTAAGGACATTTATACATTTTGAGATATGAGATTAGATTTTCTCATAGATTATATTGCCAAGTAAAATACAGGCTAAGACATTTGAATTTCAGGTAGCCTTGGAATGAATTAAATGCCCCCTCAAATTAGCATATTTGTACTAAATAATAATTTCTTGTTAATCTGAATTTCACATTTAATGAGAAGTCTTAAATTTTTATTCGTGAAATATGGCAAGCCTCCTTATGGGAGGAAGAATGTTTATTTAGTTTTTTGGCTAGGATTTAGGTTAAAAGTGTCTGAAACCAGAACACTGACAATCTGGGCTACTTTAGCCACTCTGATACTCTAAGGTTAAACATCTATGTGCTATTGGTGCATTTTCAGTGGGTGCATTTATTTGTGTTTAAATCTCTCATAAGTCTCTGTTTTATTTAAAGGAAAACACACTCACACAGAACATTAAACTGATTCATGAAATCAAAGAGATTCTAACCATTGATATGAATACTTCTAAAGGATGTAGCGTATTTTGGCCCACAACTTTGACTGTGTTCTTTGAACTAATTGGGAAATGTTGCATGCTGGCAGGCTTTAATGGAGAAATATGTTTCCCCTTAAGGGTGATTTGTCTAATTGGCTGTAGAAATGCTTTTTCTCTGCTTCAGAAAGCTTTTTCTCATTTGCTAATGGCGACGCCTCCCCACTTCTCCAACCCCCAGGGCTGGTGCTGCACTCAGTTCACTGAACTCTGTTTGGAATTTGCTGTCATCACACTGGACAATGTTTTAGATCCAAATTCCACTTGAAATAGGGCACTTTATCTCTCTGCACTGCTTTTGCCTCCTATAAAAATTATATTGGAAAAGCCAGTCTCTAGGGTTACCCAGGATACAGCTCTAACTCAATGTAGTGATGGACTTAGGGTGAGAAGAGGGCAAATCTAGAATTACAGGATTTGATGTTGGTTGTGATGTCTTTCCAAATTCCATTCTGCCCAGCCTTTGCCTATGGCCATGCTAGATTATCTAAACGATCTGTATGTTTGCTTCATTCTGAGGTCAGTAGCCTCTAGATTTCAAAGAATTTTAATATTTTTCTATAAAAAAATTTGGCTATAAAACTCAGTGTACAAACATAATGTGTGTGTTTGGCTCATTATCTGTGCTTTGTACATAACTTAAAGTTCTAGTACAATTTTCAGGGAAATTTGGGAAATGAAGGTGAGACCCATGAGTTCAGCCAAATGAACAGAGAAGCCAGGTCAGGTAGCTGCACTAAATATGGAGAGCCAGACAAGTGCAGAGCGCAGGAAGCCAGTGAGTCATGGTGACTCACACTTTTGTGTCATTGCAAAGACAATGCCTATGGAAGGACTTTACAACCTGTTCCAGACTGTGTGCGTTAAGAGTTTTATAATCATCATTATTCTTCACACATTAGACAGGACACTGATGTAATCAGCAGGATTCTGGAGAAAAGCAGGTGAAAATCCACACTTGTGACCTTCCTCTGCTACACAGTCATACCTTGAAGAATGGAGCAGGTGTGAGTCTCACCACTTCCTTTCAAAGCATAAGGTCAAGGTTATTTCATTGTATTTTCTTTCAGTGAGGATATTGTTCTGATTTCAAATTCAGAGGTTCTCATCTGATGTCATTGCAAAATACTTAAAGGCAGATAATATTTTCTGGAAGGAAAGAGTCCACCTTGCTACATGTACAGCAATAATCTGTGGTTCTTGCTTCATTTAAAAATAAATTTATCTACTTTTCTATGTGCTACGAAATGTCTGGGTAGTTATATAATGTTACTGTTCTCATAGAAATCCAGCATGCTATTTAAAAAGGCAATTATTCTTTCTGATAGAATCCCAAATATTTGTTTTTTTAAATATAGTGAGATAGACCCTGTACTAAATACATAATTTTTTTAAATTATAGTGTATTTGAGTCTATTTCTCTTGAGAAAAACAAGAGGAATACAATCCATGAGATGGGAACTTCTTAGTGAAGGAGGATACCCAGTAGACAGAGTGCATACTGGGGAAGTCGTTGCTTCTGCTCCTCTTTGAGGTCTCTTCTAGTTGAGATTTGCCAAAATATTTATATTCTTTCTTTTTCCTTTCCTTCATAGAGCATATTAATACAATGATTAAAAAGGAATAAAATTTGCCACATCAGTAAGAAAAAAAATCCTCTATTATATTCCAATAATTATTTATGAATTTGTTAGGAAGGTTTTTTTGTTGTAATTACTTCATTTTTAGTTTTCAATATCTCTTCTTCATTGCCTTTATAGAGCCTAGCTAAAATTGCTTGCACATGGATTATTTCCACGTACCTGTAATCCTTAGAACTCCTCTGTTTCATTAGTGTTTTAAAAACATATTTCATCTGGTAAAGTGACTTTAAAAATCAGTAAAAAGTAACTTTTAGGTAACTAATTCAGAGTTTATGTTGAAGTATTGCCTGTCTTAAAAATTAGTCTCTTGGGTGACAGAGATAGCTCAACAGTCTAAGCACTTGCCTAGGCAAGCATAAAGACCTAGGTTCAATTCCTGGTGCAGGCCCCACCTTGTATACGCCAAGCTGGCCACCAAGACTGGGCAGGGTGGTGAATGCCTGCAATCCCAGCGCTGGAGAAGCTGAAACAGGAGGATCACTATGGGTAAGAGTCTGAGCTGCATAGTGAGACCCTGTACCAAATGTATAAAATTTATAAACAAAAACCTGACTCTCTTTCAAATGTCCCCACATTTGAAATCTAACTAAAATAAGGTAAATAATGAAAGAAAAAAAAGCATTATATTTGCCTTCTGAATTATTTGTGTACCTATGGTAGGGCTCAGTCTTTCATGGCACAGCAATAATTCCTGATCATTGTCAGCAATCAGCTGTCTCTCGTGAATGAAATTAGAAACAAAAAATATGAACAGAGTTCTCTAAGGAAGGAGGAAGTTCATAAATTCTTAAAAACATCATTAAAATGGTTTTTATTTGAATGTCTTAAGTTTGGTGTAGCATTATGCTTTTAATGTATACATGTGAATTTTTTTTGACATCTAAACTAGTTATTACTACATACTTTTAAAATTCCAAAATATTCAGTTTCGACTTAACTTTAAACTTTATCTTAAGGGCCGACCTGATAGTTCAGCAGACTAAAGCACGTGCTTAGGTAGAGCACAGTGAACCCCAGCCTGCTGTGTGGGCTCCACTCCCAGGGTGCGCTGAGACTGTGACTGAGACTGAGCGTGGTGGGACACAGCTGTAATCCCAGTGCTTGGGATGCTGAAAATAGGAGGATTGCCATGAGTCCGATCTACATAGTGAGACCCTGTAGACTGAGTCCTCAATACAGAAAAGAAAAAAAAGCTGCATTTATCGTGATTTTTTTTCATATTCCTGAGTATCACTATTTTCCTAATAGTATTCTGTGCTATACTTAAGAACAACATAATGTTTTGCTAAATAAGAAACTACTAAAATGAATCCAATAGAAATAAAGCAACTCAAATGGTAGTATCAATATTTTATCCTTTTATACCTTTAATAAATACCAATAAAATGGTAGCCAAATCATGTCCATCTCATTGTCAAAAATGCACTTAGCCCACCTCTGATACTTGCCAAAGTCTTACTAGTTTCAGTAGTTCTGAAAGCCCCAGTAAAAGTCCACTATGGGACACAAAGGAAACTTTTAGTGGTGAGCCACTGCAAGAATTAGAAAGGAAGTTACCTTCTCAGTAGCTCCTGGCAAGGATTATGATCTTGTCACACATTTTTTTCCTGGTACTCAAGGACTTCCTTTGAAAAATGGATAGAAGCTTCCTCATAACTCTTTCTATATGCCTGAAAAACTAGCACTAAGGTATGCAGTCAGCTCAAGTAGTAGCAAGGTCCCCTTGGAGTGCCTGGACAGTTGAACTCTAGATGGTCCTGCATAAGGAAGAAATACTTGGACTCTTATCCCAAAGCAAAATTTATCAAAGGAGTTTACCCTTTTATACCTTTACTGTTGAAATAGGTGTGGTCTGGCATTTTCTGAGGTGCCCTGGAGGCTCTGTCCTATTGTTTTAATGCAAAACACTTAGTTTATTTTTAATGTTAATCTTTTCAAAAACCATACCTCCATGACCTCAAGTTTGTGTCAACTTCCTTTAGAGCCCAGTTGCAAATTTTTGAACTCTTTTAGCTCTCCTTTTCATTGATGATTCTCACTGTAGACCAAGCTACAATTAGCCAGGGGTACCTACCCCATTGTCTACACCTTGGGTTGCCTTGAAATTTCCTGTTAGATTAGTTAGTCCACCAGCTTTAAATTTAGCCTCACACATAGTCTTAGGACAAAAAAAAATGTAGAAAAACTTTTCCAGGATGAAACACACATGGCCACTAGTGAAGTATCTATAGTCTTTATTCTTACTGAAACTTTATATGCCTCTCCTTTATGTCTACATTCCTCTGAAAATTATGTTTTTTTGAGCTCTCACTAGAGTCTGTCATCAACTTCTATTTACAACACCCTAAGGAGTCTCTAACCAGCATTTCCAAACATTTCTTTCTTTCTTTCTTTTTTTGTGCAGGGTCTCACTATGCAGCTTGGACTTGTAGTGATCCTTCTGATTTCTGCCTCCCTAGTGCTGGGATTATAGTTATGCACCACCTTACATGGTATCTACCTCTGGCTCAGCAAGCCCAGGGGCAGCGCCAGTATGGCATAAAGGTGCCAGGGATTGAACCCTGACCCCTGTGCTTACATAAGCAAGCACTTAGTCCACTGAGTTATATTGCCAGCCCTTCAAACATTTCTTAACTCCTCCTGCAATCCAGTTCTAAAGTTAGAAACCACATGATTAAGTATGTATGTAGCAATGACACCACTTATCTTCTCTAGCATCAATTTCTGTATTAGTTCTCCATTACTGGAACAATACAAAACACTCATAATTTAAAGGAGATATTGTGGTGTATATCTGGATTTTCTTCCAAAGCCGCATATGTCTATAGGTTGGACATTTGAAATGGGACTGGATTAGGGGCCATGATACTCACCAGTGAGTTAGTGTGCTAGTGAGTTTATAGCTACATGTGACAATGGCGAGTGAGGGCTAGTTGGAGGAGGTGGGTCACGGGGGCAGGGGATGGAAGATTGTAGCTCCTGCCTTTCTTCTTTGTTTTTAACTTCCTGCCATCTTGCCATGAGCTGTTTCTCCTCTTCCATGATCCTTTGCTGTACCAGTCTGCCTTAGAAGCAGCCAAATATGGACTGAAATATCTGCAAACCATGAGCCAAAATAGTCCTCTTCTCCTTTAACCTGTGGGTATAAGATATTTTCTTTCAGAGAAAAGTATGTAAGACAAGAGGAGGGTCTTATTTTGTCTCATAGTTTCAGAGTGTTCAGCCCATTGTTGGCTGGCTTCAAGGCAGAAATGGCATGGCTGAAGTGTGTGGTGGGCAAGATCTGCTTGCCCCATGGCAGGCAGGAAGCAGAAAAGGAGAAGGGAGCAGTCACTAACAAGAACATAGATTTCTACCCTTCCCCCACTCCATAGCCTTCCTCTCTAACCACATTACTCTCCCTTGAACATATGAGACTCTTGAAGAATATATTATGTACCTAAATGATAACACTAGGTGCCCTTAATTCTTTCATGTTTATCAGAATAAAGAGGCAGAATCAGACATACAGAGAAATTACCCTTTTGTTTTCTACAGCATTGACCTGAGGAAGTTTTGCAGAAGTTTTGCGTATATCTTTATTCTCCTAATAAAAATAATCACTAAAAATTCTTTGAGTGAAATAATTATAATAGCATTTTACTGGCCAGAATAAAGTAGAAAATTATAATAATTACAGTATTCACTTGAATAGTTTAACCCCACCTTTTACCTTCAAAAAATAAATATGATGACAAGCAAACAAACTTAAATACTTTAATTTAGACCTAATCATAAAACATTCTAGATAACAGATACTTTAAGTGATTATTTCTTGGTTTTGTCCTAATAGTAGTTAATGTTATTTTAAATAAGATCTAAATGTTTTCTGTTTGTAAAGCATTCCTATAAAGACCAGAAGAGGCTAGTGGTTAAATTCAACAAACACATGAATAGTTCATGTGAATTCTAGATTATGCTCATATGTATTTTATTTTCTTTCCTGCAATAAGTGATCAATTTGGATTTGTCAAGAAGGACTAGTGGGACACAAAACTTGCAGTTTTATCTTGCCTTATGCTCTTCCTTTTCTTAGTAATTGTTTGAAAGCCGACTTCTGCCATTTTTGTATCAGAACTGTTATGAGAATACAAACTGTTCCTCCCTATATTTCTATAGTTTCTCCTTGTTATATAACCAGTACTGGCTTTTTAGTAACTTTCTTATGTTTGTCTGAATGAAAACAGGCAGAACTACACATGAGGGGAAATGATCATTTTGGTGTGCTGTAGCATTGCCTTGAACAAATTTTCTTTCTTTCTTTCTTTCTTTCTTTCTTTCTTTCTTTCTTTCTTTCTTTCTTTCTTTCTCTCTCTCTCTCTCTCTCTCTCTCTCTCTCT
>NW_004524658.1:9219398-9240178 GCF_000260255.1 Octodon degus | reverse complement strand
TTTTTTTGTATTTAGCGCTGGGTCTACAGGATCTCACTATACAGATTGGATTTGTAGTGATTCTCTTGTTTTCAGCTTCCCAAGCACTGGTATAACAGGCATGCGCGACCACGCCCAGTCTCAATTGCTGTCTCAGTGCGCCCTGGGGGCGGGGCCAGCACGCAGGCCAGACCTTTGACCCCTGCGCCTGCCTAAGCAGGAGCTGTAATCCGATGAGCTGTCTGGCTGGTCCTTTGAATGAATATTCTAAATAAATCTTACACTAAAGATACAGGTTTTACGTTGGTGCCTCCCATCTTGGGGGCTTCCTGCTGAAACCCACACCCTGTACTTTATGCCTCAATTCATCTCTGTCCTTCATTCTGATCATTCCAGAAATGCACATAGTAAGATCAAGCCTCTCTTTCTTCTCATCATGGTGATTTTCAGAACTCAGAAAGTATGTCGCACATTAGTAAGTCCTAGCTTTCTAGCAGCTTGAGCTTATTCTGGCTTCAAGCTGTGAGCAACATGTTAAACACTGTCAAGGCATCAAGTTCTTGTCTGTCTAGAAGCACAAAAGAGATCTTCCTAATATCTCAAGTGTCCTTTCATGTATTCCTTCTTTTCTAATTGTCCACTCCTCAAGAAATCAGAAAAATTTTAAGCAAGTTTGTGTACTTTTTGGCTTAGTTCTACAAATTTCCCTTTTCCTTTCCCCAAATGTTAGCACCCTCTATCCTTATTATGTTCCAGGACTGTGTCACTCCCAATTTGTTTACAACTCATTACAAGGCCAAACATTTGGAAGCAAACCAATGTAAACATTGGAAGAATTCCTGGTTTTATTCAAGATACCCTGACTTAATCTTCCCAAACTCAAGGCATGCATTTGACAATTTTCTTTTTCCTTTTTCTATTTAAATGTTCTCTTTCTCTTTGTGTCTCTGTCTCTTTCTCTCTAGATAGATAGATAGATAGATAGATAGATAGATACATACATAGATACATAGATACATAGATAATAGACAGATAAAATAGAAGGGCCTGTGTTCAAGAAAGTAAGATCAAAATAAAAGTAGAATGACATCTCTAAAAAGAATAAGAGCATTTTACTTCAAACTTTACTAATTTCAGAACAATAAATCTATAAGAC
This sequence comes from Octodon degus, assembly GCF_000260255.1. Lineage (NCBI taxonomy): Eukaryota > Metazoa > Chordata > Mammalia > Rodentia > Octodontidae > Octodon > Octodon degus. Next base: position 9,239,043 of record NW_004524658.1, on the reverse strand, counting down.
TTATAAGTATTTCTGATAATAACTCTTCCATTTGCTTCTTCTCTATTCAAATCCTATTTACTCTTCAAGCAATCCTGGATTTCCACCTCTAAAAATCACACTACTTTAGTGGCACTAATGCTAACTGGCCTTGCCTCTCTAACTGCTGATGCCTTCAGGAAAGGAATCAGCATAGCTCATTCTTCTACTGGGTTTAAATCCAATGACATGGGCACATATCCTTTGATGAGGAAACTTAGAACAACATTCTCTATCTGGAGGAATAAGAGTCTCCCATTGTACTCAAGAGTCCTAACTGGCACACTGTAGTCATTCTCTTTGTGGACATGGACGTCAATTTGAACTTATCAATTCCACTTGAAATTCAATTCAGATATCTTCATGAAGTAACATTTTCAACACTATTTCTCACATATTTTTGAAAGAATGAGACAACCCCAAGATTGTGCCAGTTCCTGCATCCAGCTCATGGGGTGTTCTGCGTAGCTGCTGTCACCTAGGCTGTACTAAAATTTCCAGACCAGCTATCATAGGCAGTAGGAGAGGTAACATGCAAGAGAAAATTGTATGACAGACAGCAGGAATCACAGATCCAAATCCATATAGTGTTTGTGGATGTAGAGGAAGCAAATAATATGTGTGGATATAGGTGAATCAGATTAAGGTGCTAATTAGCTCCATATACCCACTCTTAGCATCAAAATTTTATTGGGGCTCAGTGGTGACACTGATGATCTACAGAATTTATAGACCATGCAGTAGGTTTGATGGATTCCAGCTGATCATCACCAGGCAAGAATGTAAGCCCAGTGTTGTAAAATAATCAACATTTTCAAAGGAAACCGTAAACTGATTTTCATGAGACATCTTCTGATTTTTAATAATGACTACTAAAATTCAAATCACTGCAGACAGGAAAGGCCAAAAACATTTACAGGTAATTTATTTCAAGTGTGATAATACCATAAACTAGGATTCCATGGATCCCTGTTCTGAAATCACAAATCACCATTTGACAGTCAGTGCTGTCCGTCCACAGAGTGTGAGGGAAAGGAAGAAATGATTTCGACAAAGTTTTCTTTCCAGTCTGAAAAGAAAAATTAAAATTTTGGAAGATCTTAGAGTTGGATTTTTCAGAAATTCTGAAGGAGGGCATAAGAATCTGTAAAAGAATCCTCATTCTTAGCTTAAAGTGCCTGATGACGAGAGATGGATAAAATGTGGTCCTACAATGTCTTAATCTGTTTCACATAACTGCTACAAAATACCCCAGACTGAGTTATTTATAAAGATTATTTCCTACTATTCTGTAGCCTGAAAAGTCTGCGATCTGGTGAAGGTCTTCTTACTATGTTCTGTGCTAGCACAAGATGTTACATGATAAGACAGCAAGTGAAAGAGAAAAGAGGGCTGGGCTGGCTTTCACAACTAAATTACTCTTGGAATCACTGATCCACTCTCCTGATGACACTAACCCATGGTCAGATTATCTCTCCCTGGGCCCCACTTCTTAACACTGTAGTAATGGGGATTAACTGTCTAACATGTGAACTTTTGGTGACACAAGCAGCCCGTAGTAGAGTGTTGGTTTCCCACTTATCAGAGAAGGGTAGATATGTTTATTTGTCATCACTCACCCCTCAGTAGTTATGAAATGAGGAACTGCAGACTGCTTGTAGTATTAAAAGTGTAGGCCAGAGAAACCAGTTTTCATGAGGGTAGTGGTAAACTGAGGTAGATTTGACAACTGTAGGCTTTAAGCTGAGGCCTAAGTCCATAGAGTTTTGATAAGATGCTGAGCACCTAGACCATGATTAGCATTCTATTTAATTATTTGATTGACATGAACATTGTTTTATCAGTACAAGTGATGAAAATTAACTAGCGCATTGGTTGCATTGGTGAAGGAAGTACATTTTTGGCCCTTTAAGCCACAGACATCCTAAGAAGGTAGACAGGAGTTGCTTTAGTTTGCTTGCTTTGTGTAATGAGAACTCATGAGAGGTGTTCCTGTTCTCCTAAGGGTCAGCGTTGTGTTTCTGTGTCCACCTGTGTTAATCAGACCCCTCCCCTAAGTGACAGTGGTAACAACCAATGTGCACAGCAAAGTCCCTAAGGGATACATTCTCAGGGGAGTTTCTCCCTTCACAATAGCTGACAAACTCAATAGTTCGGCTATGTCAGGGTGCCTCTTGGAGGTTACTAGGTGCTGTCCTGCACCCATCTGTCACATTAGCAAGAGCCCAGAACAGCACACAGCAATTTCTGGCAGACTGGGGTTATCACTGGAGCCAGATCCTCAGATTTAGCACCCAAGGAAAACAAACCTTGGCTCTCTCTTTCATGTTTGAACTATGCATTCCTTGCATGCCTTGGTGGTAAACCAGGGCACTTTGTGAAATTAACCTGAGTAATCAACCAAACCCCACATACATTCACTTCCCATGGTGAAACAAGAGGCACTGTATGATACTACCTCATCAATCCAGGAGCAGTAGCCAAGCCAAGAGGCAGGGAGAAGGAATTCTTGACAATTGCCTGATAGTTGCAGTGTCTTGACTTGCATTTTTGAACCCATGAATCATCCTGGTATTAACCAGTTCTTAAGCATCTATTTTCTTCATGGTTACCTAGATAATTTAGGAGTTATTATTAGGTGATTAAAAATTTTTCCATGCAAGACAGTGCATGCCTGAAACCCTAGAACTCAGGAGGCTGGGGCAGGAGGATTGCTATGAGTTCAAGGACAGCCTGGGTTATGTAATGAACTTAAGGCCATCCAAGACCCTGTCTCAAAAAAAAAAAAAAAAAAAAAAAAAAAAAATTTTTTTGAAAAAAAAAAAAAAAAAAAAAAATTTTTCTGAAAAACACAAAAAAAAAAAAAAAAAAAAAAAAAGCCATGAAGCCAAAGCATTTTAAATGATGCAATTTATAAAATGGTAAAACTCAGAATATGTCTTGGAAAATCTACTTTGTTTGAAAGAAACACACTGAACACTTTTCACCTGTATTTTTTGTGTTTTTATTGTCCAAACTGGCACCTATAAGTTAAATGTCAGAACTCACATCAGACAATCACTTACTGACATCTATATGAACCTCTTCCATGTGGCTTGTCCAGGGTTGGCACGGCCTTTGGACAAGAGAAGGATGAGATTATGCACTCCTTGAGCCAATTCTAGTCCATCCTTGCTGAACCTGGAGATACTTAGTGAGAAATTAACCTTTCTTTGAGGGACCTCACGCCTAATGGAGAAGGCTACCTGTGACATAAACAAAGTGTCACAGAGCTCAAAAAAGAAGTCACAGAGGAGAGGTTTACTGAAAAGAGGCTGGCCAAGTGAGTCTGAATTTCTTTTTCCCCATCCTTTTCTATTTTAAACTGAGGTTTATATAGAAGATGGAAAGAAATGACAATTAATACGTGTTTTTAAAACATTTTCTTAGTGTAGGATACTATGCCAACAATTTTACACACACAATACCAATTTTAATAAAATGAAACAAGTAAAAAGGAATTTAGCTAAATAAATACTATATATATATTACAATAAGATAAAAGTAACAACAAATTGTAATAAAATAAAATAAAATTTATTATTATTTTTTCATTTAATCACATCAAAATGTTTTCAGAAAATTTTCATGACTTAATTGTGCTTCCTGCAGAGCACATATTTCATCTGTGCATGGACTATTTCATGAAGAGATGTTACAGGACAAGGACCTCCTGTCAGAGTGTCCCTCTCATCACTGAGACTGTGCCAAGCTATGCATTTGCTGTATTTCTAATACTGTCAGAAAATTGGTTGATCTTGTTTGTTTCCTTGTCTCATCTGTGGACCTGCCACATTTTAACAGAAGGGGAGAAAAGGAAATGCGTATTTCTGTGGACAATTTAGGCACAAGGCTCAGAGTCCATGTGTCACTGGGGGTAAGTAGGATCACTGAAAGCGTCTCTCTTCTTAATTGTTACCACACAGCCTTGTCCCATGAGGGAGATTGAGAAACAGTGAAGGGTGAGCGATGGTGTTATATGGCAGAGGGACTTAGCCTGGGTGTGCCACAGCGGGTCACACGGAGATTTCAGTGTCATGCTTGCTCTTCTGAGGCATTATCCAACCTTCCTGCTACGATGGTGAAATTTGACCAAGTAAATTCTGAAATTTCTTGGGAACAGTTGTTGCTCTGCAGCCCATTCATACCCCTGGTACTTACAAGAGGTGTAAGCACATAATTTTGAAAGTTCCAGAGAAAGGTGCTTGTCCTGAGCATGAGATAGCCACTGTGGTCACCTATGTTTTTATTTTGTTTTCCTTTAATATTTCTATGTGTAAAGAACTCAACCTTTCAATCATTGTTTCATTCTTCCACCCAGTATGCTTAAGCACCTCATATCCCAGGAGTACTGGCATGTAGCTTTTTGTATCTCTAGCCACTGCAGTGCCTACAGCATATTAGTAACTGCTTAAGTACCCAAAGAACACACTTATTTACCAACCACAGCCTCTGCTGCTCAGCAACAAGAGCAAATGCAGCAAAGTGAACACAGCTTGGTTCAGCGGTTTTCCACAAAGACCACAGAAGTGTTGGGGGGACTCGGTGAAGGACTGGATAGGAGGCAGTATCCTTGGAGTCTGTGGTGATTTAGTTTGCTTGCATCAACTTGTTTGGCTTTCTGTTTGCATATGGAGTTAGTAAGCCACATTCCTCCGTGTGTCTAGGTGGGTTATGGAAGCATAGCTGTAGATACTATGGGTCCCCAGCTCCCTCCTTCTTGGCATTGTTCTCATTCTTCACTTCCTGGCTTCCATGAACAAAGCAACTTTGCTCTACCATGTCTTTGACACCTTAGAGCCAGCCCTGCCATCTATGGGCTGAATCCACTGAAATACAGTACCAACTTCTTTATGTTATGGATATTACCTTTTTTGTCTCAGCAATGGAAAAATTGACTCATATAAAAGGTTGGTATTTAAAGTGAGGACATTATTGTGACTATCTGGCCATGTGGTTCAGAATCTTTTGTAATAGTTTTGTTTTTTTAATGTATTTAGAGAGGGTTTACAATGTCTCACTATGCAGACTGGACTTATAGTGATCCTCTTGTTTTCAGCCTCCCAAGCGCTAGGATTACAGGCCTACACCAACATGCCCAGTCTCAGTCTGCTCCTGGGGTGGGGCCAGCACAGTACACCAGGGACCAAACCCCAGTCTCTGTGCTGCTTAGGCCCATTTTTTTTTTATTAATTTTGAAAAAAATTTGGAGAACTGAGTTAAAGAAAGCTTGAAGATTGTAAACAGGACCTGCTAGGTGAGTCTGGTCAGATTTCAGAAGATCATAATGCTGATAGAAATGAAGATAGGAAAGGGCAGGCTCAGGATATTTCAATTGGGAATGAAGAACTTAGCGCAAAATAAACTAGAAGGCATGTATGTTACACTCTGTTAAAGAAAAAAGAAGTCTTTATTTTATTCATATCCCAAGACTTTGCAGGAGACTGAGATTAATGGTGGTGGACTAGTCAATCTGATGGAGGAAATATTAAGATAGCCCAACATTCCGAGTCTGGCATAGGTAGTGCTGGCTGCTTTCCACTCAGTTTATAGTGAAAACTGGGGAAAAAAAGCACAGCAGAGAAATTTTCAATTTTAATGAGTTGCATAGACGATGCCATTTATAAAGTTGGGGCCAAAAGAGTTATGACTGATAAAGAGATTAATGCTGTTAAAATGGAACCAAGTACTTTTGACAGAAAAATTAAAAGTATGACTTGAGTAATTCTCAGGAATAAGTAAGATCCCACTAATTAAAAGCTCACAGGTAGAAAAATGTGAGTTTTTACTTGAGAAGAGAGAACCTGGGCCTTTTACTCAAGAAGTACCTCCTAGAGGACTGATTCTTTGGGATTCATTTAATTGTACTCAGCTATTGAGCCATTTAGAGGTCACTACAGCCATGGTCCAAAGGGTCCTGACTATTGCTTTTGCTGAAGAAAACCTTTATGTCATCCATATGATGTTGATTTTACTAGCATGAAGAATGGAAGAGCTGAAAGTCACGAAGACTTCTACCCAGATTTAAAAGAAAGGCATTATATTGAATGTATTGTATTGTGTGTGGCACTAGGAATTGAACTCAGGGCCTTGTGCGTGCTAGGCATGCACTCTACCTGAGATGGCTCGGTGGTCTAAAGCACCTACTTAGAACAAACTTAGCAAAGCAAAGGGACCGCGGTTCAATCCCCCAGCACCACATGCCAGCCAGCCCCGCCCCCTGGTGGGCTGAGCTTGGCCCCACACACACACACACACATAAATAAATAAATAAAATTTTAAAAAATCCTTAAAAAATAAAAGAAAGGCAATGTGTCAACAGGAACAGAATTCTCCATGTCTTTTAAAAATGTTCTGGACATGGAAGCATAGGATTTAATGTTTTCCCTGCTTGATTCCAGTCTTTCTTTAATCATATTCTTGTCTATTCTCCTATCCCTTCCTTTAGGAATGGTAATATTTAACTTGTGCTTTGGTACTATGTAACTTGCTTTTGATTTTTTTCAGACATTCACAGCTAAGAGTTTGCTTTGAGCCTCAAAGAATATTTTGACTTGAGTTTCTCAGCAATTATGAAACTGTTGAGGCATTGAAGAAGGATTACTGTGTTTCAGTTATAGGTTTGAGAGTGGAATCATGTTAGATGCAATTAAGACCTTGCGTTGCTTTGGAGATTAAATACAGTTTAAAGAGATGTGTTTAAGTGTTAATTTGACAAGGTATGAAATGTGAAAATTTGATTTTTGTCAACCTGGCTGGCTTAGGAGCCATCTAGGGGATTAAGAAAACACCTATCTGAATGTGACTGGGAGGTCATGGAAACATGACATTGGGTACAATATATGCTTCTCAGCTGGCCAATTAAGCAGCTGTTTTGTGCCATGTACTTCCTCTATGATATTTCTTCCTTGGATTCAGTGATGTTGGACCAAATCTTCTCAAATGATGAGCCAGATTCTCTCTTCCTTTAAGTTGTAGCTGTCAGGTATTCAGTCTCACAATGGGAAAGCTGTCTTGTCCATGCCCTTAACATGTACCTCAGTAAGAACAGGTCTTCTTTGACCTTTCATAATTTTGTCCTTAGCATTGCTTTAATAAGTATGAAATTAAGTTACAAGATTTCATTTAAAGAAAAAGAAAACTGTGAGTAATACCTGAGTATTTATTATTATTTATTTATTTTATGTATTTGGTGCAGGGTCTCATTAAGCATCTCAAACTCATAGTAATCTTCCTGTGTTCCGCCTCCTAGGCACTGGGATTACAGGCATGTGCCACCATGCCTGGTCTTTGTGGCCTGCTCAGCATGCCTGGGGGCAGGGCCAGCATGGCCTGTGGTGCTGGGGATCGAACCCTGGTCCCTGAGCTTGCTGAGGCAAGCATTTACTTGCTGAGCCATCTCACTGGCTCAATATCTAAGTATTAAAAGAAAAATCATGAGCTTCTAGATGAAATAGGTTAACCATCTTCTAAGTCCCACCCTTCAATTGTTATACCATACAATATACACATAGCAAAGATTTTGAGGATTATCTGTGGTTGAGTCTTACATTACTTTGAGTCTTACAAACCGCTATCATCAGACCCAACATAATTTTCCAACAAGTTTGAGCACACATTGTTTGGCAGTGTGCTAGGTGCTGAAGTAATAAGTAAAAACAATAGCTATTTACAGGATACATATGCTTCTCTGCCTGAGTTTAAGCTTTATCACCATTATTTTTACTACCCAAATAAACTCTGTTGCACACATACTCAACCAACTTTCTTTATACTACAAGATGTCAGCTTTCATTATCATTTTTAATACTTTACTTTCTTTCATTGCATGAGTCACTTTGATCAGAGCAACTCTTTACACTGATTTAGTAGCTCAGGAACTCTCTCTTGATTCTGTTTTCCCAGTAAACAGAACTGTGGAACAGTTGTAATGGCTCAAAGACAGAAGGGGACTGGGCAATATACAGCTTCTAGAGTGGCATCTACCAACCCACAATTAGAAGAGGGGTCAATTCACAGGGTTGCAGGAAAGTTTAATTAAGTTCTGTATTGAACTGCTGAAACCAAGAAAGCCTACATTTTCCCTGCTAGTCTCAGTTACATTTTTAGTTGCTGAGACAAATACCTGACACCCAAAGTTACAGGAGGAAAAGTTTATTTAGCTCACAGTTTGTAGACATTTCAGTCCCTAATCAGCTGGCCCCAAGGCAGAGTGGCACATGATAGAGGGTAAACCACTCATGGTAGCTTAAGACAGTAAAAGCAGCAAGCAAGAAAGGGGAATAAACTTCTTTCTACCTCTTTCATGTAGAGTAAAGCCATTCCAACCAGTGGACTAATCCATCAATCACACAGCCTTAGTTGTTGTACTTTTACTCCAGGCATTAAACCATGAATCAATCATCACAAACTCTAGATTCAGAGACCTCAGAAATAACCCACATCCCATGTCTATATGAAGATTTGAGGAGACATCCAGACATAAACTGTAACACTGCTGTCAGATGGTAATCTATCTACCAGAGAAACTGGATGTGAATTTGGTGTTTTATGAGTATTCCTGGTGAGAATGACCCAGAAAGTCAACTGTTTTGACACTTTGAGCCAGGACCCCAACTATTCTTCTCTAGTACCATCCTTCAAAGTTTTTCTCAAGCTAGATTTTCTCTTAAAACATCGTCTCCATATTTGCCATTCCCAAATGCCTTTCCTTGTGTATTTCGGCATGTGCCAAATACTCTCCCATTGATGTTGGTTGGACTTTACTGGGTATTCATTAGAGTTCAATGCAGGGTTTTTACTTATTGTTTCGTTGGTTTTCAAGGGCATTGAGTAGTGAACAGGAGCTCATATTTGCTTACTTCTGTGTCAGTATTATAAATGTGACTTATGTACTCTATTTAGGGGAAATAATATATAGAGAATCTGGCCCTTTCAATTCATAATTAAAACCTATAAATGAATAACAACACAGGAATATTTTTTGATAAGTGCAAAGTTAGGCATTAGAAAGAGAAACCACTTAATGTTTCTTCATGGTGCTGTTTCACTCAGTATAGTTTGCTTCGAAATATTTACTACTCTGTGTGTTGTGTGTGTGTGTGTGTGTGTGCAGGCACACACCTGTGTATATTTCTTGCATTACCCTTGAAGGCTTTCTTTTTCAAGTAAAGTCTTTCAATTATTTATATTTTTGTTGGTGTTATCACTGCGTCTGTCTTGTTTCTTTCACTTGTGTATAAATCTTGTTTTCAGCAAACCAAATATAAAAACCTATCCCTGTAGACATAATAGAAACAGTTTTTTCTGGCTTTACTTCCTTCGACAGGATGGCTGGGACATTGCAACAGAGGAACGCTGTCATGACCTTTAATGTTTCTCTTTAATGAGGTGGAGTGTGGGAGGAACTGCAGAGAACTATATGCCAAATAACTCCCACTGAGAGCTCAGAACACATGAGTTCTGTAGTCTTTCAAGTTAGGTGATGCTATTCTGTTGACTATAAAATAATCTTATATTTATTTATTGCAAAAAGAGTTCTATAAGAAATGTGACTGGGGATTTAATCTGTAGTCTAGTGCTGAGGGAAGAAAACTTTAATGAGGGTTTCTTGGTCAATTGTCTCTTCCATGCCTTCAAAATGTTTGCAGTCACACAAGGTTAAGATAATGACCATCAGGCCATTCCATTCTTCACATCTCTGATCAGAGATAAATGAGAGTATGTTTCCCCGCTGTGCAAACATCCTTTTTATTAATACTGGGTGAACAAGAATGTAAGTACATTTTGCTTCAGAGAAAACTAACAGAATTGGAAATGTGCAGTATTAAGGCTCAGAGTCCAAGATCAAGCCTTCAAAGGAGAAGTTAATAAAAAGAAAAAGTATTGCAGAAGAAGCAGTAACATTGAAATGGAAATGGGCTGGCATATTGCAACTGCATTGTAACACCAGGGTATTGGCTGAGTGTGTCCAGTGGCCAGTGCAAGTTTTGCTCCTGAGAAAATAGATGGTCTCAGAAATGAAGGCTGCTCCTTCCCACTGTCTCCAAGGTGTAGTATTTAATCTGAGCTCATCTCAGCTGGTAAATTGCACTGCAGCTGCAAAGATTTGGCAATAGATCGGCTAATATCTTATAATACATTTATTCCTATATGTTGAAACTTAGCTGTTAAATTATTGCCTCCCCATTTATGTCTGTTTTCCCATTACAAGTCTAAAGAACATGAGGTCAGGTTCATGCCCCATGTACTTCCACAGCACCTACCCTAATTTCGTGCACATGGTAGGCATCCATATTTGCATGGCCGATCCAAGGTATCACATTGTGTTCAGGGCTCAGCTGGAGCTGCGGAACAAGGTTCTGTGTGTGCGCACTCACCATGGGTTACCTTAGTGGCTCGCAGTGAGGTTCTACTACAATGTAAAAAGTATAGAATTGTTTTAGTGCTCTGGGGAAAAGAAAATTCCTAAAAAGTCAGTTAAATATAGTGTGACTGCCTTTAAGTAAATGTTCTTGGGAATACATATATCAATATCTACTTGTGGGTAAAAAGCTGTCTCTGTATATGCATCTAAAGTAGCTAAATACACAAATGCATAGCTGTTAAGCATTCAGGCAAAGAAGCAGAAGTTTCGGAGGATTGTTCCAATTCTGAAAGAGTTGTCTTTCTCAGGAACAAAAGCACATGTAGCCAGTTTCTACTTTACTGCTCCAGCTTTCCTGCCCTAATGATCATCTTGGGCCCTGTGACAATGAGAAGGACTGTAGGCTCGGTGGATTCAGCACTGCGTCCAGACAAACAGGGGAATAGAGAGTATGATTATTTTTTTACATTATTTTTTAATTCATTTTAATGAGAAAAAGATAAAATAGCAGTGATACAGTTTCAAAACAGGTAAGACAGTTACAATAATTAATACATTGCATATTGTTGTCTTTGTATTCAGAGGACAAGATGCAGACATGGTATCTTATCTAAACAATATTAGTACAAAATTTTATTCTCAGTAAACTAAGCAGCTGTGTATCTATTCTAACTCTCTTGAATGTATGTATGTATGTATATATATATATATATATATATATATATATATGTATATGTATATATAGCAAAAAATGATCCTTTATTTACACTTTTGTGATACTAGGTTGCCTAGTAACTGATAGCTAACCTTAACCAGACAGGATGTTCATCTCAGGAATGAGTTAGCTTGTTTGCTTTAGGCACGGGGCCAGGTCCTACCTAAACATATTTTAGCGATTTCCTAGCTTCATGGCTCCCAATATATCCCCCTTTTGTTTTTGCTTTGTCTGAAGTGGATGTTCCACTGTGGTTAGAGAAGTTGTATTTGGAGAAGTCTTTAAAGGACCGTTTCATACTTGAAGCCAGTCTAAAGATTGTAGGTACTTGAATTCAGCAAAATAACCCAGTATAGTACAATAGTCCATAATACTAGTGGGTTATCAGCACAACTGGCAGTTGTCAGAAGTTTTTGACTTGAGCCTTTTACAGCTCAGTGGAATATAGATTTTTAATGAATACAATTCAGCCCATTTTCTACCCAGATTTTCTTGGAAGCTTCAGAAATTTCATTTCATTAGTGGCAAATGAGTTGAATCCCTCTATGGATCCATAAAAATGTATAGCTCCTGTTAAATAATACTGAACATGTTACCTTTGAGCAGAAGCTCTGATAACATACAAATTTGTACCTGAAACCATGGGTTTCCATGACAAAACTTTTAACAGGCATTGGCTTTCTGCGACTAAAGCGGTATGTTCGAAGTAGACCTTATAATTAGGGAAAGGTGCTATAATCAAGGGTCCATACATAGAAAGTTTGAGAGAAAAGGGACCATTTGATGGAGAATGGATCTTTGCTCTTTTGATTTTGCAAAGTACTAATAATGTTGGCTCAGCTTGGCAGCTAGGGGTTGAAATGTGACCAATATATATTAGCAAATATAATAGATTTTAAGGAGATATACGAAAAATAAATAAACAAAAAAGGTAAACTGTTCTTAAACAGAGCTTGCTTTGCATAAGTTCTCTAAATTGGACAACAGAATTCTACCTGATCATTCTTTTTATCCATTTATCTGTGATCCCTTTGTTCCTTTTTCTCTAGAAGTCTTTTCTCTCATCTCTTTATCTTATTCATTCTCTTAAAATATGCTTCTCATATAGTAAGATTTTCATGTCAAATGCCACATTTGCAAGAAAATGTTGAATTTTTAAAATACAATAAGCTGGTTGGCAGCCAGCGAAATAAAGCACAGCGGCTCAGGACAGAGCTTCTGAATCGCGCTCACATTCCCCAGTGTGAAGAGAAGCACCCAGGAGCCTGCGCCTTTGTAGACTTCTGCCAGTACATGGATAAGTAACAAAATAGAGACGGACTCTCCATGAGCAGTGTGATCTGCGAAGATGAGACGAAGCCCTGGGATCTGAGTGACTGTGAAACACCCCTAATGAACTCTCTCGCTCTGCTTCTTCCACGCTCCCTTCCAGAGCCAAGAGAACTACAAAGCAAGCCATGCGCTTGAAAGTACAGGGAGCAGGAGGAAGAAACACAAAAGTCCGAGGCTGAAAGGAGATTTTGAATTAGTGATGTGCTGCTGCATCCCCCATGAGGGGCGGGGCGGGGGTGGAGGTTCAATTCCTGGGGAAAGTGTTTTATTAAACACACCACACTCCTTTGCAGTGGCCTTCGTTAACTTTCTGTTTTGCTAATCTAGATCCTGGAAATAAACAGATCGAGTTTTCTATTTATCTACAAGTTATGTAAACAGCTACTGCAGGCCAGTGAGGCAAACAACAGGGTTATATTTGAAAAGTCTTGTAGTTATATTGAATCTGACAAAACACTCGTTGGTCACATTTAGTGGCTTACAAAACGTGAGCTTGAGGAAGGTGGGGTGGAAAGAAACGCATTCCAAATGAAAGATATGGCTCTAGTCTCTCTCTCTCTCTCTCTCTCTCTCTCTCTCTCTCTCTCTCTCTCTCTCTCCCCTCCACTCTCCCCTTCCCTTCCCATGTGTGCCTCTTTCTCCCCTAATTTAATTTGGTTTCTTTTCCAGAAGTCATTATACAAAGATAACATAATTAAGTAATTGGATCAGTTCAGGATGAAAATGTTTAAATAGACTGTCTAATCTCAGAAGAAAAAAATAAAACAAAACAGATCAGCACCATTCCACCACAACAATACATCCAGGGATCTTCCTGGACTTTCCCTCTTTTGATAGTCATGTCCCTGCCACTGGGAGCAGCTTTTCTCACATGTCAATGCCCAGCATCAGGGATGATGGATCTGAAGGAGCGGTTCTGAAACAGCCTGGTCAGAGTGGGCTCTGGAACGCAATGAGCTTCCTCTGTGCAGAGAACAGGCCAGGCCTAGGAGCAGGAGGAAATCACTGGAAACAATATGGGACTGAGTGTTCCTGCCTGTAGAAATCTTGTCCGATGGTGAAGAACTGATGAAAAGCATAAGCACAATGTATTTATTTTTATAGTGAACGTGAACACATAATCACACAAGTGCAGTAATTTAGGAAGTGCACTTTCCTGATAACTGAATAGCTCACATAGCAAAATGTTCACCCATTCTTAATAAATAAACTATATAAAGCCTCAAGATCCATTACCATAGTTCTAAAATTCATGCATTCTCTTTTAGGATTCTGTAGCCTCTTAAAGATTTTTAACATTTATTAGCTATAGAATGTTGACCAAATTATGTAATCTCTCTAATGTGTTTAAGTCTGCATAAAATGGGAATAATCACTATACTTACCTCAGAAACTGTAACATGTAGTGGAATTACATAAAGACCATTAGTCATCGTTAACATAATTTTGTAAAATTGTTAATTAACAGGGAAATTAAATGTTATAAATAGAAAAGCATTAAAATTTTGTGGTTTTAAAAGTCATTCCATTTTGGAATGATTTCATATAAAAACTGCCAAGATATTACAGTGCTTATGTACTTAACTTTGTTCCCCCTTTGATATCTTCTATAATTGTAGCACATTTGTCAAAGTTAAGAAATAAACATTGATATCTTATTATTGATTAGATTCCAGACTTACCTTCATAGTTTGAATGATGTTGTATTTTTAGAAGATCCCTTTTTTTTATATAGCCCCGAGCTTGACTATATCTAATGTTTTCTGATGATGATAACGTGGCCATGGGTTTTTGGAAAATATATCAAGGCATACAGTGTCCTTGTCAGCACTTTATATCATAAAGTATATTTTATCAGTATGACATCATTGGCAAAGTCAGTAGAGATTCTGATTTCTCAACTATGAAGTTACTATTTTTCCTCTTTAGTACTATTAAAAAGTAAGTTATCAAGTTCCATCAAACTTAAGGAAAAGAGAACTAAGCTCTACATATTGGAGCAGATTTTCTTTGTTTTAATCTTTTTTTTTTTTTTTTTTTCGGAACCAGGGATTGAACTCAGGCCCTTGCACTTGCCAGGGAAGCATTTATTCCACTGAGCCATCTTCCCGGCCCCTTCCGTGTTTTAATCTTCTGTAAATTTTTTTCTATCATCTTATTTATATATTTATTCTATTAGTATAGATTCATGTTCAATTTACATAGACACATCTATATTGTACTTTGGATTTCAATGTAATATTATTTTGTTGCTCAAATTGCTCTAGCTTTGGTTACTGGGAAAACACCATTGGTGCAAAAAATTGAAATGAACTGTAAGAGTGTCTTTTATAGTGTAGCTTTAATCACTGCAGTCAGTGGCACTGAGCGGAAAGAAATTTTGAATAGATTTTACAAGGGCAACTCTTAGTCACAGTGCACCAGAAAGCCTAGCAACAGGGACAGAGGAATGGCAGAGTGGGAAGTTCCTGGCCAGGCTCAGGGCCTTATGGAAGGCACCTGAACCCTTAGTGGACAGCTGATTTGCCTGTGCCTAATCACTTTGGAAACAGGTTTTGCGTCAACTGATGACAAGCTTGCATTTTAGACTATACTGTTTCAGAGATGCTGTCTATCTGCACAGATCAGAAATATCACATATACAATATATAATAGAAACTTGGACTTTTACCATACTTCATTGTAATATGGAGAAAACCAAAATTTTTACCAGTGGGACAATTGAAGAGATTAAGCCAACCTAGCAGTCCTACACGGGATCCACTCTCCTGAATTAATCAAGTCTGAAATAGGTCTTGTAAACAGCAAGAATGCTCTGTTTTTTATGAAAGAAAGAGGAGAACAAAAGGTAGAAAACACAGTGGATACCAGCAGAAAACTTTATACTGAACAATGTATTGCCAGGGGACAGAGCAGCCAAAATCAGCCCAATTCTCATAGAAACAACAGCGTGGTATTGTTTCATATGTACGGGATGCACAAAACTTCTAGATTTAGTCTGTATGGAATATGCCCCTTCACTACCCTTCATTCCATATGTCTTCATACAATCATGTTTTAAATGCCCCTAGAAAGATTCTTGACATGTTAAATACTGTGAAAATGACTTGACAAAAAGGCACTTGAAAAATAATTTGCACTACTTCTGTGTCCTTCTAGGGTATCAAAAGCTTTTTAATCTCATAGATGCTTAGCCATGAGGTGCCTCTACCAGAAGCTCTCTCTCCCTGTTCCTCTACAATTCCTCTCATTCTCTCTCTTTCTCCATCCCTCCAGCCCTTTCCTTCCCTCTGCTCCTCCACCAGAGGCCCCTATTAACCACTTAAGATTCAGATCACCGCTCAGTTTTTCCTAAAGTGTTACTAGACTCAGTCTTGTCTGCTCACGCTTACTCACACAACACAACTAGTGTGGTCCTCCGCCCTGTTCAATTATTGATGAATATCTCCTTACGTGAATGACATAACACTAAATCAAGGAATGTTTTCCAGTGCATTAAAAAGAGTCTTTTGTTTCTTGGAGATTTCAAAACATAACAGATATTTTGCTGAATATTGATAAACATTAATTCATAGTAATAAAATCACTTCAGGTATATGGCTTTAATAAGATGTTTACTAAGTTAGAAGTACTTTTTTTCTATGTAAGTTCAGCCTGACCCAAATTTCTCTAGGGCAGGTTGTCCATTTCTTTAAGAGGAAATTGAATGACAATTTAAGAGGTTAAATGAATTACATTTAATATCAGTGATATATTGGCTAAGTCTATAGCAGCCACTGGAAGTAAAATTCCCCCTAATCTAAAGTTAACTACCCATCTTTGTAAAGAGCCTAGGTATGTTGTAATGATTGCTGTTTCAGAATGAATTACTGCATTCCATTTGTATGTTGGCATACACTGATGAAATAGTCCTTTTCTGAACTGTTTAGGACCAGAAATATTTTTGAATTTTGGCTGCTTTCAGATGACAGTGAGATCTGTCAGGAATGAGAAAGAACCTGCAAACAAAATTTAGGTTTCTTAGATATAAACATACAGTAAGTAAGTAATCATTATGACATTCATAATGATTTTATACATGAAACAAAGTTTTGTCATAAAGACTGGGCCATTGATTGTTGCTCAAAAATTTCTTGAGTCATCTCCTATTTCAGATTTTTATACTATGGATGTTCAACCTAGTTTTATAAAAGTTAGCATTGTATCTGCTCATTTATGTCTACCTAAATGTCACTATCTACCAGCCCTCTCTTGCCCAGTCAATATAAAGTTGTATCCCAAATCCTCTTTGCCTGAGATTTCATACAGCTACAGGTTTCAGCATCTTACATCTCTCAGAAGACATAAAATGGGTTTCTGTACACTACTAATTGTTCTGATTAGTGTCTCAGCTCAGACGACCATTCTGGGCAAAGCAGTGCTGCTATTGGGCTTTGGTGCAACCCACAGTTATTTATTCTAGGATTCGTAGCTCCTGGACATGCTGCCAAGGAGAAAGCTAGCTTCTCTCCTGTCCTGGAAAGCCTTCCCAAGGTATGCACTCTACTCAGCTGTTGGAACCTGCATTCATCTCTGCTCATTTTTCTAGAAAAGCACCATCTCTTAGATTTCCTTAGACATACACAGTCTCTCTATAATGAGTCTGGTCATTTTCAAAAGGGAAGTGAAAATATTGATACTTGCTTATGTTTCCACTCTGAGGAAAGCCCACAAAGCAATGTAGGAACAAAGAATTAGTAAGCTGTATGTATGAAGCTGTATGTATGAAGGAAAGAAAACTTATGAGGGCTGCAAAAATTATCAGGATGATGAACATGATGATGATTATCTAAATAAAAATACTTATCACATTAATATTCATTATCTAAAATAGTAGAATAATTGCATTTGAGGTCAATGACAGTATCTTGAATATTTTGAAGAAGATTTGTAGCAATGTGTCTTTTACTGTAAAAACAAATTAAGTTTAAGCATTGACTATATATTTATCTCTCCTTGAATCAAATTGTAGTGAAACTAAAGACACTAGCAAAAAACCTTCCAGAACTGCATCAGAAAGAGACAAGAACCCCTGTGCATGGTGGTGTATGCCCATAATCCCAACATCTTGGAGGCCGAGCCAGAAAGACCACAGTGAGTATGAGGTGAACCTGAGACCAAAACCCTGTGTCTAAAAGAAAGTCTCAGAAGAAAGGAAGGAAGGAAGGAAGGAAGGAAGGAAGGAAGGAAGGAAGGAAGGAAAGAAAGAGAAAGAAAGAAAGAAAGAAAGAAAGAAAGAAAGAAAGAAAGAAAGAAAGAAAGAAGAAAAAAGAGAGCCAGGAGAAAGGAGAAAGGAATCAGAGATGAATAAGTATGTTCAAATGGAGGGGGTTAGTTTGAGAAGGATTAATGTTAATATAGCTCTTACTGCTTTAATTTTTAAAAATTTAAATATTAATCATATTTATTATCACATTGCATGTGCTTTTTTTTGAACATCACATCCTCCTGTAGGTGTCTTTCCCCGGGAGACATTGGACATCTTGATAGCAATAAATATGCCTTTTTAATTTCGATATTATGGTACCTAGCATAACCTTCAAACTGTGTCCCTTACCTGCGTGTAAAAAAAGGAAGAAGAGATAAAAAGAGGGATGAAAAGAAAGAGGGAAGGAGAAAGAAACAGCAACGAGGGCCTAGTGATGCCTGTGGCTCCTGGTAGCATGAGTGCCTAGCATGTATGATGCCCTGAGTTCCATCACCAGCACTAGAAAGGAGAAATTAAACAAACAAAAAAAGAAGGGGCAGGAATATTATTACATACATCAGTGCAAGTCTGCATCGAGCATAGATAGTATGCAAAGTGTTTTCCTTAATATTATTTATTTTAAAATGCATCAGATCTCCCAGCGCTCAGCGCTGAGACTTACTGTATATTTAAATGAGCGTGAGTCCCTGTAACTGCAGCGGATGTGAAGGCGTAGTCCAGGGCCCAAGTACCTTCCATAGGCGCAGTGCTTCCAGAAGAGCCTGAAGACGCACTTTGCTCATTGTGACTCCCAGCACGTAGTGCGTGACAACTGCGTTGGAAGACAGGCCTGCTCTGGAGGTGGCTCACCATCTGAGAAGCAGCCTTCCGTGGAGAGAGGAGCGGAGCCACTGGGATCCTCCTCAGGAGTAAACAGGCCAACGGGTGCTGGGGTAGGTGCTCTGCTACAACAGGAATCTGATTGTTCTCAAGTCTCAGCAGACAGCCAAAAGACTGAAGAGTAGCACGTGGAGGAAGCTGAAGCTCCTGCTCAGAGGCATCAGAGGATACAAAGCATGAGGAAGGATCCAACTGGAGAATAGAAATTAAAAACTAATGTGCCACCAGGTAGAGGGCTTTTGGAGGAGAGGTTTGAAAATAAGAGACAGAAACCAAAAGAAAGAGAAAGAAGGAAAGAAAGGTGATAGAGGGAGAAGGAAGGGAGAAAGCAAGGGGAAGGAGGGAGGTGGAAAGGGAGGGATAAAGGGGGAGTGCGAGGGAGGGAGGGCAGGTCAGTGCTCATCCACACAGGCTCAGGATGACACCTACTTATGACCTGCAGAGTGGCTTCATCTTGTGCAGATTACAGCTCTAGCATGGGCATTATCAATTTCTGTGGGGTCTTCCACTCCTTCAGCTAAAATCCAGATTAAAATCTGGAGATGAGGGCCCACATCTTTAATCTCAGCATTTCAGGAGGCTTAGGAAGAAAGACTGTGAGTCTAAACTCCACTTAGCTAATTTATTGACAGTGAGACCCTGTCTCAAAATCAAACATGGGTTGGGGATTTAGCTCAATGTAAGGCACTGAGTTCATTCCCCAGTATTCCAGTATCTCACACACCCTCCCCTCCTAAACTCCCCCCCACAGAGACTGAAACAAGCCTGGAAAATCAAGGGGAAGAGAGTTCAGCATTTCATGCCCTTTCTTCAGGTACAATGGCAGAGACAGCAACAATCCTTAGGAAGGAATCCCCAGCTCTGGCCAACTTCAGGCTGACTTGTACAATCCAATCTTACACTGACACCTGGAAAGTCTGCTGATTTTATGATCATTAACCATAAGGTGGAATATAGGCGTCTATCTTCTTTCTTTTTCCTTACTCCTCTTTCTCTTCCTTCCTTCCTTCCTTCCTTCCTTCCTTCCTTCCTTCCTTCCTTCCTTCCT